>NW_006408624.1:2835965-2871361 GCF_000296735.1 Chrysochloris asiatica | reverse complement strand
GTGCTGACAACCAAGGGGCAGGCTTGCAGGGTATACCCTTTGGTTGTTTGATGATGCATGGAGGGGATTGTAAGCATGGCAATGAAATGATGTACAATAGGATGAATGCAAAGCTAATGTTCTCCCATGTAAACTATCACATAATTCACAATAAAACATTTTTTTTAAAGTGCTAAAATGAATAGAGAGAAATACTGTTAACTGATGGTACATGGAAGGGATTATAATCATTGTAATGAAACAAGTTGTATGATTTGTTGAATGTAAAACTGATGATCTGCCCTACTAACTTTCATTCAATTCACAATAAAAAAAAAAACACTAAAAAAAAAGTGAGTGAAAGGAGTCAGACACAAAAGGATATATTCTGCATAACTCTATTTGTATAAACTCCTAAAAAGGCAAAACTATCTCTGGTGCTATAAGTTAGGCTGATTGGGCTTCAGTAATTACTGAGGAAGGGTCTTTGATGGGGCTTCTGGGGTGCTGGCCACCTTGTTTTAAACACTTTGTAGGATTTATAATGCATGTATTTTTGTTAAAATTGGAGCTGTATACTTAAGATTGGTATACTTTACTGTGTGTGTGTGTATGTTACACTCATAAAATAACAAAAGAAAAACCATACACTGATAAGCTGGTAGCCTCCTACTTCTTCCCCTTAGTCACATAGATCCTCTTCTAGGGTTTTCCACTTGTACTTTGGATCTCATTTCCTCCAACTTCCTTCAAGTCCTCCCTTTATCAAGCATCTTTTCTCTTTCCAGTATTTCTAATTTGTCCCCCTCTCTATTGACTTTTTTCTTAGAGTGTATTGTTGTTGTTGTTGTTAAGTGCCATCAAGTCAGTTATGACTTAAGGTTTCCAAGGAGAGGCTGGTGGGTTTGAAGCACCAACCTTGTAGTTAGCAGTCCAGTGCTGATCCTACAGCACCACATCAGGACTTCTTAGCGTGTAAGTGTATTAAAATCTCTCCCATTCCAAAAAGAAATCTGCTTCCCATTCCAGGTAACAACAGGATTAGATTGTTCCTTAATACCCATTCAAACTCGAGAGTCTGTCCCATGGAGTCTTTAAAGGTCTAGATACAGTCTGGTTATGTTCAGTCTGGCCACAGATATTCTTCTCATTAAGGTCTCCCATGATTGCCTTGATACAAATTCTGACATTCACTTTCAGATCTTTGCATTTGATGAAATGATCCTTTCCTTTGGTTTCTAGGATGTTTGGTTTTCTTCTACCTCTTTGGCCATTCCTTATTCTCCTTTGAATGTGCCTCTCTTTCCAACTAAAAATAAAGTTCCTTCATTTCTTTCTCCAATTTGTAATATAGTTACTAACTTTCTACACTCCCCCCCCCATTCCCCTATTTTTCTCTTGTTTTGTCTCTCTTCATCTTAAAAACTTACTACTAGCTTCTGAAGCCCTGGTGTGGCACTGTAGGGCAAGCACTGGACTGCTAACCGCAAACCTACCAGTCGCTCCTTGGAAGCGCTATACAAGGTTGCTATGAGTTGGAACCAAGTTGATGGCACTTAACATCAAGACGTTTCTGGAGAATAAACAGTGGAAACTAGTACTTAAAGGTGGAGAAAAGAGCTCAAAGAGACAATCCCTGTAATAGTGCTGATCAATCTGTGACTCCCCCTAGTCACTGGCCACCCCTCCTCACAGGAGTACATACATGAGTCATTTCTGGCTGGTATAACTCCTGCTCATCTTCATGACCTATCCCTAAATTTCCTGTAAAGTCTTTCCTGACTCCCTAAGGAAAAAGTTATTTTTCCCTTTTCTAAGTTCCCCATTCATTACCCATTGTCATTGAGTTGATTCTGACTCCTATAGGATGGAATGTTTCCAAGAGTGTAACCTTTATGGAAGCAGACAGCCACGTCTTTCTCTAATAAAGCAGCTGGTGGATTCAAATCACCCACCTTTCAGTTAGCAACTGAGCACTTAACTACTGGACAACCAGGAGTCCTAGTTCCTCCACAGAACCCTGTAATTTTATGCTCAACAGCAGGTGTAATGAATTCAGACAGGCTTGGATTCTAATTCTAGCTTTGTCACTCCATAATTGTATTACTTAGCATCATTGAACCTGTCTCTTCATCTTTAAAATGAGGACACCACCATCAACCAAAGGACATAGACTAGGAAAGATGTCAATAAAGTGACTGGATGGCGCTTAACAACAACAACAAATATAGTAGACACTAAAATAATGTCAATCTGTCTCCTCCTCTTTCCATCCCATGCTCCATATTCTAAATGAACTCTTTGAAGAATTAGGTTTTTACTTTTCTTGTCCCCAGCGCCCACACAGAGCTTGCTATGTAGTTGTTCATGATAAATGTTTGATAAATGACAAATATGGAGGAGATATTATGCTAATGAAAAAAAATAACTTCCTTGTAGTCCAGTTAGCTATATGTAGGTCTTGTTCTTTGATTATCTATAAATTCCCTGAGGATAAGGACAGATTGTATAAACATCTACATCGTCCCTGTTACAAGTTAGCAAAAGAGCTTTGGTAGTAAGAACTGAAAGAATATGAGACTGGATAGCCATTGGCTCCTTGGAAACCCTATATTTGGTTACTATGGGTTGGAATCGACTCTATGGCACTTAACAACAAGCCTCAAATTGGGTGATTTGGACAACAAGGGGCCCTTTTCCTTTGGAGAGGATCAGTCTCATCATTTATAAAGTATGTAGCCATACTGCCCTCTGGAGATTGCAGATGTTTCTCAAGACAGCACTTCCCATTAAGAGCTGTACCCAGGATTCTGATGAAACTTGTAAAATTATTCATATGTGAAGTTTTGATAAGAAGCTCTTCTAAAAATTCCCGAAGAGCAATTCCTAAAAATAGGGAGACCCAAGATTTAATAACACAATGTTTCCCCAATGTTCTTCATTCTCAATAAGTCACCCAAATGGGGACATGGGTTTAAGAAAGCAACCATGTGTGTTCCCATTACAGTGCACTCTATATTTATTATACAACTGAAAAGAAAAAAAACAACGTTTGGCACAAGAATGCCAATTTGCTCTTTTTTTGTGTGGACACATGAACACAAAATACCCCTGCAGGCCAAAAAATAATCAAAATTTAAACAACCATCATCTTATCTCAACATGGGGCTCTAACCCCTCCCTTCGTAGTTTAGAAAGTACCTCGTTTTGCTAGAGACATACATCCAGCCCAAATTTAATAAAATACATTTCAAAACATTACAAGTCTAACAATATAGAAACAAAAATTACACCATTAGTCAAATGAACAAATGCAAACATTTTCAGCCACTAGACATAGAAAGAGCATGAATATGTCAATAGCAAGGGATAAGAAAATTATTAACCAATAACAAGATCTTTCCTTTAATTTTATAAGGAAAAATCTTTGGCGTTGAAATAGTATTGATACAATGCTCTCAGTCTCCACTTTCTTAAAATGAAAGTAGAGCTACCACCTTGCTACTGAGCAAGAAAATCTTACAGCACATCCACAAAGGGTCACTAGGCTGGGGCAGAGAGGGTGAGCCTTGTTAAACAGTGTATCTGCACAAGGATTACCTTTTCCCATTGTAAGGGTAGGTAGCTGAGCCAGGTAGATAAGGTCTGATATAGACTGGGCACCAGATCCTAAAATATAGATCATATAGAACATGTCTGCTTGTAAACCAACACCTTTGGAAGCAGCAAATAGAACTTACAGTAAGAATGAATATATTTTGCCTACCCAGACTGCTGGCTGCTTTAAACAAGCTAGTTCACTTTTATTAACCATTCAAAATGCAACAACTAACAACAATAAAACATAATTGATTCAACATTTGGCTATTCATAACTTTCTTACCTAATCTTGCTCCCCAAATTGTTACTCTTTAATGTTGCTACATTTAAATCTTTCACACTACTTGACAGTGCCTAAACAGGATACATTGTAAAAAACTAAACACCCTAAAACTACTTCTAGAGAATGCACACCTCCCCATTGATTGACACATGCATAACCATTCAGTTAGTTTCAAGGGGTTACATATTCAAATTGTCAAGCCAAATGAAAACTATGCATTCAAACTTGCTTGCAGTAGTATTGCAGCAACTCTGATTTTGCAATAATTACCTCTTAAAAATTCGCCTCTCAGCATAGTAAGTTTTCATTTCCCCAATAATTCTAGTTCCTCCATATTTCTTTCCTTTTGTCCCAAAATGACAGCACTGCACCCTTAAAGGTACTGTTTTCCTATATAAAAATAGGCCTCCCGGCTTTTCCTCCACCACACTGATTTGCCCCAGTGTATTAGAACTGATTAAAGTCTTCCAAGCTGTACTGTTTGAAGTTGAATGTACAGCCCAAGTGTTGACCAGAGTAATCAGGGTTTCCCAGAACTCTGCCTTTGCTCCCTGGTCTGTACTTGCCAGAAGATGGTGAGATGTGAGTTTCTTCTGTGCATTATTAACAAGCAAGCCCGAGGCACTGAAGTGCAGGTGTGGCACCCGCTGGCCAGCCAGCCAGCCAGCCAGCCAGCAAGAGTTCTTCACATCCTGGACTCCAGCAAGTCTTCCTTCTAAACACACTTCCATTTTTCCTCCTCTTGGGTCCAGAGTGGCCATGTTGAAGGGTATTTTTCTGTGCTCTCCCTGAACAAGTGTGAATAAAAGCAGCAGCCAGCCCCTCACAAACATGTCCTGATTTGTATTATCCAAGTGAGGTATTTGCAAAAAAAAAAAATTTCAAAGGAAAATCTTAAGAAATAAACATCTGCCATCTTTTCACTCCTGCCTATATTGTGCCTCAGTAACAGAGCTTATTTCATCCCAGTATTTGCAGAGGATAAGAACGTCTGCACTCATCTTAGAGGGCTATAGGGCTCAACAGACAAAATGTTCTGAAGACCAGTTTCAGCAAACACTGGTGGTGCCTCTGATCCACAGCACATGGAAATGTAAACTTCAATGTATTTACAAGCTTGTTAAAAGACTGAAGAAAAACAGTGCTTTATAGTGCTGGGATTTTGAGAAGGCGAGTTTAAGAGATTTAGTTCAAGCAAACACCCTTCACCATTAGATGCAGTGTTTTCCCACCAGCGGTCTTCAGACAGAGGAGGTAAAATTGTTACCATCTTGTGCCTGTCTCTTCCTCTAGTACCTTTCTTAGCCATATGGAGTGTGGAGGGTGGCTCCAGGCCTTTTATACCCTTCTCCATCTCTCACTCCTGAGATTCTGGGGCAGAAAATCACAAATCAGTCCAATCTGGGCTGGGAAATACTAGTTGGAACTACTAAGACTCTATGTAACTGTTGTCCATTCACAAAGTATTATCTACACTAAATACAGAAAAGTAACCCTGGTGGTACAATGGTTAAGCTCTGGGAAGCTAACCAAGAGGTTGGAGATTCGAACCCACCTGCTGCTCTGTGGAAGAAAAGACCTGGCAATCTGTTGTTGCAAGGACTTCAGCTTTGGAAACTCTATGGGCAGTTCTACTCTTTCCTTTAGGGCACTGTGAGTCAGATTTAACTCAATGGCGTACAACAACAGACCCAGATACAGTTTCCTTTATATTTCAATTGATGCTTGCTTTAGATCAACTCTCTTTGTCTGGATAAGAAAGGAACTATATCTTCCTGTGAGTGGAATCCAGAATCTATTCAGAAAAATCAAGTTTTTCCACACAGTGTTAGTTTAATAAAAGGAAGGACACCCCATCCAGTACATTTCGGGTTGAAAGAGGAGCAAAAACTTTGCACTGCAAAAATTGTATGAGTAACCTTGATTCCCGGGATGGGGGAGGGGTGACTTTAAATGCTGGTACATTTTTGTAAATTGCAGCATTGCTCATTGCACCTTAAGGATTGGCAAAGCCTATCCAATAAGGAAGCATCCTGGTTCTAGCTTATTTTAAAATGAAGTGACAGGACACCAACTGTGGCTATAAAACAGGTAAAAATGAGTCTTTAAAAAGGCATGGAAATATATGTCTTTTTTTCTGACTGGTTTCAGAAATTGCCAGGTTATGATATATAAGAAATAGCTGATAAAATCATACTGAAATCTCATCTAGAAAACTACATTGTCATGGGGGAAGAAGAGGAATCTTAAAAAATGTTTATTGCCAAAGTTAACTTTCTATGAGAAAAGTTTAAAAATCATTTAGATCTAACAAACCACACAGCAGCATAAAATGGGCACTTGGAAAACTTGGAAAAATACTAAAAGCTAATTTTTTTTTTTTAAGAGGGGGAGACATGAGTACTTTTACCATGGCAGTGTTAGATGTCACTGGGACATGCAGTACATCTGTTTATGTTACACATTCACGAAAGTCAACTAAATAAGACAACTGCCTGTCCAAATCTGAAGCCAAATATAGTGCAAATTGCCTGGCAGCCTGTACTTGCACCAGCACAAGTCTGCAGAGATCAATAAGATAAAGTAATAAAACTAATAAAACTCTGTAAAACTTTCAAAAATTAATGCTCATTAAAGGCATTTACAGTGGTGAAGTCAGAAATCTCCATTAAAAGTCTATGGACCCACACAATTAAATAGTTACACTGAACTGAAGTAGATTGTTTGATTTCTCTCTCCCATCTATGCGTACATCCCGCTTGATGAATACCAAAAAAAGGAGTAATCTTCTCTTATAAGACTAGAGGGATGCGGTGAACACCACAGCTAGCAAAATATTCCATAGAAACCTTTCCTGCAAAGTTCTTTAGAAAGTTCAGGCTGATCAGCCTTTGCACGTTGAGGTAAAAATTCAGTCCAGTGCATCAGAAAAGATAATCTATGAGTATCTATTCTTTTTTTAAAAAAATGGCTCAATTCTGTTGATGCCTCAGACAGTGCTGCAAAGTATAGATTCAGTGCAACTATTTCGAGCTGCTGGTAGAACACCACCTGAAGTCAACTTGGCTGTAGCTAGAGGTGGTAGGCATTTCATTTGAAACATTTTGAGGCTGCATGGGGTGCCACATTGGTTGAATTCCTTTTCTGAGACTCTTAGGCAAAGTACATTGTGTGCTGGGTATCATGGTGGATTTGCACAGCCTTAGCCAAGGCCTGAGGATCTCGGCCATTGCTCTGTCCTGATACATGACTGCCTTCCGCACTGAAAGAGAAAACAAAACAACAAAAAACCATGTGTAATGGAAGACCACACCAAACTGGACATGTACACATAGCACAAATAGTATTGGATTCAACAAGATCATGAATCCAAGCCTTGAATCCTTAATGCATTAATTATGTCTCACTACACTTCTTTTTGCCTAATGGAAAAAATGCAATAAAATTTACTTCATGGGTTGTTGGAAGAATTAAAAAAGTAATAACAATCAATGCAAATTGTTACATGAATTAATAAAGTAATGCCCAAATCCTTAACAACGCCTAAATAGGAATCTCTACTGCCTGTCATATTTGGTTAATTCCTATTTATCCCTTCAGGCTTCTTTGGAATATCATTTCCCCCAAAGAAATCTTCCCCAGCTCTGAAGTCCAGGTCAGGGCCACCTGGAACAGCTTTCATAGCATCCTGTACCGTTCTTTCACGGCACTAAACACAAATGATGTTACATTATTAATTTGATCATTATTTCTTTTTCTATTAGAAGGTAAACTCCAAGAAACCAGTGACTATGTCTATCTTATTAATCACTGTATCCCTTGTACTTAGCACCTAGTATATGCTCAATAAACACTTGTTAAGTGAGTCAATTAGCGTGTCTAGCACAGTGCTGGTATACAGTAGAGACTCAACCAATGTTAGTGTGCCACCAGTGTCTTCTTTCTTTCCCTACTAGCTGCATGACTTTGGACAAAAACTTCTATGACCTTAGTAACAAGTCCTTTGAACTTTGGTTTCTTGAGGCATCAATAACAACTTCTGAACATTCCTGCTAAAGGAGCCATGTAACATAAGACACAAAAGACTTCATTCACTGTAAATCCTCACTCCCCTTCTGACTTCTCTAGTTGTTATTATTTTTATCATCTAGGTTTAAAATCTCAGTCATCTTTTACTTTATCTCTCCTCAACCGTTCAGACCCAACTAAGAGTCAAGTCCTGCCTATTCTATCCCAAGAATATAATTTGTCATTTAACAAAGACAAGCTTGCTCTTATATACTTTCCCAACTTCATTCTTGCTATTCCTTTTTTTATATTCTCCAGCCAAAGAAAACTTGCTTTTATCCTAACATGTCACTACTTTTTCTTCCTTTCTATTAATTGTTCCTTCTGCCTAGAAAAGCTGGCCAAATCTTGCCCAGCTAGTTCCTTCTTACATCTTCTCTGTCTTTGCTGGATGTCCCATTGCATCTTTATCAATACTGTTTTGGACTCATTGTCAGTTTTTATATTTGCTCATATTGCTACCTCTATTGAAACATAAAATCCCTATGGACAGGAAATATATCTTACTCATCTCAGTAGTTTTAGTCTCTAGCACAGTACTGGGCACACAGTCAGTGCCAAATAAATGTGCTGAATGAATGAATGTACTTGTACATTACAGAATGGGAGGTGCCAAAGCTGGGCATGTTCCATAATAGCACATCTTCAGCCCTTACAGAAATAGACTTGCAGTGGAATGTCTACTATTTAGCAGCTGAATTCAGACTTGGGGAAGAGCCCAGAAACTGCTACACTTCACAGATGGTCATTTGGAAGAGAAATTTAATGCAGAGAGCTTGTTTGGTATTTAATAGTAGCTCCGTAATAGGCCAAAACATCTCAAGAGCTCTATTTGGAGGTAACATTGGTCTGACATTGTTCTCCTCCACATACACCTAGATTCACTCTGATGCATTCTTCCTGCTTATATTGAAAGCAGAGTGAACTGGTAAGGACCTCCCCCTTGTATCAGGTGGAATCCATAGACCAATCTCTAGTTGGAGCCAGGGTACTGGGCTGACCACATTTTGAGACTACGCGGGACCAGAACAGAACTGAAGTACATTTGGTTGCATGGGAAAACCACAGCCAGTTTCAAACTAGATTCTTTTCCTTGAGCAGGCTGCAGGTAAACCATACAAGTACAAACAAGTCTAAGAACTTCTTGGACCAAAAGTCGCATTATAAATTCTCAAAGGCACATGCAATTTTATTTGCTCCTAATTTGCAATCTAATCTAAGCCTTAAGAAGATGTTTAAATCTTCCAAAAAGTTTTCTTAAGTAACTTACTTTTTAACATGCTGCTAAAATAGGCAGAGGTTTTATTCTGCCTTAGACACTTGCCTGTCATGATCTTTATCCACCAGATGATACCTTGCCCTAAATGCTACAAGCCGGGCATAGTATGCAGGGGCTGGAATAGAGACTGAGCGTGTGCACCGCACATAGGTGTGACACAGCTGGTAAGTCAGTAGCTGGAGCTCATCTGCAGTAAAGCAGTTGTCATCCCACAAGACCTGGTAATGTGAAGGACGGCTGGTTCCCTGGAGAGAGAGAGTTTTCTGATGAATACATTTCTGATACTGGTTGACTACCTGAGCAGAGGGAAGAATTGAAACTTACTCCTTAAACTCAGTATTTCTACCTACCACACTTACAAACTGATACCTAAACCAAAAGGCAACAGTTTTAGGCTCTAAGCATGCACAGTATGCATGGTGGTTAACAACAAGTCTACTCAAGTTAGTTGCTCTATGAGTATTTACAAAATCACCCTATCAAGTCAATGATCTGGACCAACTTCCCAATTACCTGAATTCCTGCATGACTACAAAGGTAAAAGTCAAACTCAGATGGATGTGTGATGGTACTATCCACTGTAGTGCCTGCAGGTACATTGCCACTTTTTCCCACCTACAAAAAAAAAAAAAAGGAATGAGTCAGTCAAGTGCCAAACTCTACTCAGGCCATTTTCTTTCTTTTTTCTTTTTTTTTGTGGGGGGAGGGGTGTCTTCTTTTGTCTAAGTTGGTGACAAGTTGGTACACTGATTTTAAGTCAAGTATTGAAAACCAGTTTAATGCAAGATATTGAATCCTCTGTAATTTTCTCTTACCTCAATTGTTTCATCTTTAACTATTTTCTCAAATACACTTCAGGATTGCTAGGGAAATATATGCTAAGCATTATTTTACCTTGATCTAGTTACAGATGCCACATGGATATATTAATTGAAAAACAAAAACAAAAAAACTGAGCTTTAATAAAATAAACTTCCTGACCAAAAAGAAATAATCAGATATGTTCCTTACACAAAATAAAAATTTATCTACTTTTAGTAAAAATCTGATGAAGGAAATCTTTGAACTGGTTTACCAGATTCAACAAAACAGATATTTTTTCTGGAGTCAATAAAAGAATTCAAGTCACCAGCACTTGCATTATCAGGAAGGAGGCAGTGAAAAGGGACTCAAAAGTTTTGATTTAGGCCCAATCTTGCAATTACATCTCTTCAACAAGGCAAAATCTCTTTGGTATTCAATCTAATCATTTATAGAATTAAGTGGTGATCTCTTGTACTTTTACAATTTGAAGATTCTTCTAAAGTCAGAACTCTAAAATCAAACTTCTAGAAAGGTAGAGAGAAAGGCAGAAATGCATTTACAAGGAAAGGAATTAAATTTTGCTATTTGATTAGTTTTTATTCTCTTTTGTTGTATAGCAGGATGTCTATTTAGCATATAGGTACAAAATTTGATGGAAGTTTATTTGGCTCCCTTCTAACTGGTTACCTTCAGCTGACAATCATACACTAATGTATACAATAACATCTCTGAGTATGTTGCTGTCATTAAGTGCCGTCGAGTTGGTACTGACTCTTAGCAACACTTTATAGGGTTTCCGAGGAGTGGCTGGCAGGTTTGAACTGCCAACCTTGTGGTTAGCAGTCCAGTGCTTATCCTACAGTGCCATAATGGGGAGGGAAAAAAATCTCATTTCATCAAATTCATTATGTGATCTTGGGTACCTACTAGAAAGAGAGTACGAAAGACGAAGACTGGCCATCCTAGTTTTCAAGGAACATTCTGTCTATGCTTCTTCCAACAGATTGGCTTGTTCTTTTGGCAGTCTATGGTACTTTTAATATTCTCCACCAACACCATAACTCAAATGCATAATTTCTTCCATGGTCTTCCTTATTCACCTTCCAACTTTCACTTGCATATGAGGCTACTGAAAATACCATGGCTTGGGTAAGGTGAACCTTAACCTCAAACTTGCATCTTTGTTCTTGAACACTTTAAAGAGGTCTTGTGCAGCAAATTTGCTGCTTCCATGAGTGCTGATGGTTGATCCGAGCAAAATGAAGTCTTTGACAACTTCAATCTTGTCTCCACTTATGTGGATATTGTTTACTGGTCCAGTGGTGAGGATTTTTGTTTTCTTTACATTGAGGTGTGGTCTTTGATTTTCATGAGTATTTTAAGTTCCCTTTGACTTCAGCAAGCAAAGTTGTATCAATCAACTGCATATCTCAGGTTATTAATGAGTCTTCCTCCAATCCTGATGCCATGTTTTTCTTCATATAATCCAACTTCTCAGATTATTTGCTCACTATACATATTGAATAAGTATGGTGAAAGAATACAACCTTGGCACACACCTTTCCTGATTTTAAATAATTTGTTCTTTTTGAAAAACTCCCTCTTGATCTATGTATAGGTTCCTCAGGAGCACAATTAAGTGTTCTGGAATACTCATTCTCTGCAATGTTGTCCATAGCTTGTCATGATCCACACAATCTAAAGCCTTTGCATAGTCAATAAAGCACAGGTAAACATTTTTCTGGTATTCTCTGCTTTCAGCAAAGATCCATTTGACACCAGCAATGGTATCCTTCATTCCATGTCCTCTTCTGAATCCAGCTTTAACCTCTGACAATTCTTTGTCAATATATGGTTGTAGCTGTTTCTGAATTACCTCTAGCAAAATTTAACTTGCATGCAATATTAATGATATTGTTTGATGATTCCTGCAGTCTGTTGGGTTGTGTATCTTTGGAATGGGCACAAATATGGATTTCTTCCAGTCAGTTAGCTAGGTAGCTGTCTTCCAATTTCTTGACAGAGATGAGTGAGTGCCTCCAGTGCTGCATCAGTTTGTTGAAAGATTTCAATTTGTATTCCATCAGTTCCCGAAGCCTTGTTTTTGCCAATGCCTTCAGTACACCTTGGACTTCTTCCTTCTTGATCATTGGCTCTTGATCATATGCTAACTCTTGAAATGGTAGAACAGCAACCATTTCTTTTTGGTACAGTGACTGTGTATTCTTTTCATCTTCTTTGGGTGTTTTCTGCATCATTCAATGTTTTCCCATAGAATCCTTCAATATTTCAAGTAGAGGCTTGAATTTTTTCTTGAGTTCCCTCAGCTTGAGGAATGCAGAACACGTTCTTACTTTTTGGTTTTCCAACTCCAGATCTTTGCACATTGCATTATCATATATGACTTTGTCTCCTCAAGCTGACATTTGAAATTTTCTGTTCAACTCTTGCCTCCTCATTTCTTCCATTTGCTTTAGTATCTCTACACTGGAAAGCAAGTTTCAGAGTCTCTTCTGACATGCATTTTGTCCTTTTCCTTCTTCCTTGTCTTTTTAATGACCTTGTGATTTCGTTCTGTATGATGTTCTTGATGTCATCCCACAATTCTTCTGATCTTTGGACTTAAGTGTCTAATACCTCAAATCTGTTCTTCAAATGATCTCTAAATTCAGGTGAGATATGTTCAAGGTCCTATTTTGGTTCTTGTGGACTAGTTTTCATTTTCTTCAGCTTCTACCTGAATTTGAATATGAACAATTGATGGTCTGTTCCACAGTCTGCCCTTGGTCTTATTTTGGCTGATGATAAGGAGCTTTTCCACCATCTCTTTCCACAGATGTAGTCAATTTGATTTCTTTGAATTCTATCTGGTGAAGGTCATGTGTATAGTCATCTTTTCTGTTGTTTAAAAAAAGGTATTTGCAATACAATGAAGAAGTCATTGGTCTTACAAAGTTTTATCATATAATCACCAGAACTGTTTGTATCACTAAGGCCATATTTTCCAACTACTGATTCTTCCTCTTTTCTAACCTTTGCATTACAATCACCAGTAATCATCAATACATCTTGATTGCATGTTTGATCAATTTTAGATTGAAGTAGCTCATAGAATTCTTCAATTTCATCATCATTGGCTTTAATGGTTGGTGCATAAATTCAAATAATAGTGGTATTAACTGGCATTCTTTATAAGAGTATGGATATTATCCTATCACGGACAGTGTTGTACTTCAAGGCAGATCTTGATATGTTCTTTTTGATGATGAATGCAATGCCAGTCCTCTTCAATTTGTCATTTCCAGCACAGTAAACCATGTGACTGTCATATTCAAAATGGTCAATACCAATCCATTTCACCACACGAATGGCTAGGATATCGATGTTTATGCATTCCATTTATTTTTGATAATTTTCCATCTCCCTAGATTCATACTTCATATATTCCATGTTTTCATTAATGGATGTTTACAGCTGTTTCTTTTCATTTTAAGTTGTACCCCATCAGCAAATGAAGATCTCAAAGGCATTATCCATTCCCATCATCGTGGTCAACTCTACTTTGAAGAGGCAATTCTTCCCTTGTTATAGTTTTAGTGCCTTCCAACCTGAGGGGCTCATCTTCCAGCACTATATCTGACAATATTCTGGTGCTGACAGTGTTCCACTGCTATTTATCAGGTTTTCAGTGACTAAATATTCTGAAGTAGGCTGTCTTTCCTTTTTCTTAGTCTCTCTTCATCTGGAAGCTAAGCAGAAACATGTCCACCATGGGTGACGCTGCTGGTATTTAAAATACTAGTGGAGTAGATTCCAGAATCACAGCAACATGCAAGTCCCCACAGTATGATAAACTGACAGACAAATGGAATTATAGAGATTAAGAATTACATAATACATATGAGTATTTTGGAAGAACACAATTCAATTCATAACATTAACTTTCCTGGTTTACACATAAATGTCAGATTGTAAATAGGTTTGTTGATGTTGTTGTTGTTAAGTGTCATCAAGGTGGTTCTAACTCATAGCGATACTGTATAGTTTCTAAGGAGTGACTGATGGGTTTGAACAGCCATTCTTGTGGTTAGCAGTCCAGTGCTTATCCTACCATGCCACAATAACACAAAATGCCTTTTTTCAAATGCTGCAAATTGTGCCAAAAGTTAACATTTGTTTACTAATTTAATTGTTACAACAATCCTTGAGATAGGTAATGTTCTTAATTTCATTTTAAAGATGAGAAGATTATTGTTTAGAGAAGCTAAGTAACTTGCCTATGGTTAGGAAATGTAACATCATAAGCCTTCAATGTCTGTGCCCTAAGAAATCCTGCACTGAATGAAGTAAAACAGTTTAGGACAGAAATTCTCCATTATACCCAGGAGCCTTGGTTCAGGCATTGGCAACAAAAAATGGCAAATGACAATAAAGTGCATATTAAAAAAATTATTTCCTTTGGAGGTTTCCTATATCTCTATAGCATACCTGGCATTTTTCTGGTGTAACAGAAACCAGCATCTCTGTCACATAGAGTCTCGAAATCTGCATCTTTCAGAATTGATCATCTAAGCCCAGTTGCAGTTAGTATTATTTATCAATAACTGAATATTGTTGATGTTATGCAGTGGAGTCGGTTCCAACTATATAGGGTTTCTGAGGCTGTAAATCTTTATGGGAGCAGAAAGCCTCATCTTTCTCCCGCAGAACAGCTGATAGTTTCGAACTGCTGACCCTGAGGTTAGCAACCCAGTTTGTAACTACTACGCTACCAGAGCTCCTTAACTGACTATTAGGCACTTCTAAATTTAAAGTAAAAAATTACGTATGTACCCACTCAAAAACACATTCACAACCATCTCAGGTAACAAAGCTTACACTAGTTCTCCTTACCCTTTCTGTTTTATCTGCACAGAAAAGTCGTGTGTGATGTCTTTTCTGCACCACAATATAGGTTATTCCTGGCCGGTAATCTTCTTCCAAGCTAATACATGCCTTTCGAATTGCTATTAGTTCTGGCCAAGCTACCTAGGATGAAAAATGGAATGATGTTTAATTGAGAACTGTCCTAGCATCTCTCAGATCTGATTTTCCCCGGGTAGCAGATGGGAAGAAACTCCATCAGACTCTTAGAAGCCCCAAAGAGCAACAATGGAATAATGAGAGAGTACCTGTTTCATTTGTCCCTCAGATACCCCTCCACGGTAATAGATGATGCGGGTGGGTTTGAAGCGGGTAGATTTGTAGAACTGAATCAGCAGCTCTCGAACCATGTTAGTAAGGTCCTGGATTACCTCCTGACTGTAGAGGAGTTCCTGGGATATCTCCTGACGGGAGGTCTGCACCCGAACGGTGGCACAGTACCGGCTGGGATGGCCATCCATACTGCCAACAACAGCAGCAATGGAGGGCTTCTTCCCATCCCCTGCAGGGGGATGTGTGACATCTGCTCCCAGGAAGATGACTGGCTGCTGGAACACTGAGGGCCTGCTCAGATTTAAGGAGATGTTGCTACTATCAGATACACACATGAAAATGTTTGGGTTTAGGAAACTCACCAGATATAATCACAGACATAAAAGAGGATAAAGACTTGTACCCACTGGAAGACAACTTTAAGACTCTGTAAGTATCTGTACAAGGAGCCCTTGTAGTACAATGGTCAAGTGCTCAACTGAAAAGTCCCTGGTTTGGCCACACCAGCCACTCCAAGGAAGAAAAATGTGGCGATCTTCTTCCGTAAGGATGTAGTATACTTCTGGAAACCTTATGGAACACTTCTACTCTGTCCTAAAGAGTTGTTGTGTGTTGGAAGGGACTCAGTGGCAATAGGTTTAGATTTTTTTGGTAAGCATCTATACAATCAATACAATGAAGCTGAATTGACTGAAGAAGTGAAAGTGGCTTTTTGAGAATAGTAGGAAGGAAATATTTAAAATAAAAGAGAACTGGACTCAAGTTTAACAAAATCTCAATGTATAAAGGGAAAAACTTCCTAACCTAGTCTCCTATGGTGTCCTGGAATTTCTACAACTGATACAGAATTCCAGAAGGTATATGGAACTTGCACAGAAACCCCAATTCTTTTTAAGATGAGACACTTGGGGAAGAAAATCAAATCCCTCTCCACAGTATTTATCATTGATTCCACACATTTTACTTGTTTTTTTTATGGTCTAGTCCTCTATCTACACTAGGATGCAAGCTTCATGAGGGAAGGAATTTTGTTTTATTTTGTCTTGTTCATTGTAGTAATCCTAACACCTAAAACACTGCTTTGCTGTTATTAAGTGCTGTGGAGTCGATCCTAACTCACAGCAACCCTGTAGAGGCTTTCCAAGGCTATAAATCTTTTTGGGAGCAGAGAGCTTCATCTTTCTCCTGTGAAGCAGCCAGTGGGTTCAAACCGCCAATTTTATGGCTGGCAGTACAGTGTATCAGCACTTAATAAGTATTTGTTGAAAAAGAAACTCATTTATTTGGCATAGATTTCTCTATCTCTAAGGTATCTGTCCATCAAAAGTCACCATTTGACAGAGTGCATAGGCAAAACACAGGCTAGATAGGGTTTCTGAGGTTCTAAATCTTTACAGAAGCATATCGCTGCATCTTTCTCCCATAGTGATTTTGAACAATCGATCTTTTGGTTATCAGTCCAACATCTAACCCACTGTGCCCCAGAGATCTTTACTGAACCACCACTGCCCGCATTATGTATGTTGTTGTTGTTTTTAAGTGCGCTCGGGTCATTTCAACCCATAGCTACTCTGTATAGGGTTTCCAAGGAGTGACTGGTGAGCTTGAACCACCGACCTTGTGGTTCAAATGACTTTGCAGTCCAGCGCATTAGCCCACATACACAGGAAGGAAAAACAGAGTTAAGACTCTTACCTTTGATGAGGTACTAGCACATTGTTAATTCCTCCGAGCTTTGCATTTATCTTCAGGCAAAGATTGGAAAGGGTTTGGGGTGAAGTCTTCACTACATTTTTTACTTGGACACATTGTGTGGCCATGCCCAAGAGGGTATCTCCAACGCGTTTCACCTCCGCTACAAAAGTAAATTTAAAAATGTTTAAACATTTTCTTAATTATTAAAAGTAAAAGGGAAAAGTACTCATTAACTTTATGGAATACATATTATGTACTGCAAACTGTGCTAGATGCTTCTCTTTTGTCATTCCTTTCATCTATTAAACCCCTAGGACAATTTTTTTTTCTCTTTTCTATTTGGATAGGCCCCATTTTTCCTTCCCTCCTGCAGGCCTTGAAGCCAGGCTGTTTCTTTCAATCTTTGATGCTGCCTGTCACCACTCGCTGGATCCCTTGAGGTTCCCTTTCTCAAATGACTGCTTTGGCAAAGGAACCAATCTCCCCAGCACCCCCCTTTCAGTAGACACACCAGTCTTGAATTCCAAAAGGTTTTTTGTTTTTCCTTTATTTGTTTTCTCTTTAAACATTAGGTATAAACAGAAAATAACAAAAAAGAAACAAATACAGAGAGGGTTGAAGAAGTTTTTATGAAGTTCTAGCTGCTGGCCTATAGTTCCTCAATCCTTTACTTAGATGATAGCCAAAATAACTTTGTATCATTCTGTAATAGATACAAACTAAACAGATGCTTTTCTGGAAGAGCTCTCCTACTCTTGCCTTCTCTGATATTCCTAAATACTTTTCACCAAACATGTACAGTTCTCCGTGCTCTGAACCAATAGGCAGGATTACATTGTATTTCCTACCTCTCATCCTTACTGTTCCCAACCAGGTTGGGTAGGACCATACAGCTGGTTCTGACCAAGCTGTTTAGATCCTCCAGAGCTCTCCTTTCCCTCTGGCAAATAGGGCTGACAATATTCCACACAGCAGCTGCTCTGCCATGTGGGTCCAGGAGTCAGAATGACATGATCATTCAGAGCATAAGCCCGTCTACTCCCAACGCACACATCACAGGAATGAAAAATCAACTTCTGTTGATTTGAGCCACTTAAAATTGGAGACTGTTTGTTGTAACCTAGTTTCTCCTGACTATTATGGCTACTATTTGTTATAACCACTATCCCTCGTTCAGTATTAAACAGAGTCCATACCATATACTGGTGTCTTCCCAGGCAAGATAACTACTATTAACTGCAGGCCCACATATGTCATTTTCAGATGCTTAAACATGGGCTCCACGCTGTCTGCACCTTGTGCGTACTTGCAGAAACACGGCTGTCCCTGGATGGGCATTCCTGCATCCTTGGAGATTTTACGTAGCTGATCAGTGAAACTCCTATTAAAATAGAATCAGTGGCACAGTGCTTTCATTATAAAATACATTTTAGGGCTTTAGCTATTAATTTTCTTCTAAAGACACTTCTCTCAGTTCTGCCCATTTTTAGCCAAAATGTAAAACAAACAACCCTTTAACTGGCTGCCAATAATAGATTAGCAGTTGTCTCACTGCAATTATGGCAAAGAAGAATCTGTATTATTAAGCTATCAAATTATCATTAAAATTTTTTAAATAATTATCTCTCAGCAGGGCCTCAGGGACTAGAATAGCACTGTTGTTCAAAAATGTTCAAATCAATAATTCTGGAGTAAAGGAAAACAAAGTCAAAAGGTACTAGAATAGCTGGGCAAGCCTGTGCTCAACTGGCAACATAGAAACACACTGTCACAAAATGAGTGCATTTAAATTGCATTCAATTGTAACAGATTTGGTGCAATATAACTATCAAAAGAAATGATCACACCTGTACATGATAGCCAATGTTCATGACAGTATTTTTCACAATAGTAAAAATGTGAAAACAACCACAATATCTGGCCACAGTTGAATGGATAAACAAAATGTACTATGTGGTATATAAATTGTTGCTGTTGTTGTTAAGTGCTGTAGAGTCGGTTTCAACCCATAGCGAACCTGTATAGGGTTTCTGAGGAGTGGCTGGTGAGCTTGAACCACCATACAATGGATAGTATTCACTCATAAAGAGAATGTGGCACTGTGGGTTAATGTACTGGACTGCAAAGTCAGTGTGAATGGCAAGGTCGGTGGTTCAAGCTCATCAGTCACTCCTCCGAAACCCTAGACAGGGTCGCTATGGGTTGGAAATGACTCACAGCCCTTAACAACAAAAAGAGAAACGAAGTCCTAATGCACGTCACTACATGGATGAACCTTGAGTTAAATAAGTCAGTCACAAAATGACAAATACTGTATGATCTCATTTATAGGTACTCAGTAATATACTGACAAAAAGCCTACTGCTGATGAGTAGATACCAACTCACAACAACCCCACAGGGCAGAGCAGAACTACTCCATAGGGTTTCCAAGACTATAAATCTTTACAGCCTCATCTTTCTCCCATGAAGCAGCTGGTGAGTTTGAACTCCTGACATTGAAGTTAGCAGCCCAGTGCCTAACCAACAGTGCCACCAGAGCTTCTTAAGCAATATAAATACACATCCATATACTGTTGTTAAGTAATGTCAAGTTGGTTCCAACTCATAGCAATCCTATATAGGGTTTCCGAGGAGCAGCTGGTGGGTTAGAACTGCTGATATATATAACCAAAATTATTTTTTATTTCCAGAGGCAGCAGAGGGGAAAAAGGGGTTTGCTTAGGGTACATTGAGTTGATGTTAATAGTGGTGGAATAATTTGGAAAAGGATAGTGTGAATGCTTACACAAACTGAAGAATGTATTCAATACCATTAAATTATACACGTGTTGAAACTGTGAAAAAACAAAACAAAACAATGAATCACCTCAAAAAAGCAAATTCGTTTTGAAGTTTTAAATTTTGGAGTTAGGGAATTACTTCCACTATGTATAAAACTTTCAAAATACTCTTTTGTGCATTTGCCAATGTTTTATAGGATTCTTTCATTTTCCTCCTTGTTCCCTTTTCTTGCCTTGGTTTTTCCACTCTTTCCACTACCTTTATTTAGATAGCTGCATCTGTAAGATGTGAATCAATAACCTTAGTCAGAGATTGCACAGTTAAACAAGCTCACTAATAAATTATAATGACTAAAACCAGTTTTAATCTTTGCTGAAACGATACTATCAATTGATAGCAAAAAGGTGGGCTGTGGAAGTGTCACCAAGAACTCACTAACCAATACTGACTGCTTCAGTAGTGTCACACATTTAGGCTCTGAATGTAAAGAAGCTGAGTCAGATGCTAAATGAAATTCACAAGTGTGAAATTTGAAGCGTACAAGGTCTTTTTCATATAGCCAGATGGTATCATCACAGGAGTCAGGGATTTAGTTCCGGGGTACTAAGCACATTCACTTCAAAAATGGCAATTCCTATCACTATGAAGATACTCACTTTAGTAAGTCTTCCCTACATTGCTTCTGAGGTGCAAAACAAGCAACTGCCCAAACTTTAATTTCAATCCCAGCATAAAATTGCTTTCCTCGCATGTCCCATACACCCTGGTTGGGTGTGGCGACCGTTTTATTCTAAAAGGAAAAAAAAAAAAAAAAAAGACAGACATTATAATCCAGATACCATGTTAATGGTTGTTGCTGTTGTTATTATACCATCAAGTGGGTTCCGACTCCTAGTGTGTAGGGTTTCTGAGGAGTGACTGGTAGGCTTGAACTGCCAACCTTGGGGCTAGCAGTTCAATGCTTATCCTTCATGGTAGGGGATAAACAAACCTCCTTTTGGTATTTTCCAAAAGAAAACCAAGTAAATATTGACCCAAACTAAGGGTAAATCCAGTGTGTTATGGTAGGAAACCCTTAGATTATTCTGCTTTTAACTGGTTGTGGACAAAGCTTACTTAATAAAAGAAAAAGCTTACCCGGCCTCCATATTGCAGCATTGGCGCTGGGAGCACCCTGCCTGTGAGCTCTGTCATTTCATTGTGAACAACGATACCAAATTCCTTAAGGTAGGGATCAGGTCCACCCACCATGCTGTTACTCTTCACCTAAAGAAAAGGTAAGTATGGATACGTAAAAAACAAAGAGTAACTGTGTCCTGTAAAGAGTTTTCTATATAGATATATATTTTTAGTATCTGAAAGCTAGCTTATTTTGAAGACCATCCCTTACTGACCAGTCTGCTGATTTCTTCCTGTCTGTCAGGAGCAGATCTTGCTGTTGCTTTGATCATTGTGGAAGTCTGATTGTCAGTGAGCTTCTTTATACATCGCTGTCCTGCCACTATATTACAGACCTTGCAAAAGGCAAAGAGAAATTGTTGTTGTTGTTAAGTGCCATCGAGTCGGCTCTGACCCATAGCGACCCTGTATAAGGTTTCTGAGGAGCAGCTGGTGAGCTTGAACCACCGACCTTGCAGTCTAGTGCATTAACCCATAGCACCACAATTAGAGTCGTATAATGGGCTTTTGTATCTTAGGTCTTTGCCAAAATGTGACTTACATGCTCCATTCCCAGTAAAATGAAGATTCTGTTACATAGTGAAGTTATATACCCAAATGTGGTAGAAATAAGTACCAAATTCCATCACTCATTTAGAACAAACTTAAAAATTAAAAAAAAGAAAAGAAAAAAAAGCTCATTCAAAAGATTGACACTTGCAAAAGCAAGAAAATTTGTTTGGTTTACCTCAAGTGGCAAGTATGTATGTTTCTGTTCTTGTCCCACTTGGAGACAGGGAAGATGCGGGTATTTCAGCTGCAGACTGTACTTCTGTTTAAAATACTGAGCCACTGTACATTCCATAGCTTGGCCATTTTCTAACTGTAAAGGAAATCTATAAGAGAGAATGCTTTTTTTAGAAATGTTTTCAAGTTTGATTTTTTAAAGAAAACAACCTAAAAAACAAAGCCAAATTTTATTTGACCATTTTTTCACTTAAGTAAATTTAGAATTTAACCAGAACAATGGTTCTGCTGAAATTTTCCATGTTTGTTGAAATCAGGCTGAAGAATAAATTAAAAAAAAAATTTTTTTTTTTAATTTAAAGAATTAAAAACAAGAAGTTACACAACCAAAAAATACAGAGGTCAGATAACATCCGCAGATACACATATAATCTCTTGCTAGTTTCTTAAAGATTTTAAAACTCAAATAAGAACTCCAGATCATCCAAAGTGGTGTTTAAGAGAGATTTTTATAAAATAAAAGCAGCATAATTATTAGGACCACATTTTCAGATCCCTAAACCAAGATAAATGTAGATTTGGAGGCAACAAGACCAAAAACATGAAATTGAGACTGTGCCAGGATATCTTGTATAAACTAGAGAACATGATCTAAAAGAGACTTTATTTAGCTCTTCTAGTGGGTGAATTCTCCCAAATACACAGCACAGGCTAACTTCAGTGCTGCTTCTGTAACTATGACAGCCCCCACAAGGTAGCATGTAGGAAGGATCATCTATGTGATATCTGAAACTGTGTTTTTAAACTCTGTGCAAAGATTATACAAGGGGACTTCAAAAAGACTGCAGGAAAATGGAATGAAAAGATAGTGAACTTTTTCCATGAACTTTTTGAAGCCTCCTCATATAGGACTATAAATCAACACATTTTCACAGGATTTTTTCCCCAGTCCCTTGGTAAGGTGGACGGTCAGAGATAAAAAAGGAAGACGCTTGATGAGATGGATGGACTCAGTGGCTGTGACATTGGCTCAGACATAACAATGATTGTGAGAATGGTGCCGGACCGAGCAGTGAGTGCTTCATTCTGTCGCACAAAGGATCACTGTTAAGTCCAAACGGACTCAACGGCACCTTAACAACAGCATGTGAAGTAATTAAATAATGAAAAGCCACAGTCGTAGAAGCAAATATTACAGTTCTGACTAATGACTTCTTAAGATTTTGGTAATATTTCTTCCTAGAAAATGAAGTCAATGGTATAACATGAACAAGATACAGATTTTCACCTTACAACTCTTAAGAAATTCATGTAATGCATACATAAGGTGATGCTGAAAAATGTATTTGCATCAGACTGAATAAATTGATATCAGTTACATGTGGTCACAAAGAACTTCACCTATCTAGAACAAAGCACTCCAGGTAATTCTAAAAAAAGCTTTTTCATATTTATTATTTCTAGGCATAGCTTACAGTGGACAAGAAGTTGGGTGATTAGAAAAATGAAATGAGATGTGCCGCTGAAGCACGCCAAACGTGTGACAGACGAGGAGCTAGCTACAAAGGAAAGAAGAAAAATCTACACAAAAATTAAAAAGCAATATCTGTCTTCACATGACACGCAGTCTGATGCGACTTAGTAGACTCTGAAGGTCATATATGAAGAAATGCAACAAACATTAACACTGGGGAGGTACAAACACCTTAGAAAAATCAACCATCTAAAGTCGAAAGTCAAAAGGACAGCATTTACCCAAAGACAAATGTCAGAAGCGGTAGGAAAGGAAGAGGAATGAAAAAATGGAAACAGGAAACACAGGGAGAACCTAGGATGAATGATGTTTCATTGTAGGAGCTGCACTCAATGAGATGAAACAAAATGCATCTGAATTGTTGAATGGAAAACCGATCTGCTCTGTAAACCTTCACCCAATTCACAATACCAAATTAAAAATAATAATTAAAAAGATTATAGCAGTATAATAAGTGACTTTGTATCCTTAAGCAAAAGTTGATCTATTTTTAGCATATTCTATGATAAGTGGTGAGTCAAATTAAAGACAGGAAATAAGCTTTTTAAATATCTCTATGAAAAATATGCAAAACATTTTTTTTTTTTAAAGCTGTTTATGCTTTAAATGAAGAGTTCAGTGACCTTGAAAATTACAGTTCAGGGTACCAATTTCTCTAAGGACTATAATAGCTTCATTCTGTTACCAAATATGTACTGGTATCTTTGGGTTCACGTACGTTTGATGACTAGCTGGCCGTCTAGTCACATTACAGACTCGATACTTTCGTTTCATTTGTCCACAGTGGGTCACCTCAACTTTAAGACCTGAAGTTTAAAAAAAAAAAAGAAAAAAAGGCAAAACATCAGTATTAGTTAAAATCACAGTGACAAAAACAGATTCAGGTATTAAAGCTGTCACCAAAAAGGCATGACAATTTACAGGACAAAAATTGCAAAGATATAAGGAAAATTTCAACTTCTATAGGCTCTGGTAGCGTAGTGGTTACGAATCGGGCTGCGAACCTTAAGGTCAGCGGTTCGAAACTACCAGCCGCTCCGCGGGAGAAAGATGAGGCTTTCTACTCCCGTAAGGATTTACACCCTCGGAAACCCTGTACAGGGTCGCTATGGGTCGGAACCGACTCGACGGCACTTAACAACAACATAGGTAAAAAGTATCAGCTAAATAGGAGTCCTTTCACAGGATTTTTTTTCCCAGTCCCTTGGTAAGGTGGATGGTCAGAGATATAAAAGGAAGACCCTTGATGAGATGGATGGACTCAGTGGCTGTGACATAACAATGATTGTGAGGAGCTGCAGGATAAGCACGGGACTGCTCACAAGAAGGTTGGCAGTTCAAACCCACCAGCTGCTCCTTGGAAACCCTATACAGGGTCACTATGAGTCAGAATGGACTTGATAGCACTTAACAGTAGCACAATAACAAATAAGAAATTAGAACACAGATGACTTAAAGTGCTAAGCTTGCTTTATTAATTCATTCGATAAATATTTATTAATTATCCACTACGTTCTGGATGGGGTCCTGGTGTGGCACTGTAGGATAAGCACTGGACTGGTAACCTCAAGGTCGGAGGTTCAAACCCACCAGTTGCTCGGTCAAAACCCTAAACAGGGTTGCTATGAGTTGTAACCAATTCAATGGCACTTACCAACGACGACATGTTCTCTCTCTATGTATATATGTACACATATTCTGGCCGAGAGTCCTGATGGTGCAGTGAGTTAGACACGGGGTTGCTAAGGGAAAGATCAGTGCTTTAAACCCACCAGCTGCTATGTGGGAGAAAGATATGGTCGTCTGCTTTTAGGAATTGTCTCAGCGTCAGTGGGTCTGGTTTTTGGTTTGGTATGTTCTAGCCCGTATTTTAGGGCCTGGAGACATCCCTCAGGAAGCTTACATTTTAGTAAGAGAAGATAGCTAATAACAAATAAGCAAGAAAATGAATTCCAAGAGGAGATTAAATGACTTTGTGTTGTTTTATTAAGATGGAAGTTTTTTAGTGGGTAAAGGTATTGAGTGCTATATATGTACTGAGTACCGTGCTAAAAGCGTTGTAAACCTTGTTGTTTAGTGCAGCTGAGTTGGTTCCGACTCATGGAGACCCTGTATAGGGTTTTGGAGGAGCAGTTGGTGAATCTGAACCACTGACTTTGTGGTTCAAACTGCCCTTTGGGTTCAATGCTTATCCTATAGCACCACACCAGAATGCCATATAAAACCCATTTATAAACCTTGTTGTTGCTAAGTGCCATCGAGTCAGTTCTGACTCACAGCCACCCTGTGAGTTCACCGATTTGAACCACTGACTTTGCGGCTCAAATCGACCTTGAGGTTGAGTACTTATCCTACAGTGCCACACCAGGACTCTATTTATAAACTTAACTGCATTTGATCCTCCCAACAACCCTACACTATGTATATGCTTATCCTTATTTTATAGATGAATAAACAGTGGTTAAGTAGCTGGCTGTCTAACTCCAAAATTCTATGCTCTTGGCACAATGCTGATCTGCCTCTCCTAGACTGCATTAAAGTAAACACCTACCTCTGATTTCTTTGGTAAACTTGACACGCTGGGAGTCTGTTAGTGGTTTGGTCTGTTCATTGATGTTCTGAATATCTAAAACCTCACACATGAATTCAATGATAGGCTGAGCCCGGTAGAAAGCAGTTGCAGATACTAACAAATAGAGAGGAAGGATACTTAGTTTCAGGGATAGGGAAAGCTCTACACCCCAACATCATTCAAAGAGTACCAGGTAGAGTGTTCTATCATACCATCAATATTGAGCATCATATTCCACATGGCAGGTCTCACAGACTGATGAAAGCCAAACCAAACTTCTCTGCCCCCTCCCAGAGGGTGGTAGTAACCTTCAGGAGGTGAGAAAAAGGAACGGCCCACTGGAGTGTATCTGAAAAAATAAGAGTTTGCATGTTTCACAATAAAAAAATTGGAAAGGTCTTTAATTTCATGAACCGAGACTAAACTTGAAATATGGATTACGCAGAAATTTTTCAATGGCTCCATGCAACTTCTCCCAAACACCTGATATTTCAAAAACAATTCAAACCAAGGTACTAACCTCATAGAGGGAAGGTGTCTTGTGATAACATCAAGTGCTTGTACTGAGTCATCTGGGACTTCATTCAAGTGTCCGGCCAAAGCTTCTAAAAGCAACTGAAGGCTCACAACCGACACCCACTGAACAGACACTTTAAAGGTTTGATCTTTACCCTCACCTGGAAGAGTCACCTCCATATCAACCTAAGGAAAAAACATATATACACATACTTACAAAGGCTATGAGAAAGATCTCAGGAGTATTCACTATGGTATATGAATAAGAATGTTTATTTTAACATTTTCTGCAATTGCAAAACATTGGAAACAATCTCAAGTATCCATCAGCAGGGGACTAGTTTAATATGGAATCTTATGTGATAGTTAAAAAATAAAGATGATCTAAATGTACTGAAATGGAAAGATTTCCCCACACATGCTGCTAAATGAAAAAATGAATCATAGAACAAAACACCAAAGAGAGAGAAAGAATATATATAACCAATACACAAAAAATATCTGAAAGGATCCAGTAGTTTCCTTTGGAAAGAAAATAGAACTGAAGGGTGC
Source organism: Chrysochloris asiatica (assembly GCF_000296735.1). Classification (NCBI taxonomy): domain Eukaryota; kingdom Metazoa; phylum Chordata; class Mammalia; order Afrosoricida; family Chrysochloridae; genus Chrysochloris; species Chrysochloris asiatica. Next base: position 2,844,595 of record NW_006408624.1, on the reverse strand, counting down.
AGGGACATGAGAAAACCAGGAAACCACAACACTTCTAATTTGTCTGAATAAGTTTAAATGCATATACATTCATGCATTACCTTTCTAACTTTGAAAGTAAACGTTTAAAAAAGTTATTGTGCTCAAAAGTTAAACACAGAATCATATGGACCAGCAATTTCAATCCTAAGTATATAACCAAAAGAATTGAAAACAGGGATTCAAATAGCTATCTGTGCACCAGTGTTCATAGTAGCATTTCTCACAATAGCCAGAAGATAGGAACAACCCAAATGTCCATAAATTGATGAACGCATAAACAAAACATGGTATGTATAAAAATACATATACATATATATAATGGAATATTGGAGTCCTGGTGTGGTGCTGTGGGTTAATGTGCTAGACTGCAAAGTCAGTTTGAGTTGCAAGGTCAGTGGTTCAAGCTCACCAGTCTCTCCTTGAAAACCCCATACAGGGTTGCTCTGGGTCGGAACCAACTCGACGGCACTTAACAACAACGATGGATAATGATTCAGTCATTAAAGTAATAGAATACTGATAGATGCTTCAACGTGGATGAACCTTGAAAACATTATGCTAAGACAAAAAAGGACAAATGTATGTATGATTCCACTTACAGGAATAATCTATAATAGGAAAATTCATAGAAACAGAAATTAGAATAAAGGTTACCAAAGAGTGGAGGAAGAAGGAAATGAGGGGTTATAGTTTAATGGGTACAGAGTTTTTGTTTGGGATGAAAACAATTTTCAAATAGTTAATGATGATTAGTTACATAGCAATGTGACTATACTTAATGCCACTGAATCATACTTTAAAAAGTGGTTAAAATATTAAATTTTACATTATGTTTCAGAATAAGTCAACAAGTATTTCTACAAAATCATAGAAACCTTTATTAAACAAATATATCAAAATGTGAAGCTATTAGTGTTTCCCAACATACCCCCATCTAGGTCTATAAAGTTCTAAAGGAGCTGTTTTCGTACTATTTAACCCTTCTTCAAAGAATTCTGCACAACTTGGCTTCTTTGAGGGACTCATATCATGCTCCTTTTAAGTGTTCTCAGAGTATATCATAAAAAAGACCAGGCTTACTAGTTTTTTAGAGACTGGTGGAACTTTAAAGAATATGGCTCTTGTACTCTTCAGTCCTGGGCCTGAACTCACCACCACGGCTCAACTTTTAGCCAAACAATAGATAGGCCTGTATGGTGTTGTTGTGGTGCTGGAAGCTATGCCAGTAGTATTTCAAATACCAGCAGCATCACCCTTGGTGGCCAGGTTTCAGTGGAGCTTCCAGACTAAGACAGACTAGGAAGACAGAAGAGCCTAACCACTTCTGAAAAATTAGTCACTGAAAAGCTTATGAGTAGCGGTAGAACAGTGTCTGGTATAGCACCAAAGCAGAGAAACTGTGAAAAAGACAAGAAACCTCAACAGATGGAATGACACAGTGGCTTCAACAATAAGCTGAAACAGGAAATACTGTGAGGATGGAGCAGGACTGGGCAGTGGTTTGTTTTGTTGTACATAGGTTTGCTATAAGTCAGAACCGACTCAACAGCACCAAACAATAACAACATAAGGTGAATAAATAATAGCAGTGTGCATGCCTTAAAGCAACCATATGAAATCAAAACAGCAGTATTTGCCCAGAAATAAAGTTCAGAAGGCAGGAATGGATAGGATTGGGACGTACAGGAAGGAAGTGGGAAGAGTACTGTGATATTGTGAGAACTGTAATCAATATGTCATGGAATAGAAAGTGTATGAATTGTTGAATGGGAAACAACACAATCTTCCCTGTAAACTTTCATTTCACTCAAATCACAATCAAAAGTTAAAAAGAATAAAACAAAGTAAGTGTTCTTTAGTATGGGGAACAAAAAAGAGTCTAAAGGGGCAAGATCCGGACTGAGGGTGGATGGGGTAAGGTTTCCTAAAGAAATTCTCATAAGACATCCCCTGCTACCCTCAAAAAACTAGCAGGTATTCTGCTAAGATAAGGAGTTCTGGTAGTGTAGTGGTTACAAGTCAGGCTGCTAACCTCAAGGTCAGCAGTTCGAAACTACCAGCTGTTCCGTGGGAAGAAGATGAGGCTTTCTGCTCCAGTAAAGATTTACAGCCTCGGAAACCCTATACAGGGTGCTATGAGTTGGAACCAGCTCCACAGCACATAACCACCACCACCACCATTGTCATGATGGAAAAAACTCCTTGGTGTCACTTTCCTAGTCTTTTTCTCATCAAAACAGTTTTTTTTTATTTTTTTTAAAAATTCATAATAAGTCCCTGTGATCATCCTGTATTCTTAGAGCAAATCTATCAAGCATGCCAAAAGAAAGTCCCTATCACCTTCTGGGCTGACCTTTTTGTCTTGAATTGAATTGGTACAGCAGATCCCCTGGGAAGCTCTTCTTTTGACCAGACCTTTTTTTTTTTGAAGGTTCTAATGAGACTAAGAGAAGTGTATCACTGAAAGAACTTGTTTGCAACCACCCACTGATTTTAGAGACATGTTGAAACATGTTTTCTTTGAAATAAATCCATGCATGTATGAACTGGAACCCTAGTAGCAATATTTTCTGGCTTACTCTCTCTCATTTATCACAATAAAAAACTCAAAAATAACAACAAAGTTATTATGTATTGTGAATCTAAACCAAACCTATTTTCCTAAGTGGTTATTACATAATTTTTTAATTATCTATAAAAACTCCATTGTTCAGATTCAGGTAGGACTTTAACAATGTGAAGAGCTCTGAATATAAGAAAATATGCATAACCAACCTAAATTCTACTGCACATCTCATCTTCCATCTTTGATGAACTAAGGAACAAAAGAATATGAACAGAATAATACAAATCAATCATTACCATGAGAACCAATTCTAAAAATTAAATCCTTAATAGAAGGGAAGCATTTTGAGCATATGCAATTACTACTAAATGATTTACGTCTAGTAAACATTTCTTACTGTTAACAGTCACTCACACTCACCCTATCTCGTCCAATTGGCAGTGGATGTGCGGTGTACATATTTCTTTTGCCATCATAGCCAGGTTGCCGATCACCAAATATTTGCATCTTGAAGTGCCGCACCATTGTATCTACGACCTCCCTTAACAGTAATAGAGATACTGGCAGTTAGCTTTGTGACATGGTGAATAGCAAGGAAAGCATCACCATACCTACAATTGTCTAAATTCAGGGAAAAACTCTATTCAGAAAGATTAAGAGTTAAAGTTATAATTGAGTCAAGTAATGTTTAAAAGTAACTAAACAGGAAGACCACCAAGTAGATGGATTGGCACAGTGGCAGCAGCAATGGGCTTAAATGTAGCAATGATTGTGAGGTTGGCGCAAGACCCAGCAGTGTTTAGTTCTGTTCTGCATAGGATCACTATGAGTCAGTACTGATTTGATGGCAATCTAACAACAACAACAACAACAACAACTAAAGAAAGGTAGCAACACATTAACAAAAGCAACTGATAACAAAAGGAGATAAAAAACAAAACAGCAAAACAACAGGATAGAGCATAAAACTGATGGTATCTTTTCAAATTCCTACTTTCTAAAACCTTCTATGATAAACATACGTTATAAGAATAACCTATCTTGGGTCTCAGTTTGGCATGTAAATAATACATTTGTTATCAAATCAACTTCCTTATTTTAAGCATATTGGTTTTGGAAAAGAGAATGGTCAGGGATTTAGAAACTTAAGGATCAGTAGATCTAAGACGTATCATACCCAAAGGACTAAATCATCCACTTTGCCTAATGCTAGTGATTTATTCTGTATACGATTTTATCTCAGTGTCCTCAAGAATTGTAGAGAAAGGAATGTTGTTAAATAGTCTCGTGGCAAAATAATTACTGGTGTAGTTTATTTCTCTTTAAAATAAAAGTCTTTGTCTTAATCAAGCAGGTGTGGCTTTACTCAGAAGTTCTTGCATATAGAAAGATCATACTGTATGCAGGTCAGAAAACAAATGAAGCAGCAAGGAAACTAGAGTATATAGTTTAACATATGGACGACCTGAGTCTGTGAAATTATATAATATTAGAATCATTGAAAAAGTAGGTATAATAATGTGCAGGAATCCTTGGGTGGTACAAACAGTTAATGTCTTTGGTTGCCAATTGAAAGGTTGGAGGTTTGAGTCCATCCAGAGGAGCCTTACAAAGAAAGGTCTGATGATCTGCTTCTGAAAGATAACAGTCATTGAAAACTCTATGGAGCACAGATCAACTCTGACACACACAGAGTCATCATGAGTCAGCAGCAACTCAACAGTAACTGGTTGGTTTTTTAATATGTGACCTGACCAACATTAATGAGCTCCATGTGTGGGAGCTGTATGTATCTTTAAAGCCAAAATACAGCACAACTATCTAATATGTTAACATTATAATAAATGGGGAAAAATTAGTACAAATGAAATCTGTGGCCAAGTCATATGGTAAAATCACATTTAACTTGAAAAAATTAATGGAAAAATATAGTATTATGTATTTCCTGTAATAAAGCTAATTTAAGAACTGTATTCTCATACTAGAAAAGGGTAACCTCTTGCTTTATATTCTTAAATTCTAACAATAAAAAGTTTTACAGGGAGACTAGAAGAACTAGATGGTGTCCAGCTACCACTAACAACAGCTTTGAAAGGAACCACATTAGAAAGTCCTGAAAATAACAGCAGAATATGTGGAACAAAATGCAAAATTATTAAATAAAAAAAAAAAAAGACCAAGCTTACTGGTCAGAAATAGGTTGGAGGAATCTGAGACTATGGCCCTTGACCACCATTCAGGTCTGGAAAGGAACTCACCCTCACAGCCCAACTCTCAGTCAAGTAGTAGATAGGTATATAGGGGGGACAACACCACTAGTAATGTATGCTCACTATGAATGATGGAATGGTCAATCATTCAAAATGAAAGGGGCACCATGTACCTAAGGACAAAGTTGAGAAGGGATGGGAAGGTGAGTGGAATGGAGAAGGGAACTAACTACAGGGAAAGTATTACAATCATTGATATGAAACGAAGTGTATGATTTGTTGAATGTAAAACTGATGATCTTATCTATAATCCTTCATTCAATTCACAATAAAAATTTTTTTAGTTTTATAGGGATCAAAATGTTTTTACCTCTATTCTCACATAATACTCACAGTAACCTTGTGAGACAAGTAGAGGAACTATTACTGACATTTTATTAAATAGAAGAAATAAAAAGTGAACTGGAAAATGATCTGTCTATGGTAAGACAATGATCAAGAGGCAGACCTGCATGACCTTGGACAAATTTCTTAATCTGTCACATGCCTGTTTCTCCAGTTGTAAAATGAAGATGATGATAATAATAATACCTACCTCAGAAGATTGTTGTATCAAGTGGATAAATACACATAAAATATTTGGAACAATGCTTGCCACCCAATAAGCCTGCCTACTATGGTCAGCTAATAGGTATCATTCCAGTGATTTTCCTCTATCCTGAATCATTATAATTTCCCTCTTTATTATATTAGTCTCTCAGCATATAAATATACTATAACTTTTCCAATTTTTAAAAAAAGTCAAACTTTCTTGACTCTTCTACCTTGTTTGAACATCCCAATGCTCTGCTTCACTTCAAAATCCTTTGAAGGACTCGTCTCTAATTATCCGTCTCCTTTGGTTTTTAAACTTTCTCCAATAAGGTTTTTTCTATACTAGTCTTACTTTTATCAAGGTCCTCAATGATCTCCACATTGCTAAATCCAATACTGCTTGACCACTAGATGAATATTCTTCTATCTTAAAACATTTTCCTTTATCTCCAGGGCACCACTCTTACCTGGTTTTCTCCTTTCCCCATGACCTCAGTCCCAGTCTTGCTGTTGCTACTTCTCCATCTCCAAACCCCTAAATATCAGATTGCCTCAGGACTAAATCTTGGAGCTTATTTTCTCTTACACGATCTCATCTCATCTCATAATTTTACCACTGTAGGGCAGTAAATTACGTCATATGTCTCTTCTAGGCATAGTCATAGTCTTTTTAACTCCCATCAGATAGGTCTGGGTAAGAGAAGGTGTGAGAAGTTGATAATAGATTATATGAATCAGTTATGAGTGATTGTTAAAAAAGCTAATATGATAAAGGAAACAAGTGTAAATTGCTACAATTTGATGACCTTGACCTATACTCATGGATGTAGTAGTTCAAAATACCAAATGACAGGGAAGGAGTCTTCACATCAAGTATCAATCCTATCCCCTCTGAATACAGAGTTGATAGGGACGGAAAGCTTAGACACTGGCTACCTAAAATATGGGGCTATAAAGGCATGAAGTGACTGACTTACAGGTTTTTAAGAGGGAGTTTAGTTTCAGAGAGTACAGGGAAAGGTAGAATCCCCACTGACTAGTTTTCATCTTGTCTAGAGGGGTGTCATGAAAGGAGATGGGCATAAGATTCTTATGATTCAATGGTGAGTAACTGTTATCATGACTAATTGCAACTGTCCACAGTTGTAAAGGTAGAAGTTTTGTAACAAAAAGAGGATGGTATTTAATCTTACAGTACAGGAACAGAAGACCCTAGGACCATTAAGGGCGAAGAGCATGAGAGGAATGTGGGACCCTATCCAGAGGATTAGCGACACCAGAGATAGAGGCAGAGATGATGACATGGAGAGATAGAGCAACTGAGGACTCTAGATTCATGGAAAGAGAAAGGTTGTGTGCTGGTGGCCAGGAGGCAGGTTTGCAGAATGTGCCCTTTAGTTGTTTAAATGATTATATATTCCTGAGTATTTTTATGTACATCCCCCACACCAAAAAACAAAAAACCAAAAAACAGAGGGAATAGAAGCAAATACTGTTGAATGATGATGCACGACGGAGATTATAATCATTGCAATGAAACAGTGAGTGTAAAACTGATGTTTTCCCATGTGAACTATCACTCAATTCACAATAAAAGCTTTAACAAAAAACAAAAAAAGCTAATTGTGATTCATCAGCTTTGCCATCTACTGGGTATAAAATGAATCATCTTGGAAGCAGGAACGGGAGAGCTCTCTACCATCAAAGAAGAAGAGCCACGAATGGAGTGTGTGTGTCCTTTGGTCCGTGAGATCTCTGTGCACTGAACCTCCTTAACCCAGTGACAGAAAGCTGTGACATCCGAGGAATGGTAAAGAAACAGCAGCAACAGAACCAAGAGCCAGAGCATGAGACTGAGTGGTGGGTTTCCCAGTCCACGAAGCAAGTAAAACTGAGTAACTCTGAGCAGGAGGCTTGCTTCCAGAGTGGAAGCAAGCTTTAGACACTTAATTGGGGGAGTTAGGTTAGCTGACTCGTAGAAGTGGAGCTGAATGGTTTCCAGCTGAGGCTTCTGGTGCAGTGGTGTGTTTGTGGGCATTTATTACAGCCCTAAAAAAGCTTTGTAACATTGCTAGAGCTGGGCAGAGCCTAGGCCAAGGGGCCGAGGGCCAGGCAGAGGAGAGACTGTCCTAACTGGAAGAACAGTGCCCTGAACATTTCTGACCCTGAATTGTAACCTGTTAGTACTGTGCCTGAATTCTGTGTGGCCATTGCAACGAGTGATCTAACACAATTGAGTACAATGAGAGAGATATTGGTGCCATTTGTTGCAACCATGAATTTGATGATGTCTCTCTCAAATGTTTGTCTCCAACCTGGACCTTTCCCCAGAACTCCAACTGCATATATTCAATTTCATGCTCAACAACTCCTTTAGGATATCTACAATGTACATCTCAGCCTAACATGTTCAAAACAAGTCTCCTTATTTTCCATTTCCAAACCTGTTCTTCTCATATCCTTTCCCATCCTAATAAATAGCAGCTTCATTTTTCCACTTGCTCAGGACAAAACCCTAGAGTTACTCATGACTTGACTCATGTCTTTCACACCCCATGTTCAATCCATCAGCAAATCTTGTTGACACTACTTTCAAAACATATGTAGAGTCTGACCACTTATCACGATCATTTTTACACCGAGGTCAAAGTCACTATCATTTTTCATCTGAGTTATTACAAATAGCCCCTAATTGAACTTCTTACTTTCACCCATATCTATTCAGGTGAGGCTGTGTCCATTTCAACACAGCGGCCAGAGCAATCCATTAAAAAATCTGAGTCAATAGCATGTGGCACTGCCTACAAGATTCTGCGTGATTAAAGCTCTATGGGGTTTCTCTAACCTGGTTTCCTATCATTCTCTCCCTTCCTTTCTCATTCCAGCAATACACACCTAATTGCTAATCTTTAAATACACCAAGCAAGCTGTTGCCTCAGCCTGGAATACTCTTTACCTATATACCCCTTACCTTCTCCACATTTCTTCTCAAAGGTCACCTGTGTGACATTTGTGAGATCTTCCATAATATTAAAACAAATTTTATAATGAATATATATACAAATATATCAGTGGCTTGCCCATGCCCAGTCCTAATCTTCTATTCCTGTTTTATTTTTCTCCATAGCACAAATCACCATTAATGAATAATATGTTTTTTAAATTATTTGCTTATTTGTGTGGCAAGACCTGGGGACTCTTGGCCCCAGAGTCAGTGTCATAGCCACAGAGGACTAGAG
>NW_006408624.1:2830495-2835065 GCF_000296735.1 Chrysochloris asiatica | reverse complement strand
ATTTGCTTATTTATAGTCTTCTCCCACTAAATGTAAAAGTTCCTCAAGAGTAGGAACTTTTTCATGTTTTATTCAAGTTGTATTTCCAGAGCCTAGAACAATCCTTGACACATAGCAAGCACTTAGTAAATTATTTGTTGAATGAATCGTTGTTAGCCACAGCAGTGCCAATTCTATGACAACTGATCTCTCAGTCATAATAATAATCCAATTATTATAACCTCACATGAGATTGAACTGTATGCGAGCCCAAGTATTGATTTGTAATGATAAAAAAAATCAAACAGTGCAAAATATTTTATTCAATATAAAGAGTATTCTTAGAAAATCAAGGATCTTAGTGTTAAAGACTGCCTGAATAACACTGCATGGAATCAGGAACAAAGAATGTAGTGCTCACTGAATGCTGTAAGAGTATTTGCTACAGGTCTATGTGTTCACACCTGGTATATGGCCTTTTATACAGCAGACCATATTTCTGTCTCTCATCAGGACTCCTTCTAGATAATGCTAGAAATAAATACAGCTTCTCAAAGCTTATTTTTTACAACACTCCAAGACAATAATTCTGTCTTTACAATTACACTTTTTTCTTGTCCAATTACAATACTTAATAATAAAATTTGAATCTCCATGTCATTTTCTTTCCTATGGGCACTAAAGTCTCCACTTTGTTCATACATTTATGCTACTTATGGTCAATGAAAGAATGACTTTTCCTCTCTTTGGTTGTTCCTCCACCTCCATCCCCAAAAAAACAGAAAGAATGGAAGAAAATACTGTTGAATGATGATGTATGGAGAAGGTTGTAAAAATTGCAATGAAACAATGGTGTAAAGCCGATGTTCTCCCATATAAACTACCACTCAGTTCACACACACACACACAAAGGTTAAAATTAAAATAAAAAGAAGAAGAAGAAGCTTACCATCTTAGAGAAAAATAAAAGTCCACATAAGATTTTAGAGAACAATGTGGTTGGTACATAATTAACAAATTATATGCACTTAAACATAGAATTCTACTTTTTCTAATCCTTACCTGTTGACTCTACGAGGCCGTTTTTCTGGTTTGATATCCACATCATAATGATACACATCTATTTTAGGAATCTGAACTTGAAAATGATTGGCTAACAGTCTAATTGGTTTTCCAACAGTCCCAAGGCCAGGACGACGAGGTGGCTGAAACAAGCTGGTCGGAGGTCCTAAGGAGATTGAAAGACATATGGCATGGTATTTATTAGATCTTGAAGGAAAATATCTCTTAATAATAATAATAATAACAATCACTGCAATAATTGTTAAGCACCATCGAGTCAGTTCCAACCCATAGCAACCCTGTTTCCTAGGAGCAGCTGGTGATCTTGAACCACCGGCTTGTAAATTTATATACATTTAAAAATAAAATCATCTCTGAACTCTGAGGCTTATCACCATATTCAAACTAGAGATGATCTATTAATCCTACATAAACTAGCCTGTATTATCAGAACACTGACAGAGAACTGCCAGAAATTCAAGCTGAATTCAGAAGACAGCATGGAATGAGGGATATTTTTACTGATGTCAGATGGATCTTGTCTGAGAGTAGAGAACATCTGAAAGATGTTTACCTGTGTTTTTGTTTTCTTTCTCATAGATTTTTTTCTTTGAACTTTTCATTATGATTCGGGTGAAAGTTTACAGAGCAAATTAATTTTCCATTTAATAATTTATATACATTTTGTTGCATTACAATGGTGGCATACCCCACTATGGAACATCATTCTTCCTGTTTCCTCCCTGTGTTTCTTATTTAAATGCTTCCTTCTTGTCTGCTACTTACTGCATTCCTAGCTGTTTTTGGGCAAATGTTGCTCTTGTTTTCTTGTGTTTTTTTTGACTATGCAAAGGGATTCAATTTTGTGGCTTATACCAAATTATGGGTAACATTGTGAAGAATGGGAATTCCAGAACACTTAGTTGTGTTCATGTGGAATCTGCACATTGCCCAATAGGAAGTGATTTGAACAGAACCAGGGGAAACAGTGATTTAAAATCAGGAAGGATGTACATCAGGGTTGTATCCTTTCACCGTACTTATTCAATTTGTATGCTGAGCAAACAATCCAAGAAGCTGGCCAAGATGAGGAAAAACATGGTTACCAGACTGGGGGAAGACTCATTAACAACCTGCAATATGTAAATGACATAACTTTGCTGAAAGTGAAGAGGACTTCAGCCTTCAAGATGAATTATACCTCAGCATAAAGGAAACAAAAATCTTCACAACTACCACTAAGCAACATCATGACAATGGAGAAAAGACTGAGGCTGTTGAGGATTTCATTTTACTTAGATCCACAATCAACATCCATAGAAGCAACAGTCAAGAAATCAAACGACATATTGCATTTGGCAAATCTGCTACAAAAGACCTCTAAAGTGTTAAAAAACAAAACAAAAGATTGTGACAATGGCACAAAATTGGGCAATGTTTCACACTGCTGTACACAGGATCACTATGAGTCGGAACTGACTAGATGGCACCTAACAACAATAATTATTACAACAACAACAACAAGTACAGACAGGAAAGATTAAACAGAAGCTGTTTATCAATTTACTTGCTAATTTTGATAGTAAAACAATACTAATAATTCTAGCTAGACGTTCTTGTCTAAAATCTAATCTTTTTAGAACCTGGACAATCTAACATTTTTCCGGACCATAAGGCCTAGTTTATTCATTCAACAGACAGTTATTCATTTATGTCATACTTAATCTGCACTGTGGACTCAAAACAGAGTCCCTGCCCTCAAAGAACTTATAGTTAAAACCAGTGGTTCTCAACCAGGGAAGACCATCTTACAAAATAAAAGCATTTGACAACTATTCGGAGACATTTTTGGATGTCAGAACATAGAGGGTGCTACTGGCATCTAGTGGGTAAAACTCAAGGATACAGTTAAATATCCTACAATGCACAGGACAATCTTCAACAGCCAAGAATTACCTAGTCCAAAATATCAATAAATATCAATAGTGCTGACAACGTCAAAAAATCCTTATCTAGACAGACTACTTTTCCCAAACTATCATGTTAATAGTTCATGAGATGCTTCACACACACACACAGATTCCATAAGTTAAAGAAACCTTACATATTTGTTAAAATTCTATAACATTCATTATCACAGTAAAGTCTTTAGTCATGTAATAGATTAACCTGTTTACCTTTAACTCATCATTTATTCAACCTATTGGACTAAGCATTGGGCTGCTAACTACAAGGTCAGTGGTTCAAATCCACCAACTGCTCCATAGGGAAAAGATGAGGCCATCTGTTTAATAATGATTTACAGACCCAGAGACCCCATGGAGCAGTTCTACTCTGACCTGTAGGGTCACCATGAGTTGGAATTGACCCAGTGGCAGTTGACTTGGTTTTGGGGTATTTTTCCTAGAATTTTTTTTTTTTAATTGAACATCTATGAGTATAAATCAGAAAGTATAGCTATCAGGGTTCCATTTCATACATACATGGATTTATTCCAAACAAATGTGTTTAAACATGTCTCTGTGATAAAAGGATGGCAGCAGACAAGTTCTCTCAGTAATGCACTTGTTTTAGTCTCAATAAGGTGCCTTCAATTAAAAGGTCCAATTAAAACAGTGGCTTCCAAGGGGATCTGCTGTTGTTGTTAAGTGCCGTCGAGTCGGTTCTGACCCATAGCGACCCTGTACAGGGTTTCCGTGGCTATAAATCTTTACGGGAGCAGAAAGCCTCATCTTTCTCCCGCAGAGCAGCTGGTAGTTTCGAACTGCTGACCTTGCAGTTTGCAGCCCACTACGCTACCAGAGCTCCTAAGGGGATCTGCTAGGAAAGTTAAATTCCAAGTACAGATGTCAGCTCAGAAAATTATGGTGACTGTTTTTGGGAGGGCAATCGTGATTGGTTTTCTTGAAGGCCATAGTATAATTGTTGTTGTTACTAAGTGCCATTGAGTCAGTACAGGGTTTCCAAGGAGCAGTTGGTGGGTGTGGACCAATCTTGTGGTTCAAAATGACTTTGTAGTCCAGTGCTTTTCCTACAGCACCACACCAGGACTCCATAGTGTAATTATGGGGGCTTAGAAGTCCTGGTGTGCTGCTGTGGACTAATGCGTCGGACTGCAAAGTCCTTTGAACTGCAAGGTTGGTGGCTCAAGCTCACCAGCTGCTCCTTGGGAACCCTATACCGGGTCACTATGGGTCAGAATCTACTTGACGGCACTTAACAACAACATTATGAAGAAATTTTAAAGACAGTTGTATAAGAACTGAAGTTTTAAGAAAACTGAAAATTGCATTGATGAGAAAAAGGCCAGGAAATGCACTGAGGAATTTAGTTTCCATGACGACAATGCACCAGGTCATTGTTCGAAGGAAGCAAGAGCTGTCCTGAAAGAATTTAAATGGGAAACCTACCCATTAAATGCGGAAATCCTCGGACAATCTCTTTGATATCTCAAGCGAGTAAAGTTTTGCTAAAGGTAATACAGAAACGGCTACAATCATACATTAAAAGAAAAATTCCAGAGGTTCAA
>NW_006408624.1:2820421-2827441 GCF_000296735.1 Chrysochloris asiatica | reverse complement strand
CGCTAGAGAATGATGACATGCTGGGTAAGGTGGAGGGTCAGAGAAAAAGAGGAAGACCCCTAACGAGATGGATCGGCCAGGTGGCATCATTGATGGACTCAAGTGTGGCAGTGGTAGTGAGGTTGGCCCAGAATCGGACATTGTTTCGTTCTGCTGTTCATGGGGTCGCTATGAGTCGGTTCCAACTCGATGGCACCTGACAACAACAACAACCCATCTACCCTGCAGTCCAGACTGTGCCTCTTCAGACTTTTTGTTCTCAAAACAAACTCAGAGAACATTTAAAAGGAACATGATTTGAGTACCTTGAGGATGCCAAAACTGCCATTTTGACATGCTACAAATTGAGCAATATAGAATTCTTCGGGGAAGGGTTGCTGCTGTTAAGTGTCATTGATTTGGTTCCAACTCATAGTGACCCTGTATAGGGTTTCCAAGAAATGGCTGGTGGATTTGAAGCACCAACGTTGCAGTTAAGAGTCCAGTGTTTATCCTCCAATGCCACACCAGGACTCGATGTGAATATGCACCAAAGGGTTACCTATGCAGAGGAGGATTTTTAACAATCAAGTGGACAAGTTGATATGTTCTGTGGAGACTAATTATGTTCTTTCTCCAGTCACTCCTGACATTGTCCAGTGGGCTCATGAACAAAGTGGCCATGGTGGCCAAGGAAGGGTCAGAAGAGTATACAAACCTAGATGAAGAATATGTTGTGAAATAATAGCTTTGCATTTTGATATTTTTGTTTAATAAAAGTTTCTATGATATGGTAGCAATACTTTTGGACTTACGTGCATATTCATATCCGGCAGATAAAAGTAATAATACAACACAATTTGGGAGAGAGCTGTCTACAGAAAATCTTACTTCCTTATCATGGTAATGTTAATTGGACACTGGCTTAAAAAACAAACATCTTTTCTACTATGAATAAACATTGAGTAAAGTGGGCTGTGGTTACAATAAGTTCTCTAATTATAATAATTCATGAGAACAAAAATAATTCACGTAAGAAAGAGTTCGACCTTTGAAGCAAGAAGCTGCTCTGGTCTAATAAGAAGATCAGAAAAAAACACTTGAATGAAATTTGTGTCTGTTGGTCACCTTATCTTAATTTCTACATTTATTTTTAAAGTATTTAATATTTTCACATATTAAATACATTGTTCATTCTTTCCCTAAATTCTTAAAAACAAACCAACCAGTTGCCACTGAGTCAATTCCAATTTGCAGTGACCCTGTATGTCAGCGTGGAACTGTGCTCCATAGGATTTTCAATGACTGATTGTACTTATCTTCAAAACTCAGGTCAGGTGTGACTGCCTTAGAAAGTCTCTCCTGAGTCTCCCAGACTGGAAGATCTTTCCTCTGCGATTCCAAGACTCTCTGCATAAGGGAACACTTAACACAAGTATGGAGAAAGCACTTGTTAAATTACTCTGTCTCCTCCACCAGAATGTAAACTCCTGGAAGAAATAGACCTCTGGTTCATGGTGTCTCCCTAGTTTAATGACCAGCACATTATATGAATTCAACAAATGTTTAACTAGTATCCAAGAATTGACAATTACTTTTCAGTAGAACAAAAGCACATAATTGAGGAATTGTAAAGGTGGACGTTTTATAGCAAGGAGGGGCGTGATTGACTTTTCAATCTAGGAGCGGAGGTCCCTAGGACCATCAAGGGAGAAGAGCAGAGAGCGGGACCCTACCCAGAGAAGCAGTGATGCCTGAAATGGAGCCAGAGATGATGATGTGGAGCTATGGAGCAACTGGAGACTCTAGACCCAGAGAGGGAGAGCGACTGTGTGCTGAAGACCTGGGGGGCACGGGCGAAGGATTGCATGGAGGGGATTGTAACCATGGCAATGAGACGATATACGATAGAATGAATGTAAAACCAATGTTCTCCCATGTATACTATCACATGATTCACAATAAATCATTTAAGAAAAAAAAAAAAAGCACATAATGGATTCTGAAATATTATCATTTGAAGTTGGGCTGCATGCTGGTGTACAAGGGGATCTAATCTGGGTGTGATAAAATACTTACAAATAAGGTGATAGTGTCAGTTGCCATTGTGTCTCTTTTAACTCATACTGATTCCAAACGTGGGGCCTTCAAAAAGTTTCGGGAATTAAAAGGCAATGGAACTTTCCCACAAAATTTTTGAAGCATCCTTGTATGTATAGAAAAGGAGCTCTAGCAGCGTAGTGGCTACGAGTTGGTCTGCTAATCTCAAGGCCAGCAGTCCAAAACTACCAGCTGTTACAGCTTCAGAAACCCTATACAGGGTTGCTATGAGTTGGAAGCGGCTCCATGGCACACAGCCACCACCACCATATGTATACAACTGCTCCATAGGACATTCAAGGCTTGGAGCTCTTGGAAGTGCATTGGCAGGTCTGTCTCCCAAAGTGCCTCTGGGTGGATTTAAACTGTCAACCTTTTGACTGGTAGTCCAATGCTTAAACCTCTACATCACAGGTACTGCAGAACAAGGTAAGAGGCAAATAATAATGTCAGAGGTAACTGGCATACTAAATTAACCCAATCAAGTCATATAGAGGTCAACTCTACGTATTCTAATGTATCCTGATGCTGGAGGACATCTACCATTGTGACAGAAATTTGGAAGCAGAAACTTGACTTCAAACCACAATTAGAATCCAGGTTTCTTAACTCCCAGTTCCGGACTTTTTCTTCTCCAACATATTTCACAAGTCCTGGTGTGGCACTGTAGGATGAAGCACTGGACCATAAGGTCAGCGGTTCAAACTCACCAGCTGCTCCTCAGAAACCCTATACAGGCTCGCTATGAGTCAGAACTGACTCTATGGCACTTAATGACATAGGAGTCCTGGTGTGGTGCTGTAGGATAAGTACTGGACAGCTACCCTCAAGGTCAGTGGTTCAAACCCATCACAGGCTCCTCAGAAACCTTATATAGCATCATTATGAGTCAGAACCAACTTGACAACAACAGCAACAGGAGTCCTGGTGAGGCACTGTAGGACAAGCACTGCACTGCCAACCAAAAGGTCAGTCGTTCAAAACAATAAGTCGCTCCTTGGAAACCCTAGGTAGGGTCACTATGAGTTGAAACCAACTCAATGGCACACACAACATAGGAGCCCTACTAGTGTAAGGAACTCTGGTAGCGTAGCGGTTAAGAATCGGACTGCTAATCTCACGTCAGCAGTTCAAAACTACCAGCTGTTCCATGGGAGAAAGATGAGGCTTTCTGCTCCCGTAAAGATTTACAGCCTCGGAAACCCTGTACAGGGTCGCTATGAGTCAGGACCAACTCCATGGCACATAACCACCACCACTAATGCTGTAGGCTAAGTATTGGACTGTTAACTGCAAGGTTGGTGGTGCAAACCCACCAGGTGCTCTGTGGTAGATACATGGGGCTGTCTGGTGTCATGAAGATTTCTATTCTCAGAAACCCTAAGGTACAGTTCTACTCTGTTCTATATAAGATCACTAAGAGTTGGATCAACTTCTTATTTATTAAAAAACAAAAACCAAACCAGTGAGCTTGGTGTTTATCTTTTTATAATGTCAACAGGAGTCCTGGTGTGGCACTGTAGGATAAAGCACCGGACCACAGGTCGGTTTGAACCCACCAGCTGCTCCTTGGAAACCTTATACACAGTTGCTATGAGTCAGAACGGACTTGATGGCATTTAACAACAACAACACCTTTCTAAAATGTTGTTGTTATGTGCCGTGGAGTCGGTTCCGACGCATAGTGACCCTGTACAGGGTTGCCAAGGCTGTAACTCTTTATAGGAGCAGAAAGCCTCATCTTTCTCCCATAGAACAGCTGGTAGTTTCGAACTGCTGACCCTGAGGTTAGCAGCCCAATTTGTAACCACTATGCTACCAGGAGTCCTGTTTCTAAAATACTTGAGTCTAAAATGGCAGAAGAATTGAAGGACAGGAATTTAAAAGTGGAGAAAGGTACATAATTGTATGTTTCTCTTTTTCTTGGCAAGTGAAAAACATTAGAAAGTAAGCGATCATTTCTCTTCATAAATTTAAATTCATTTAGAAAACTATATTCTAAACTTTTCCATTCCAAAGCTGGTTTACTCGAATTTAGCAACATTACATAACAAAAGGCCCTGGAATCAAACTGCCTGGTTTTGAATCCTGGTTTGACCACGCCTTAGCTGCATGGCACTGGGTCAGTTTCTGTCTCTTGATGCCTCAGTTTCCTCATTCATAAAACCGGGGCAATAATCATAGCATCTATCTCACAAGCTATTGTGATTTAGTAGGGTGATGTATAGAAAAAGCTCAGTACAATACCTAATAATAGTAAATACTCAACAAACAGACACTGTGGGTTAGACATTGGGCTGCTAACTGCAAGCCCACCAGCCACTCTCTGAGAGAAAAGATGAAGTTGTTTGTTTCTGTAAAGATTTACAGTCTTGGAAACCCTATGTAGAATTGCTATGAGTCAAAATCAACTCAATGGCAGTCGGCTTGTTCTTTGGTATTATGATTGCACTCATGTAAGTATTATAACCCGTGATCAGAGGCTCCTGGGCTTTACACTGGAACATCCCCAAAATTCAGTGGCAAAAGCAAAAAAAAAATGACATCCTTTGAAATGGGAGAAATACAATTCATCATAGAATGAATGAGGAGGTAAGCTTTAAATGAAGCGGAGGGCATTAGACTAGGAGTCAGATGACCCAGACTGGGCTCCATGTTTTACCATTCAATCCTGAGACCTTGATAAAAAATCACCTAAATTCTCTGAACTTCAGTTTTCTCTTCTTTACAAGTGGGAATAATCCTTTACGTGCCTTGCTCACCTAGGATAGGATCAAATGAACTAACAGATAAGAAATCGCTTTCTAAACTATAAAGCATTATTAAAAAAAAAAAAAAAAAAAAGTTATCCTCACTATAACCAAAGTAAATGGTAACATAATTAATTACATTTCTGAGTTACTGTCAGAAACAACGTGAGTGTGGAGTAGGGGGATAGAGCAAGACTGAGAACACTCCAGGGGCTGTTCAAGTTGGAGTGCACGAAGCACTAGCTAAGTATACTCTGACAGAGACGGAGAAATGCTTCCCTAGGTTCTAAAACAGCCAGAGTAAAATATATCCCACAAGACTATCAACTCCCTTAGCTCTGATTCTATGCTCAGCAAGCAGCCTCTTGTTATTAATTGGGTTTCCAAGGTACTGAAACACCAAAAAAGGACTTTGCTAGACAGCAGACAGGGGAACATTCTAATCAACAGGAAAGCTCTATGTAACATTTTGTCGTATTAATTAGTGTCTTATAAACATGGCTAGCAAGAATTAATTTGTCAAAATCTGAACAATCCTATGATATGGTAAGGACTCAAACCTGTAAATCTAAAAATCAGAAACTTCTAAGGACCAAAAAAAGCAGGGTGGGGAGTGGGGTGGGGCGGTCCATGGCACCTTCATGATATCATATGTGGATCCTTTCAGTGAAATTCACTTGTGCATATAGTTACATAGTCTCTTTCAGTATCAACTCATAAATGCAACATTTGCTTTAATTACAGATGCTCACAGAGGAGAAAGGAAACAAACATTGGTTGAATATCTACAATACACTAGTATCTAGATGAGACCTTTCATATACATTATCTCAATTCATTCTCACAACAACCCTGCAGCACATTAGTATTATTACCCTCATTTTATAGACGAGGAAATGGAAGTTCAAAGGAATTAAGTAATTTGCCCAGGGTCATACAACTACTAAATTACCAGACTGAATTTGACAGTAGTCTATCAGTCTGTGACATTCCTAAACACCAGACCTTGCCTCTAGCCAGGAGATAGATCTTAAGTAACCTAGCATAATACTCATACGAAGGTTGATTAAATAATATTAACATGCCAAAACCAATTTATTTTCTAAAGGCAAATGAAATTTGATTATAAACACCCTTAAAAATACTTTAAGTGGCAAATAAAGGTGGGGTTTGATCATTCAGTTATTCAAATAAGTTCTAAGTAAACAAACTTGCAAAGTTATGAAACTCAAGTTTTCTATACATTAAAAAAAGAGAAAGAAATGGCCCACCACTAAGTCCATTTTGTAGATGAAGTTTGAATATTAGCCCCTAAACCCTGACCTACTTCACCAAGGTATTAGAAACCTGTTGGGTGCCAGGTGGGCACACCAAGCTCCAATCCTCAGGGCATTTGTAACACCCTGGCCAGAGTGTTTCAACAGAGTGGGAGGGGTTAGCCAGAGGCCAGGCATATCCGTAGTGAATTACAGTTTACAAAACACTTTTTCCTTCACTTGATTCTCACAACCAGCCATTATCCAGTTAGAAGAGAACTAAGGGGTTTGAAACCTGTGTGGGAGTCAGCTGGTATGTGACTTCCCTGTCACTGAGAGGCTAACCCAGGCCACTCTGGGACTGTCACAGAGGTTGACAGATAGAGGCATGGGCCACATTCCACCAGACTTCAGGGCCTTCAAGAAAGGGTGGACACTTTGCCCCCTTGGCCTTTAGGAGTCATGAATGTGTTTGGGAGAAGTTCTCTTACTTCATCTGAGGGCTCAGGACTATCTACCAGTGCAAAGGAAAATAGGCATGCGGCTCAAAACCAAGAACACCCCTGGGAATAGGTGGGGGAGTCCTTCCCAGACTAAACCAGGCCTCCTCTCCGCACCGGGCACAGATTGTCCCTTCTTAGGCCCAGACTGTCCTCACCAAGACCCTGGAGCACAGGCCATCACCCTGGATTAGATCAGGTCTCCCTTCTCCTCGGGGGGCGTGGGTCACCTTCCTGGGCCTCCCTCCCTTAGACATCCAGATCTGGACCATCCATCCAGGCTGGCGCGTGGTCCCCGCCCCCTGAGGCCCGGGTCAGCTTCTCTGGCCTGTGTAGTGGGGCATGGGTCCCCTTTCCTGAGGCCTGGCGGCCCGAACCCGGGTCCGCTGGGGGCGGCAGGAGCAATGGGACAGCGACAGTCCCACCCGCCCGCCC
>NW_006408624.1:2814679-2819978 GCF_000296735.1 Chrysochloris asiatica | reverse complement strand
TGAGAGGGGCAGGGGGCGGGGTGGGACGGGGGCGGGCGCGCGCCCGGAGGGGCAGTGCCCAGAGGACGTGGCGGGCACGCGTCCGCCCGCACTTCCCTGTGTGCTCAGAGCGTCCATCCCCGGGCAAGCGGCTCTGGGGTTCTACGTGCGATCCTCCCAGCGCGTACGGAACCCCACGATCTGGCTCCAGTCCCCACGGCTTCACAAACACAGGACTTCCACCGTGTCTGTAGAAAGTGTCCTGAGAGTCGTATCAGCCACGTCTCCTCTCACCCCAGACCACTTCTTTCTCCTCTGTCTCTTCCTGGGACACAGAGCCCTAGGTTCACCCTTCCTCCAGTCTCCCCTATTGCTTCATCCAGCACCATACACCTGGCTGCCCTTCCTTCCCCGTGCAGCTGGGAAGCGCTGCAGGATGGTCCCATGACCAGCACCTCTGACCTGCGAATCATCATCAGCCACCTCAGAAGAGACTAAGGTCTTACTTGCTCAGGTGCCCTCACCTTAGTAGGCAGGAGCCCAGTCAGCATGGTCAGTCCAGCAGACACAGCATTGTTGGGGTTCTTAGACTTCTAACTTGAAACCATAGAATTACAGCCCAAGAAGTAGAGTAGCAGAGAGCCCTAGACCTGCCAGTTATAAAAACACACTGTGGGCTGTGAGCTATTGATTTGAGCACATGTCATGTGCAGACATAGAAGCAGGCCATTTTTGTATGTAGTGTTGTTAAGTGCCATCGACGCGGTTTCAACTCATAGCGACTAAGGAATGCCTGGTGAGTTTGAACTGAACCAACCTTGGGGTCCAGTGTTTATCCTACAGCAAAATTTTAAGAGTGTATCATGGCCAGACATGGTATTATGGATTCACATGTCATTTAATCTTCACAATCCTTTATACAGATGAAGAAACTGAAGCTTAGGTAAGTAAGGTTTTGTATTGTATGACACAACAGTGAAAAAAAAAAAATTTTTTTTTAAATGGACTTCAAAGGCCTACATTCAAGTCCTAGCTGATTGCATACCTGACTGGACATGTTATCAGGACTTTCAATCTAGTGACCTAATTTAATCTAGACTTACTGACACCATACTCCATGTTCTTTCCACAGTACCATGCTACTCATCTCTTAAACCAGGTGTTAGCTGGAAACCACAACAGGGACAGAAAGTTTAGTGGGAAGGGAAGTGGCCAGTAAAAAGAACTGGTTACAGCTAAGAAGATAAGAAAAAGCAACTAGATGTCAAATTTTGAGTGAAACTAAGTAGCCACTTCCTTTCTTCCTCTAGGCTAAATTCCTCCCGCAGTTTAAACAGTGTTCACCAGCTGCTCCTCAGAAACCCTATACAGAAGCACTATGCAGTTAGTGAACATGATTTAAAATACTTACTGATGTCCAGAAACAGAGGACCCTAGGACCATCAAGGGAGAAGAGCACAAGTGGTATGTGGGACCTTATCCAGAGAAACAACACCACCAGAGATAGAGGCAGAGATGGGACATAGAGAGAGGGAGCAGCTGAGGGCTCTAGATTCATGGAAAGAGAGGGACTGAGAGCGGGTGGTCAGGAGGCAGACTTTCAGAATGTGCCCTTTGGTGGTACAAATTATTATATATGACTGAGTGTTTAAAATAAATAAATAAAAAGCTAAAATGAATACAGAGAAATACTGTTAACTGATGGTACATGGAGGGGATTATAACCATTGTAATGAAACAAAGTGGATGATTTTTTGAATGTAAAAATGAGTATCTGTCCTGTAAACTTTCACTCAATTCACAATAAAAACTAAAAATAAAACTTACCGATGAATTTCAAAGACCACAGTCTTACGTATGGGTTGCACCTGAATGTAAAGAAAACAAAAATCCTTACAATTGGACCAGTAAACAACATCATGATAAATGGAGAAAAAGATTGAAGTTGTGAAAGACTTCCTTTTGCTTGGATCCACTCTCAGCACTCATGGAAGCAGTAGTCAAGAAATTAAACAACATATTACATTAGGCAAATCTGCTGCACAAGATCCCTTTCAAGTATTCAAGATCAAAGATAACATTTTGAGAACTAAAGTGTGCCTGACCCAAGCCATAGTCGTTTCAATAGCCTCATATGGATGTGAAAGTTGGCCAGTGAATAAGGAACACCATAAAAGAATTGATGAATTGAATCATGGTGTTGGAAGAGAATGTTTAAAATATCATGGACTGCCAGAAGAACAAATAAATCTGTATTGAAAGGAATACAGCTAGAATGCTCCTTAGAAGACAGAATGGCCAGACTTCGACTCTCATACTTTGGACATGTCATCAAAAGTGACCAGTCCCTGGAGAAGAATAATATGCTTGGTAAAGTGGAGGGTCATCAGAAAAGAAGAAGGCCCTAAATGAGATGGATTGGCACAGATGGCATAAGCAATGGCCTCAAACATAACAGTAATTGTGGGGATGGTGTTGGACCTGGCAATGTTTTGTTCTAACTCAACAGCATAGAACAACAACAACATAAGTCCAAGCTGACTTGATGGCACTTAGCAACAGAAACAAAAGTCCTTGTGTGGATAAGCACTGGACTGCTAACCATAAAGTTGACAGTTCAAACTCACCAGCCACTCCTTGGAAGCCTTATACAGGCTGCTATAAATTGGAAAGATTCAATGGTACACAGAAATAAACAAACAAAACTGATTTCTAGTCTTGTAAGTCAGCCTTTCACACTCCCACTTACTAATGACTTTCCACCACATTAGGTACCCTTAAGCAGAGACCATACCTTGTTTTCTGGACTGAAATAGTTTTACCACCTAGCCTCAGAACCCCCAGTATGAAATGTCTTTATCGTACAGTTTCTGTCAGAACCTCAATATCTCATTCCCTCAGTTTCTCAGCTCTGTCATTCTTAATCATTCAGACCTACATTCTGATTCCCAAATTCCCTCCCATTCTTGTACTCACTTTCTCCTTCCTGGAAACCCTTCTTACTGAGCCTCTTTCCAAACCAAAGTTCTGTAGTCAATGAACTTCCCTAAACTTCGCCTGTTCAGCAAGCATTCCCTCCACTTCCTGTGTGGCAGAGAAGTAGTCATGCCCCAGAATACCACTTCCTTTGAAACGCTCTCTAACAGTAGCTGCTCATTCTCATACTAGCTGCACACTTCAAGGACAGGACTGATGGCGGGTAACAGAGAATTGGCAATATTTTTGCTACCATTGCAGATTCCAAACCTTAAATCTTCCTTCTTAAATTAAAATCACTCCTTTATGTGCTTGTTATCTGGCCAAACTACCTCTGGACTTACCTTGGTGGTGCAATTAACTCTGTTCCTGGTTTTATGTCTCAGTTCACTGTTTTTCACAACTCTGTAAATTCTTAAGGGCAGAACTCATGCTTTATTCAGGTATTCATGCTGTGTCTCCGTTGCTTAACACCATGTCTGGCACCAAATGCCTTCTCTAGTATATTTATGAAATGAATGGATGAACAAGCAAGCAAGCAAGTGTGGTATAGTGAGTTAGTTTAATATGGTCTTTCTAATCATGGAGTCCTGGTGTGGTGCTGTAAGATAAGCACTTGACCTCAAGGTTGGTTTGAATGGCAAGGTTGGCAATTCAAGCTCACCAGCAGTCCCTCAGAAACCATATACAGGGTTGCTATGAGTCAGAACTAACTGGATAGCACTTAACAACAACAACAAAACAATTGGGTGGCACCATGCAAATAAGGTGTTTGTGACCCACCAAGGGGATTGAACAGCCTTCCAAATAAGACACATGGAGTCAGCTCTTGAAGAGGTTTGTTGTTGTTGTTAGGTGCCATCGAGTCGCTACTGACTCACAGCGACCTTATGCACAGCAGAACAAAACACTGCCTGATCCTGGGCCAACCTCACTACTGTTGCCATGCTTGAGTTCATCGATGCTGCCACTTGGCCAATCCATCTTGTTGGGGGTCTTCCTCTCTTTCTCTGACCATCCACCTTACCAAACATAATATCCTTCTCCAGCAACTGGTCACTCCTGACAATATGTCTGAAGTATGAGAGATGAAGCTTGGCCATCTTGGCCTCCAAGGAGCACTCTGGCTGCACTTCTTCCAAAACGAATCTATTGGTTCTTTTGGCAGACCATGGAACTTTCAATATTCTCCTCCAACACCATAACTCAAAAGCATCAATTCTTCTATGGTCTTCCTTATTCACTGTCCAGCTTTCACATGCATGCAAGGTTATTGAAAATACCAATACTTGGGTCAGGCTAACCTTAGTCTTCAAGCTGGCATCTTTGCTTTTCAACACTTTAAAAAGGTCTTGTGCAGAAGATTTGCCTAATGCAATACGTCATTTGATTTCTTGACTGCTGCTTCTATGAGTGTTGAAAGTTGATCCAAGAAGAATGAAGTCTTTGACAACTTCAATCTTTTCTCCGTTGATAAAAATGTTGTTTATTGGTCCAGTGGTGAGGATTTTGTTTTCTTTACATTGAAATGCAATCCATATCGAAGGCTGTGCTCTTTGATCTTCATCAGTAAATGTTTTAAGTCCTCTTGACTTTCAGCAAGCAAGGTTGTATCATCTGCATATTGCAGGTTGTTAATGAGCCTTCCTCCAATCCTGATGCCATGTTTTTCTACATAGAACCCAGCTTCTTGGATTATTTGCTCAGCATACAGGTCGAATAAGTATGGTGAAAGAATATAACCTTGTTGCACACCTTTCTTAATTTTAAACTTGAAGGGGTTGGACCATGTAAATAGGGTAGGTGGAATACTAACAAGGGGATTCATTAGTTTTGCCATCCCACTAGATTTGAAGGGAGCCAATCTCAAAAGCAAAGAGGGACTTCAGTACCATCAAGAAGAAGAGTTCGGAGTGGAGCACATATTTTGGACTCGGGTTTCCTGCCCTGAAAAGCTTCTGACTCAGGAGACAGCTGTAACACTGGAGATAGCATGAGATGGTGAGAAGTGGTGATAGAGACATGGCTGCAGCAAAAGCAGGGGACTAACGTAAGACGACTGCAGTAGGCTTCCTGGTCCACAGAGCAAGATGGCTATAGTGGGTGTGCTGACCCACAATGAAAGAGAGCTGAGCATTTTCACAAAGGAGACTAGCCAGTGGAGTGGGGTGCCCCCAGGCATTTATCAGGGAGTTAAAGAGCTGTAACACTTGGTGGCGAGGGTAGAGGCCAGGTCAAGAGTCAAGGGGTGAGGAAGCAAGGGGCACAAGAAATGAGAGACCCTTCCTGTGGGCACTGACTTAAGAGCTATATTCTAAATGGCTCCTGATCTGGAATTCTTTAC
>NW_006408624.1:2812452-2813795 GCF_000296735.1 Chrysochloris asiatica | reverse complement strand
ATTGCAACAAATAATGGAACCCAACAGAGAATGGGAGGGATGGTAGGTGTCAGAATTGTTTTTTGTTTTTTAAAGTTGGAGAGATGATATGTAGAAATCAGCTTTGGGCTGATATTGATGGTGTTTTAGTCTCTTCCTCCATGTGAAGCTAGACAAGGTCTGATACCACCATGCCATTTTTACAGCAGTGAGTAAGAGAATGGTCCAGTGGAGAGACCCACATGAAAAAAAATCTGGAGGATAAGAACTTTAGGAGTTTGTGTTAATGAGGGAGGAACAACTCAGAAAAGGAGTGAGAATGGTTGTACTGTTTGAAGAATGTAATCAATGTTACTGAATTGGTGGTGGTGGTGGTTATGTGCAGTGGAGTCGGTTCCGACTCATAGTGACCCTGTACAGGGTTTCCGAGGCTGTAAATCTTTACAGGAACAGAAAAACCTCATCTTTCTCCCGTGGAACAGCTGGTAGTTTCAAACTGCTGACTTTGCGATTCACAGCCCAATTTGTGACCACTATGCTACCAGAGCTCCTTACAGGTACAAATTGTTGAATTATTGTTATGTTTTGCCCTGCATATTATCAAAAACAACTATATAAATAAAATTTAAAGAAAACAAAATATGGGGGAATTTCCAGCTTCTCCAGAGAATAGGCATTTGAATCAGATGGTCTTGGGTTCAAATTCCAGTTTCTCAATGTACTAGTTTAGGCAAGTCCTTTTATTCCACTGCCCAATGTTGTTGTGCGGGTCTAGTTAAAAATCTTATGTGCATGTTCTTTATATCTAACACAGGGTAGGTACACAGTAAGTATGAGTTCTCCTTGATTCCCACCTCTCCCCCAGCTAAGACCACACAATGAGATGTTTCTTGGTTCCCCAGCTTGCCATCTCACTATCTTTTGACAGAAAATGAGCTCAAGATCTGAGTTCAGTCCAAGAGAGGGAGGCAGAGCAAGGACTAAATATGTTTACACATGCTGTGCCTGGACTACTTGAGGATAAAGACTTGGCTCATCCATCTGGGTGCTGGGTACTGGCAAAAAAAAAGATGTTCCATCAAGGTTTGTGAATGGAACTGAACTTCTCAACTGTGTCAATGCTCCCTTGAGGTCAGACTGTGCCAGGGAGAGCCTTGTGTTTGCTGTGTCAGAAGGCTGGGCTGCAACCACTTTTACACCTTGCCATACTCTAACCCTTGTCTGAACCACTAGTCTGTTGGTGTTCTGACTCCCAAGCCTCCCCTCACACGAGATTTTCACAAGGTCTGGAGCTCAGCAGTCCAGGAGCAGCTTCTTTGTAGTTGATTAATTAAGCTATGGACTTTCACTCTTTTTTTTTTTTT
>NW_006408624.1:2768509-2786361 GCF_000296735.1 Chrysochloris asiatica | reverse complement strand
TAACAACAACAACACTGAGTTCTCATTAAGATTTATAGTCATAAATTCCAGTTGATATCGCATACTTGTGTGGTGTTTCTCCAGGTACAGAAATGGACTACAGACATGGGTTTGGGAAGCGTTGGAATTTTGCCACCGACAAGAGAGTTAATATTTATAAGATAGTAATTACAATGATGTACCATGGAAGCCAGACTGGGAAAGAAAAAAATGAGACCATGAGGAGGGTGGAATCATTGGTGAAAAGAGGCTGTGACAATGGATTAGAGGACTCCATAACTTCTAATTGAACACTAGGAGCTCTGTTCAGCTCACACCCCTTAGTAGCAAAACAAAGGAGAAAAGTCATGAGATGATCCCAAGAGACGTTAATAAAAACACTCAGTAAAATCCCATACTCATTTCTATTTAAAACACACACACAACTATTACTAAGCTGAGAATGGAATGAAACTTCCTTGTGAGTTAATAGATGTATCTGAGTTCATATATGTGAAGCACTTTCAACAGTGCTTCATATATATAGTCAATTTTATAATATACATATTACAACATGTATATTGCATATTCAACATAATAATAATTTGTTACTATTATCACCTTCCCATAACTTGATAAAAAGTATCAGAAACTGAAGGCAAACATTGTGCTTGTAGCAGAGTTTCACTTGAAAGAAATATTCACACCGTGAACCCCACAAAGGGAAGCTATAAATAACTATGTAATGTTATATCCAGATGAATTCTATTAATTAGTTGTATTAAATAATGATGTGTAACTGTTAAGTTGAATATGTTATTATAATATATGCAACCTATGGTACCCATGCAAGCAAAGGGATATGCTATTGTTAAGTACTGTCGAGTTGGTTCTAACTCATAGTGACCCGTATAGGGATTCCAAGGATTGGCTGGTGAGTTTGAACCACTGACCTTGAAGAGCAAACTAACCTTGCAGTCCAGCCCATTATCCTGCAGCGCCACACCAGGACTCTAAGGGGATATACTTAGTAACAAATTATTTAGGTAGCTCCTTGGTGGTGGTGATTGTCTTCCACCATGTTGGTTGAAACCCTGTATAGGGTTTCCATTGCTGTAAATCTTGATAGAAGCAGAAAGCCTCATCTTTCTTCTGCCAAGCAACCAGTAGACTTGAACTGCTGACCTTGCAGTTATTAGCTCAGTTAGTAATCCACTCCACTACCAGAGCTCCTTTGGGCAGTTACTGAATCTCCATGATACTCATCTCATGTGAACTATCAATATTTTAGCCAGGACATTTCCATGAACCAAAGGGAGATCATCTAAAGAATATCACTTCTTGCTATTTACCAAATGAAGCATCTCTAAGTAAACAATTTGTTTAGGTAATACGTCCATATACCTGATAATTAAGAATCAATCCACCTAATTGTTTGTTGCAAACTCTGCTAAAATAAAGGATAAGTAAAGCATGTCAATTTTTACCTCTATTCATCAGCATCATATCGGAATAATTGCTACTGACAGAAAAGAAAAAGAGGTGAAGTATCAGTCTTAGAAAAAAGAGACAATACTGTCTTTATTTGAAGACGAAAGATAGTATCTAAAAATTCTAAGTGAACCAACTGAAAAATAATTAGAATGAATAAGAGTTAATAAAATGGTTATATACAAAACTACCATATACAGATCAATAGCTTTCCTTTAGGTCAAGTATGAAGAATGTCTGGACTGCAAGCCCTATAAAACCTATGAAATCATTTGGTCTGGCCAAGGCAACAACAGTTTCAGCCATCACTTTGTTGTTGTTGTTAAGTACCATGGAGTCAGTTCTGACTCATAGCTATCCTGCACAGGGTTTCCGAGGCTATAAATCTTTACGGGAGCAGAAAGCCTCATCTTTCTCCCGCGAAGCAGCTGGTAGTTTTGAACTGCTGACCTTGAGGTTAGCAGCCCAATTCATAACCACTACACTACCAGAGCTCCTTTAGCTATCACATTAGGGGTGAATTAATTAAATGTTTGACCAAATAGAGCAGGCTAATATTTAAGTCCTGGTGTGGCGCTGTGTATTAATGTGCTGAACTACAAAGTCAGTTTCATCCACAAGGTTGGCGGTCCCTATACAGAATTGCTATAGGTCAGAACAGACTCGACGGCACTTAACAACACCAACAACAATATCTAAGTTGATAATTTTGTATGGTCTACAAGTGATGTTATACATTTGGCAGAAAAAAGTTTCCCCACTGCTGCTTTAGATCAACAATATAGCCTAGAATGTATCATGGAAAACACTTCATATAGCTACAAAATCTACGTTAAAAAAAAAAGTGTGAAGGTCCTATATGAACGAAATTATAAAGTTTTACTCTAAGATGTGAAAGAAAACCAGAATAAATAAAGACACATGAAAAACCACTTACTTTTAAAATGCCAGTTCGCCCTCAAATCTATTTTTAAAAATAAAACTTGGCAGGCTGACAAAAATGTGAAAATAGCCAAAAATGTTGGAAGATGAGGAGGGGCTTATCATATCAGTTATCAATATGTGCTGCAAAGTTATAATTATTCAAATAGAGCATTATTAGACCAACAGTACATGAACATCAATAGAGAGTTTAAAGTCAGATATCCATCTATATATTTATTGATCTATCTACACATTTATCAGAACTTAGTACATGAGAAAAATAGTATTTCAAATCAGAGGGGAAAGTGGCTACAACACATGCTGTTATTTTCTATTTGGAAAAAATAACATATCCCAACCATTGTTCACACCATACACAGAGTTTGATTAAAATAGACCTTAAAACCAAAGTATTAATAGAAAATATATACAATTTCCAAGATTTTATGGTAGGAAAGAAATTCTTAAATAAGATATTCAGAAACCATAAGGAAAAGACTGATAAATATAATTATATAAAAATTTGAAACTTCTAAGTGATAAAAACCACCAAAAATTTAATAATAAAGAGCTTCTACAAATTCATAAAGAAAAGACTTAACAAAACAATGACAAAATAGGCAATTCATAGAAGAACTATAAATACTAACAAACATAAAAAGATGTGCAATTATTAGTAATTTAAAAGTGCAAAGTACAAAAATGATGCATCCAAAACTTGAAAAAATATAAAGATTGATTATATACAGTTGGTAAGCATAAAATAAATACTTTCAAATAGCATAGATGGGATTTTACATTGGGACTGTTTTTGAATGTATTTTATCAATGTCTGCGCTGGACTGCAAAGTTGATTTGAACCACAAAGCCTGCTATTTGCTCCTTGGAAACCCTATGCAGGGTCTCTATGAGTCAGAACTGACTCGATGGCAGTGATTAGAACAGAAGAAGGGGATTGACACAGATTGGGCAGTGTTTCTTTTTGTTGTGCATAAGGTAGTTTTACAGACTAACAACAACAAATGTCTTTATCCTTGGTGTTCTAGAGTATCAAAGTAATATATCTGGCTTTGGCTTTTTTTTTTTAAGTTAAAAAATATTTTTAATGTATATTGAATTTTTTTTTAATGAAACCTGTTATTCTAAAAATCCTTTTCTTAATTTCTGGAATTTTTCTTGTATTATTTCTTTGATAACTTCTCCTCCTGCTTTTTCTCCACCACACACCCCGACTTTGGATCTTCTATTAATTGGTTATTGGGCTTTCTATAACTATCTATAAGGAAGGAGCTCTGGTAGCGTAGTGGCTACAAATCAGGCTGCAAACCGCGAGGTCAGCAGTTCAAAACTACCAGCTGTTACGTGGGAGAAAGATGAGGCTTTCTGCTTCTGTAAAGATTTACAGCCTCGGAAACCCTGTACAGGGTAGCTATGAGTCGGAACCGACTCCACGGCACATAACAACAACATAACTATCTATGGAGAGTCCTAGTGTGGTGCTCTGGGTTAATGTGCCATACTGCAAAGCTGTTTGAACTGCAAGATCAGTGGTTCAAGTTCACCAGTGGCTCCAATTTCCAAACTGGGAGATACAAAATTGACTGCTAGTCTTCTCAGAGTTGAGTGAAGAAAGAAGGCTAAGGGTATCACCATTCAGTACACACACTTTCACATAATCATGTTAGAGCATGGTGCATCATAAAATTCTAAATAACAGTACGGAGGGCCATGGACTAGAACAGATTGAGCAAGGAGTGATGAAGGAGATGATAATTAGGGCTTTGTAGGCTGTTTAAGGGGTCTGGGGTTTTTCTCTGATTTAATGGAGAAATCACTAGGGGGTTTTGAACAGGAGGAGCATTAACCTAGATGAGTTATAAAGGATCACAAGAGACTATATAGAGGGGTTGGGGCAAGTATGAAAGCAGAGAGACCACATAGCAGGCTACTGCAGCGATGCAACGAAGGTTATTGGAAGTTGGAGGTGATGTTGTGGAGTCTTAACATGTTTTGAAGGTAGAACTGCGAAATTGCTGATACTCTGGATATCGGGTGTGAAAAGCTGAAGAAAATTAAATAAGTCAACAAGAGTCAAAATACCATCTTGAGATCAAGAAAATGAGGAAAATCTAGCAAAGATACTGAGAAGAAGTAGCCAAACTCATCTAAGTTAATGTTACTCCTGAATTATTTCTCAACTAATTCAGAGTAAAAACCCAGGCCTCTAAAACAGCCTATACCGAAGGAAAAGAATATATGAACTCACAGAAAGGAAAGGAGGCAAGTTTTTTTTTTTTTTTAAGTTTCTTTTCTTTTTGTTTATTTTATTCTCTGTTGCTTATTTTGAAGTCTTTCCTCAAATATCTGGGGATCTTCTCTTTTTTTTGCGGGGGAAGGGTCCATTCACATCTAAGAATCAAGTATTAAAATTTTGATTTGAATTCTGTATTTATGAATAGGGCTTATCAGTTAGCAGCTTTTCATAATAGAAGCTCTAACTTTAGGTTATTGTCAAGGCCTGTTCAGTTTCTTCAAAGAACATTTTCATACCTTGGAAGGAAGTAACCTATGTACCATCATAAGCAGATTTGGGGGGCTGGGATGGAAGTAGAGATCATCCTTCAGTAGACTTCCTGTGAATCTGCCTTATTTCAATAAGGGATATTTCTGTTTCAGTTGATCCATAGACTCAAACTTCTGTCCTTCTGCCAGGGAAAAGTAATCATTTGACATGTGCAAGATTGTGGAAAAGACCTAGAGGTTAATTGATCCTTCTCAAGATGTCCAACCAATCGTCTTGTCTTTAACTTGGGTCTTTCATTCTAGGTTCCTGGGTTCTCCAATACTTGAGCTTTGCTGGAGTTCTGTGGCAGGAAATGGCTTGCTTCTCATTAGCACCACCTCTGCAGACACTCGGTATGCAGCTTTCTCAGCTTTGCTTATTCTTCCACTTGGCTTTCCATCTTCTCATACTCTGATGTCTCTTCTCCCACTCTCTTTATCCTTGTGGGTTTATTCTGGTTTTATTCATTTACTCTCATTTTTGTTGTGTTTCAGGAGGGAGAAGAGATAAACATATATGTTCAAACTGCCATTTCCCACCCTCTCTACCCCCACCCCACAACAATATGTTGAGATCTTCAGATGTCTAGCAGTTTGCTAAGTTCTGAGTCCAGAATTTCATAAGGGCTCGAAGTTCTGTCATGTAAAAGCCAAATTCCTTAGAGTTTCTGAGGTCTTTGGTCTCCCAGAGTACTCTTTCTTTTCTTTTTCCCAGAACTGGGCCAGAAGTATTTCTACTTGATCCATCTATCTAGTTTTCAGCTACCTACTATGAAGGCATTTCCTCTTTCCAAAGGAGTCAACTCAGGTTGACACCTCCCTGCTATCAAGTCTTATGTGTCCATGAGATCCATATAGTAGAAATGTGAGTTAAAGCACTGGACCACAAGGTTGGTTTGAATCACAAAGGTCAGTGGTTCAAACTCACAAGCCGCTCCTTGGAAACCCTATACAAGGTTGCTATGAGTAGGAACCGACTCAATGGCACTTAACAACATTTAGTACTTAGGAATCCTAATAGAGTGCTATAAGATAAACCCTGGATTGCCAACCAAAATGTCAGTGGTTCAAACCCATTAGGTGCTCCTCAGCAACCAAATACAGGGTCATTATGAGTCGGAACCAACTTGATGGCACTTAACAACAACAATTAAATATTTAATTATGGATGTTGTTTTTGTTGTTGTTAAGTGCAATCAAGTCGATTCCGAGTCATAGAGACCCTGTATAGAGTTTCTGAGGAGTGGCTGGTGAGTTTGAACTGCTGACCTGTGGTTCAAACCAACCCTGAGGTCCAGTGCTCATCCTACAGTGCCACACCAGGACTCTGTTATGAATACGAGTATCCAAATTATACAGAGTGAATGCTTGCTACTTTTGGACTGAGAAGATATGCACAAAGTGAGTGAGAGTGATTTAGGCTGAAAATGTTCATTTATATCACTCTTCACATATCCTAATGTTTCTGAATTTGCTAAGCAGATGCTATAATAATAATGCAAAACATTTTTATAATGCTTGTTATGAGCCAATACTACTCTGTTGTGCCATCAAGTCAGTTCCAACCCATATCGACCCTGTATAGGGTTTCTAGGGAACAACTGATGAGCCTGAACCATCAACCTTACAGTTCAAACCAACTTTACATCCCAGCGCATTAACCCCCAATTCCATACCAGGACTCTAAGTGCTGCTATATTAACTTATAAAATAAACAATCAAATATTATATATGTTATCTTCAACAACTCAATGAAGCAGGTACTACTATTATGACCAATTCACCCACCACAAGGCAGAAAGGAGTTAAATATAAACCCACGGGGAAGGGAACTGAATGCAGACATTCTAGTTCCAGAGCCCTTATGTTGCTTTTCTTCTCAGGGTTAGATCATAGTTTGCTTTCTGAAGTTCATAAGATGAAAGTTTGAAGATACTCCAAACCCACTGATGTTGAGTCTGTTACAATCTACAGCAATCACATAGGGCAGAGTAGAACTGTCTCATAGTTTCCCCAAGGCTGTTAATCTTTATAAAAGTAGACTGCTGCATCTTTCTCCCCTAGAGCAGTTGATGGGTTTGAACTGTCAACTTTGAGGTTAACAGCCAAATGCTTAACCATTGAATTACCAGAGCTTCTTTTAAGATGCCAACTCTCAGAAATTAGAGACTTTTCTATACCCTTTATTTCCTATTATATTCAAGACCTTGATAGCGCCTTCACTGATTTAGTCCTCTATTTAAAATTGGGATTCTTCAGCCAAAGGAATAGTCCCGAGCCCCGGAGGAGGAGGATATTGTTTCCTCTGCAACTGAGGTCAGTAATGGAGTGGATGTCTGCAACCTTATAACAAGAGTCTGAGTACATGACTACTTGGTCTGGGTTGCAGTTCCAAGAAGAGAGGAGGATCATTCTGATTATTTTCCC
Organism: Chrysochloris asiatica; assembly: GCF_000296735.1. Lineage (NCBI taxonomy): Eukaryota > Metazoa > Chordata > Mammalia > Afrosoricida > Chrysochloridae > Chrysochloris > Chrysochloris asiatica. The sequence continues at coordinate 2,778,978 of NW_006408624.1, read as the reverse complement.
AGGGGCAGAGTTTGTGGATACACCTTGTTGTTAGGTGCCATTGAGTTGGTTCCAACTCATAGTGACCCTAGGCACAAGAGAATGAAACACCGCCCGATCCCACACCATCCTCACAATTATTATCATTGTTGCTGCCACTGTGTCGATCCATCTTGTTGGGGGGTCTTCCTCTTTCTTGCTGACCCTCCACTTTACCAAGAATGACATGTGAAATTCAATTACAATTTTATTTCTTCTTTTTTGGGATACAAAGGAAAAAGTATTTTCTTTCTATTTATGGATGTATCTATTAAAAAACAAACAAAACAAAAAAATGAGGAGGAACACTGTAGGCCTTAACCAAGGCTATTGCAACTTTTCAAATATTGGAGGCAGGGCAGTGAGATGAAAAGAGGTCTTTTGAAGAAGTTCAAAGATGGGACGAAATCTACAGCAATTCCCAATTCCAGCAGTTGAGCTGTAAAGTAAAGAGAGATCTCCCATACATCAGATAGTTGGCAGCTCAGCTTAAAGCCCAAAGAGTTTACTAGAATATTCCTGATGCTCAGATCCAAGCCCTGCTAAAGGAACAGTCTTGATTCTTCCTCAAAGAAGAATGAAGCCACTGGTCACTAGTTCAACTACAGGTTAGACAAAGTCATTTCCGTGCACTAATGGCCTGACAAGAGTCTGCCTTCTTCTATTTTACTCGTGGCTGTTTATTTTTTTTTAATATATGAGATATACAAAGAACAAGAAAAATGTCACCCATGGTAAAGAGAGGAAACAGTGCTAGATGCAGATGAAATGATAGCTCAGATGTCCTTGTCAGCCAAGGACTTTAAAATAACTATAATAAATATGTAAAGATTCTTGTAGAAAAGATGAAAAAAAAATGCATGGACAGATGGGGAATTTAGCAGAGAGATAGAAACTATGAGAAAGAACCAAATGGAAATGCTAGAAATAAAAAAATGAAAAATATTTTCAATGGGATTAATAGCAGATTGGGATTCTGTTGTGGTGCTGTAGGATAAGCACTGGGCTGGCTGCTCACTGCAAGGTCAGTGGTTCAAACCCACCAGTCACTCCTCAGAAACTCTATACAAGGTCACTGTTTGTTGTTGTTAAGTACTGTGGAGTCGGTTCCGACTCATAGTGACCTTGCACAGGGTTTCCGAGGCTGTAAATCTTTACAGGAGCAGAATGCTTCATCTTTCTCCCGTGGAACAGCTGGTAGTTTCGAACTGCCAACCTTGAGGTTAGCAGCCTGATTTGTAACCACTACGCTACCAGAGTTCCTTATACGAGGTTACTGTGAGAGGGAACTAATTCAATGGCACTTAACAACAACAATAGCAGATTGAACATAGTGGAGAAAAAAAAATGTCAATGTAACTGAAGGCAAGTCAATATAAATCAAAATACAAAGAGACAAAAAGAGTGAAAAATCAAAATAGAGTATCTAAGAAATGAAACAATATTAAATGTTCTAACATGTGTAGTTAGATTCCCAGAGAGCATAGGGAGAGAAAATGAGACAAAGTATCTGAAGAGACAATGACTGAGCTTTTCTAAATAGATGTAAGATAACAATGTAACATAATATTCCAAGACACTTAGCAAATCCTAAACAAAAGAAATGTGTATAAAACCACACTCATAAGATAAAGCAGCTGCAGGCTGTAGTCCCATGGACTGAGAAAGGCTGTGTGTCTGTGTACAGGAGGCTGGCTTTCAAAATGTGCCCTTTGGACATTTAAATGAATATATATTTTTTGTTTTATATGTTTACATCAAATATTTTTGCTTTGTTCATTTGTGAAAAATGAGATATGAAAGGAAAGCCACACAGGCGATGGCATAGAGAAACAGAGCAACAGAGGACTCTAGGCCCAGGGACTGAGAAAGGCAGTGCACCTGTGGGGAGGAGGCTGGCCTGCAAAATATGCCTTTTGGACATTTAACTGAATATATATTTTCAAAGTGGTATGTGTATATCCCCTAAAAAAGGTAATAGAAGTAAATAATGTTAGCTGATGGTGCATGGAAGGCATTGTAATTATTTGTTTAATGTAAAACTGATGATCTGCCCTGTAAACCTTCACTCAATTTACAATAAAATCTTTTTAAAAAGAAAAAAGAATCCTCATTAGAAGTGAGGGGGGGAAAAAAGGTGGGGGGGAGGAGCCACAAGATAGAAGCAGTATAACTATTGTTGCAGGGAGGGGAGTGTAGTCATTGAAATGAAACAAAACATGTAATTGATTGAAAGTAAAGCTGATGATCTTGTCTGTTTAAGTTCAGTCAATTCACAATAGAAAGTTAAAACAAACAAACACACTCATACTTCTGAAAAAGTAGCCATTGAAAATTCTATGGAATGTAGTTCTACTTTGATAAACATGGGATTGTCATGCACTGGAATCAGCTCAAAGGCAATGGTTTGGCTGGCTTTGTTGGAGAGATTTATATCTTTCCTTAGCTCTCCGTTCATTTTTTCACCATTCACTTATTCATTAAACTCATTAAACAAGCTAGGGACAAATAACAACAACAACAATACCCTGGCATATCATAGTGAAACTACTGAACACAAATGATGATGAAGTAGTCAGAGAAAAAAGGCGTGTTTTATTCAGAGGAGCAACAATTCAAAGGCTGGATGACTAATCATCAGAAATAGGAGGCCAAAAGACAATGGAATCACATCTTTAAAGTGCTATAAGAAAAAAAAATACCCTTCAAAAATAAAAGTGAGATAAAAACATTTGCAAATAGGCAAAAGTTGAGAGAATATGTTTCAGGCAGCCCTGTGTTATAAGAAATGCTAAAAGAAACTCTAGAAGCTAATACCAGATGGAAGTCCAGATCTCTAGGAAGAAATGAAGAACACTAGAAATGGTTAATATCTGGGAAATTTTAAAAGATATTTTGAAAGTGATCTTGAACACACACATGCATACATGTATAGTGTGAGGTTTGCAGAATTTTATAAGTAAAATATATGATAAGGGTTCAAATACCAGGAAGTAAGTAAATAGAATTATACTTTTGTGGTGACTTAGGAGTCCTGGCTTGTACAAATGGTTAACACATTTGACAGCTAGCCAAAAGATTGGCAATTCAACTCCACCCACAGGGACCTCAGAATAAAGGCCTGGTCATTTACTTCTGAAGTCAGTCATTGAAAACTCTATGAAGCACAGTTCTGCTCTTACAGACATTTGATCACATGAATTGGAATAGACTCCAACTTCTTACAAAAGTTAACTTTTGTTATTCATAAAAGAGTACAATATATTTTCAAGGTAGAGATAAGTTCAAAGTGTAAGTTGTAAAAGGTATAATTAAAAGTTAATAGACACGATACACAATAGGATGAATGTAAAGCTAATGTTCTCCCATGTAAACTGTTGCATAATTCACAATAAAAGCTTTTTTAAAAAAAGCAAATCCATCCCATTTTCAAGAAGGAATGCACTGGAGACTCAGGAGCAAACAAACAGCAACATTGTACTTTGAACCTAGTTGCTGCTGCTTATGAACATCATCTGGGATAAGTTACCCATCTGCATCTGTAAAACAGAGATGGCAAATGTTCTTAGCAATGAGGAAAAGGATGGGAGAAAGTTGGCGCCGTGTCTGGCACACAGTAAGGGTGCAGTAAGTTAATTTAGCAACAATCAATCAATTATCAGCCTGCGGCCCAGGGAGAATGATTTGCCTCCTGGTTGACTGTTCCACAATCCAGCTTCCTCACTAAATGGTAAAGCCCAGGTGAAGTGTGGGTGGGAAGCAGATTCCTCAGCTTTGTGCGAAATTCTGCCATTCTCTGCATCTTTGGCTATTTACTGCCAGCTCTCCGCAGGAGTAGGGACCTAGACTCCCCCAGTCAAGTAAGATAGCTAACAAGCTCCGGAAGCCCCAGGAAGCTGAGCCATAGCAGCTGAGCAGTGAGGGGAGGAAGCTGGAGTTGGGGTGGGGAAACCAGTGACCAAGAGTTGATTCTGACACATGGTGGTCCTTGTGTGTGTCAGAGTAGACCTGTATCCCTCAGCATTTTCAATGGCTGATCTTTCAGAAGTAGGTCTTCGGGTCTTTCTTCTGAGACATTTCTGCCTGGACTGGAACCTCCAACCTTTCAGTTAGCAGCCAAGTGTGTTAACTGTTGGTCCCACCCTGTGAGCAATATCAATTGGGCAACCTCCCATATTGCCTTTGCAGACTTCAAGCTTACATTTACATTTGGAGGGGTATCTCTATGAAAGGATCCTGTTGGCCTCTGTCTGGAGAGGGCCCAGTGACCTGAGTAGAGAGTTCAGGAGAAAGAACTCAGTGTCCTTCAGTCCTCTCCCCCTTTGGGAATCAGCCTGTCCACAGTAAGCAGACTTTCTATTTCTTCCTCCTAGTTACAATGCCATCAGTTGAGAGACCAGGCTTGTGGTGGAGTGTGTGTGTGTGTATGTGTGTGTGTATGTGTGTGTGTGTGTGTGTGTGCATCATCTATATTCCTCCAGCCTAGCTCGGCCACAAACGAGCTGCCACCTTCTCCTTCAGCCATGAGACTTCTGCAGACTCTATGGATGGGCAAGAGAGGGGTGTTGTTCATAAGTCCCCAATTGTAACATCTTTGTGAAACTCTGTCATCTGCATTTGAAGCAGATAAGCCACACACTACAATTTTGTAGTCCCACTCAGGAGAGTCTGAAGATTATTAAAATACAGATTGTTTCCCCTTTGGAAAAAAAATTAGAAGTTAATAGAGGAAGTAAATGTAATATCAAATTCCTCTAAAAGAAACCAGGAAAGAAGGAGCAGACCAAGAGCAAATAAATACCATGATGATAGACAAAATCCAAACAGATTAGTAATTAAATTAAATGTAAATGGATAAAGAATTACTATCAAACAAAAATTTTTATACAGAGAATAAAGAGCAAGCAAGGCAGATTTCTAAATAAAAGAACTTAATAAGGTATTTGTGTTTGTTCCGCCTTTCTCTTAATATAGATATACAGATATCTTGAAATAGCAGAGGGGTTATGAGAGTCATACTTGGAATAATGGTCATAATCTACCAGTCTCGGTTGCTTTCAGGAGAAGGAAAAACAGCATTGCTGTGCCAAGCATTTCATTTGGTGATTTTCTCAGTACTACTGATACTGTTCTGGCTTAATGATCATACAAAGCCCAGTGCCATCAAGTGGATTCTGTCACATGGCGACACTATAGGACAAAGTAAAACTGTTCTATAGAGTTTCCAAGGCTGTAAATCTTGACAGAAGCAGACTGCCTCATCTTTCTTCTGCTGTGTGGCTAGTAGATTCAAACCACTGACCTTTCAGTTAACAGCTCAATGATTAACCCACGACCTCACCAAATAGAACGTTACCTTAGAAACTCATATCTAACACTCTTCTGAAAAACTTGGTATTTCTCATAGTCGATATTTTTCTCTTAATAACAGGAGTGTTGTTGTTGCTATGTGCCATTGAGTTGGTGCCAACCTTGTATAGGGTTTCCAAGGTGGGTTTGAACCACTGAACTAAGCAGTTCAAACTGACTTTATGGTCCAGTGCATTATCCTGCAGTGCTACACCAGGACATTAATTAAATGTTTGACCAAATACAGCAGGCTGATTTTTATGTTGATAATTTTGTATGACCCATGAATGATGTTACAAATTTTGGCAGAAGAAAGGTTCCCCTGCCCCCTGCTATAGATCATGGGGATGGTATAGAACTGGGCAGTATTTTGTTCTATTGCACATAGGGTCAGTCACACCAAGACTTCTTAACAGGAGTATGTATATCTAAATATAAAAATAAACAGCCTGGAGCAACAGAATGAACATGGATTTGGAGTTAGAGAGACTAGATTTAAATCCTAGGTACAGTTTTAATTAGCTATGTGATCCTGAATAATAAATGCTCTTTCCTTCTCTGAGTCTTAATTTTCATCTATGTAGTGCTGTAGGACAAACACTGAACTACTAACTCAAGGTTGGTGGTTCAAGCCCACCAGCTGCTCCTTGGAAACCCTATACAGGGTCACTATGAGTTGTAATTGACTTGACGGCACTTAACAACAACAACCTTGTAGGTTTGTTGTGTGGATTAAATAACATGAATGAAGAGTCTTGTCTAGTGTCTTGATATATCAGTTGCTTCTCAAAAATGTTAGTTGAATCTGAAGTCATTGTATTTGAAAGCTAGTGGTGACTCAGAGGGATAAAACAACATTAACAGACACAGAATTGTAAGATTGGAACCTCCTTGAAAGCAAACAGAATCTTCTTTATCTCTCTATCACTCTTGTACTTTGAATATAACTATTAGTTTCCTGCTTAGAAAAAGCTTATTGTACTGAAATGGCAAGAACAAGAAAATTCTAGCAAAATATTGCCCAGATGTTGCTCATAATGTTTGGTGACAAGCAAGAGATTAAGCCCTAGATGGACTATTCTTTCTACCCTCATTCCATCTGATGGCTTAATGGTGACTAGAGGAATGGTAGTGTGGTAGGTTAGTGTTGGACTGTTAACTGCAATGCAAGAATTTTAAACTTACCAGCTGCTCCATGGGAAACAGATGAGACTGTCTCCACCAGTAAAGATTTACAGCCTCAAAAACCTTAGATAGGATCGCTATGAGTCGGAATCGATTCAATGGTAGAAGGTTTGGGTTTGTTTGCTTGATTTTTGACTGCACCCCAGTCATTTAGTTAAGGTATTAATGCATATCAAAACATTTCATCATTATTTCATTTGGGGACAATTTAAACCGAGAAGAGAGGAGTGGTTTTCCCACCGTTACCTGGTTGATAAGTGGCAGAGCCAAGATCTGAACCAGGTTTTCCCTGATGCCAGTTCCAACTAGCCTCCCTGCACCATGATGCACCATTAGCTCTTGCCTCATCTGGACCATAGCAACAACCTCCTCACTGGTGTTCCTGTCGTCAGTGTTTTTCTCACTAACCCATGCTTTAGGCTCCAATATATTTAACTTCTAAAATACTGAATTGTTCACCTTTATTCAGCGTTAGATGACTTCTCCTTGGTAACACGGGTCCAAGTTGTTTGGCTTGGAATTTAATGGTGGAGAGAATCAATTTGTTGTATGCCTATAGGCAAATCATCTTCTGTTGCAAACTGATCCAAACTAATGTGTTAATTTATTAATTGATTATATTAATAAATATTTATATATTAATTATTGAAAGGAGCTCTGGTAGCGTAGTGGTTACGACTCGGGCTGCCAACCTCAAGGTCAGCAGTTCGAAACTACCAGCGGTTCCATGGGAGACAGATGAGGCGTTCTGCTCCCATAAAGATTTATAGCCTCGGAAACCCTGTGCAGGGTCAGTGTGAGTTGGAGCCGGCTCCATGGTACTTAACAACAACAACAATTATTGAGGGGGATGGGCAGATATCAGTAGCCTCTAACAGTAAGAGAAGAGTCATATTTCCTCCCCCAAATCTTACTACTAAGTGGTATGTTACAGTGCAAGCAAGTCTCAGACTGAAATCTGCCACATGTTCAAATATTTATTAACAGGCAGACAAAACAAATCCCACAATTTGTAAGCTCAATGAAGTCCCAGCTCTTGGTTCTTTCAGGCACTTTGCCAAGCAACTTGCATGGAAATACAAAATTCTAGCAGCAAGATTCATCTATAACCTACTTAGAATCAGGTGACAAGGTCCTCCATTAAATGGAGAGAAAAGGACTGAATAGATCTTAGCCCATAATGTAACTCTGAAGAATATACACATTGAGCTCATTAGATTCTTATATTTTGGTCTCTTATACTTTGGACATGTTATCAGGAGGGACCAGTTCCTGGAGAAGGACATCATGCTTCGTAAACTGGAAAGGCAACAAAAGAGAAGAAGACCCCCAGCGAGATGGACTGGCACGCAGTGTCAGCAGCAAAGGATGGCGCAGGACTAGCCAAAGTGCATAGCTTGATGCTATTTGTTTCACCCCCGAAAAAGCATCGAACTAAGGAACCCTGATGGCACAATGATTAAGCATCTGTTTGCTAAACAAAAGGTCAGCAGCTTGAACCCACTAGCAGTTCCACAGGAGAAAGATGTGATAGTCAGCTTCTGTAAAGATTACAGCCTTGGAAACCCTATGGGCAGTTTTAGCTTGTCTTGTAGGGTTGCTATGTGTTAAAATCAACTCAATGGCAACAGAGTTCATTTTTATTCTTATTAACATTTAACAATACAAGTACATAATAGCCCTCTAGTGCTTGGATGGCAAAAATGGTAATTGCTCAACTATGAACTGAAAGATTGGGTATTCAGATCCACCTAAGGCATCTCAGAAGATGGGCCTGTTGATCTGCTTCTGAAAGACCACAGTCATGAAAACCTACAGCGGGCAGTTGTACTCTGAAATACATGGGGTCACCATGAGTAGGAATAGGCTCAATGGCAGCTGGTTCTCCTAGGGCTGATTGATGATAAAGAGAGTTGAAATTCTTATAGTAGCTACTCCTGGAATGCAGAATATTGACTGGAATTTCTCAGATACTAAATAGCCACTCATTGACTATATATTTCTTATTACTAAAACATACACACACACACACACACACACACACACAAAACCCACTTACACACGCACAAAACCCACTGCCATTGAGTTGATTCCAACTCATAGTGACCCTATATAGGATATCTGCAGCTGCAAATCTTTACAAGAGCAGAAAACCTCACCTTCTTCCTGCATAGCAGCTGGTGGGTTTGAGCTGCTGACTTTTTGATTAGCAGTATAGTGTTTACTCTACAGCACCACCAGGCTCTCCATATTTCTTACTTCTTGTTTTTGTTAAATGCCATCGAGTCAGTTCTTATTCATAGTGACCCTGTTTAGGGTTTCCAAGGAGTGGCTGCTGGGTTTGAACTACCAACCTATGATTAGCAGTGCAGTGCTTACACTACAGCACCACACAAGGACCCCATATTTCTTACTTTGTTGTTGTTGTTGTTAGGTGCCATCGAGTTGGTACCGACCCATAGCGACCTTATGCACAGCAGAATGAAACACTGCCTAATCCTGGGCCAACCTCACTATTGTTGCCACGCTTGAGTCCATCGATGCTGCCACTTGGCCAATCCATCTCGTTGGGGGTCTTCCTCTTTTATTTTGAACCTCCACCTTACCAAACATGATATCCTTCTCCAGTGACTGGTTCCTCCTGACAATATGTCCAAAGTATGAGACACAAAGTTTGGTCATCTTGGCCTCTAAGGAGCACTCTGGCTGCACTTCTTCCAAAACGGATCTATTGGTTCTTTTGGCAGCCCATGGCACTTTCAACATTCTCCTCCAACACCATAACTCAAAGGCATCAATTCTTCTATGGTTTTCCTTATTCACTCACAGTCCATCTTTTGCATGCATATGAAGTTAATGAAAACACCATGGCTTGGATCAGGTGCACCTTAGTCCTCAATATTTCTTACTGAGTACTTCAAATGTTAACTAAGTGTCTCCAAAATTACAGTAAAATTAATTAGCATACTTTCATGCCACATTTTCTAGTCTGAAATACTAAAAATAAATTATAGACAACATAACACATTATCTTCTCTGAGGGTCAGTTTGAATATGTGAGAAAAAAGGATAAACTGATTTCTAAAGTTCCTTTTTGAAATTTTTGCGTGAATGTTTACAGAATAGGTCATCAGTTCTACATTCAACAAATCATACACTTTGCTTCATCACAGTGATTGCAAACCCCTCCACATAACAGGAGTTCTCTCACTTCCTCCCTGTGATTCTCTCCATTCCACTCTCCTTCCCATCCCTTCTCAACATTTTCCTTATGTAAATGATGCCACTTTAATCTTGAATGGTTGATTATTTCATGGTAAGAATACCTTGCAAAGTCCATCGTCAGCCTATAACTGATTGGAATACCTAAAATGGGCTAGAACTTGGCCAGTGAAGGAGGCTTCCTGTGGAGCCTCTGCATTACATAAGACCATAGGTGGAATCCTGATCCCCATCCAGAATCTTCTGAGGTGAGAAATTTCCACTTGAAAGGACAAACAGACCAGAGGCTAGAAGAACAGAAGATACTTCTTGAAAGAAAGACCAGCAGGAAAAATAAAAAACAATAACGGCAGTCTGATTGACTACTACAAGAACTAGCAAGTTGTTTGCCCTGAGCCATCAAGACAAGTGGTCGGGTTCCCTCGGGGCAAACCCCCTTCCAAGACTAAGACTCAAGGGGAATACACAAGCAGGCATGTGGTCTTGCTGCTGACTACATTGGTCACCGATAAAGGGAATAGGGGAAAAACAGCAATGATGCTGTGAGCTAAGTAAGACCACGTTCAATAGATTCCTCTCAACTTGGGTTGAGATCTGGTTGGCCAACAGTATGGCAAGACCTGGGGACTCCTGGGCCCAGAGATAGGGACATAGCCACAAACGACTAGAGCAGAGAGTAAAGTGTCCAGCTGATA
>NW_006408624.1:2766583-2767374 GCF_000296735.1 Chrysochloris asiatica | reverse complement strand
CAGTAAGACAGGGTTTTATATATATATATAATTTTGAGTTTTGTTCCACATTTTCTCCCACTCTATTTGAGGCCTTCTAATGTGACCCCTTTCAGAGCAGATGGTAGTGGTAGCAGGGCACCATCTAGCTCTTCAGGTTTTAGAGTTGTGGTGACTGATGTTCATATGTTCATTAGTCTATTGGGCTAGTTGATTGAAAGCATGTTCTATTTTCATCATTCTTTTATTTCTGCACATGGAAAGAGTTTTTAAGATCCTAGTCACTCCTCACCATAGTAGAATGGAGAACATTGTCTCTGTGGACTACATTATGCCAATTGACCATAGTGTCCCTTGGGACTATGGCCATAAGCCCCCATCCTCAACAACTCATTGCCTCAAGATGTTTGATAATGTCTAAGAAGCTTTCATCATTTTGCCCACTATATGCTCTATCACATCTAAGTTCCTTTTAGAGTTGACTTCCTATGCTTCTGTGAATAGATTTTAATACAGTTAGAAGGATCTGAGACCAACAGAAAACTTTTTGATATTTGGTAGAGGGTCATCAAGTATAAAAACTTCTAGAATAGTATTTTTTTTCAAGGATTTCTTTTTCCAAAAAGGCAACTATTTCCTATAACACTGAAACATACCTGTTACTCTCCAATCATTTATTTTTTTTCCAATCAATTACCACTATCTGACATGTTGCATATATATTTGCTTATTTATTCATGTTTCTCTGCTACAATCATACACTGACAGAGAACTTCCAGAGGTTCAAGCTGGATTCAGAAGAGGCCGTGGAA
>NW_006408624.1:2749435-2765464 GCF_000296735.1 Chrysochloris asiatica | reverse complement strand
TTCTGCTGTGCATGGGGTCGCTATGAGTCGGTTCCGACTCGATGGCACCTGACAACAACAACAACAACAATTTATTTATGGTTTATCTTCTATTACAAGAATGCAATCTCCACACAAATAGCAACTTTATTTACAACAATATTCCTTGTGCCTGGTCGATGAGGAACTTATTTCAGTGATCAACTGAAGAATAACAAACCATCCTTAAATGTTGTAATTTTGAAACAATAACCATCTGCTTGTTCATTATTCTGTAATTTGGACTGTAGTTGGGTGAATCTTCTGCTGGTCTTGCTTTGGTCACTCAGCCATCTGGGGACACAAAGGGACTGAATGGCCCATGAGGATGGTTTAAGATTGTCAAAAGCAGTTTACACTGGCTTGGGTGCTTGAGTCTCCTCCAGGTGACCCTTCTCACTTGGGTTTCTTGAATAGTGGTAGCAGTGTTCTAAGATAATGAAAGTAGAAGCTGCAAGGCCCCTTATGGCCTAGCCTTAAGTCACCCAATGCTACTTTCATGGCATCACATTAATTAATGGAAGTTATAAAACCAGCTTATATTCAAGAGATGAAAATTAGACTCTACCTCTTGGGAAAAGCAGCAAAGTCACATTGCAAAAGGTAGAGGGCACCAAGAATTATTATTATTCTAACAATCTACCACAATAATCAATAAAGTTTTGTGGAATTAATGAATGACTTTTATCAAGTCCAAAGTTCCTTGTTTCATAATGAAGTTCTACTGTGATCCTGCCTCCAGAGTACTCATCACAGTCTGCTCTGTAATTGATTTGTGTGTTTGTTTTATCCTCAAAGAAGGCATCTTGTCTTGTCCTCGCCAAACACTTCATGTGTCCAGAAGAGATGCAGTCTCTAAACAGATATTTGTATTTTATTCCCTACCCTTCTGTACATCATTATTAGCTACTTGTTCTCTCTTGAACTTATTAGTTGAACCATTCTGTGCCTCCATGCGTCTTCCCTTTCCATTTTTTCTGTCAAAAATATTATTCCTTTTCTTTTTTGCCTTGTAAGTGTTTCTCACCAATACTTAACAACTTGGCCCCACCTACTAAAGGTCCAGTCTTGATGACAACCTTGATAAACCCTCTAGTGAATACCACTAATAATACATCTTTTAGGCCTCTGTTAGTTCTAGGGTTGCTGTAACAGAAATGCCACAAGTGGGTGACTTTAGCAAACAAAAAATTATTTTCTCATACTTAAGGAAGATAGAAGTCTGAATTCCAGGTGCCAGTTCTTAGAGGAAAGCTTTCTCTTTACTGTCTCTAGGGGAAGGCCCTTGTCTCTTTTCAGCTTCTGTTTCTTGATTCCTTGGAGAGCTCTTGTATCACGGCATCTATTCCTCCCATCTATGCTTGCTTGTTTGTTTGGTTAATATATTGAGATTGATTTAAGTTATACCCTACATGATACTGCCTCATTAATATGACAAAAAAAATTTATTCCCAAGTGGGATTATAACCACAGGTATAACCCAAATCCACTACCATTGAGTTGATTCTGACTATAGGACAGAGTAGAGCTGCTCATTAGGGGTTCCAAGGCTCTTTATGGGAGCAAACAGCCTTGTCTTTCTCTCTAAAAGCAGATGATAGATTTGGTTAGCAGCCTTTTGGTTACCAGCCCAGCACTGAGCCAATGCATCATCGGGACTTCTTAATCACAGATATGTTGTTGTTGTTGTTAGGTGCCATTGAGTCGGTACTGACTCATAGTGACCTTATGCACAGCAGAACAAAACACTGCCTGATCCTGGGCCAACCTCACTATTGTTGTCACACTTGAGCCCATTGATGCTGCCACTTTGCCAATTCATCTCGCTGGTGGTCTTCCTTTTTTTCTCACAGGTATAGGGATTAGGAATTATAACACATAATTTTGGCAGGTACAATTCAATCTATAACAGGGTCTATGGTGGCGGTATGTCTTCAAGTTGGTTCTGACTCATAGTGACCCTGAGGCTGTAAACCTTTACAGGAGCAGAAAGTCTCATCTTTCCCCCATGAAGTGGCCGGTGGATTTGAACTGTAGATCTGTGGCTAGCAGCCTGACCCATAACCCAGGGCTCCTATCAGGGCCTATGTTGTTGTTCGGTGCCGTCAAGTCAGTACCAACTCATAATGACCTTATGCACAACAGAACAAAATACTGCCTGGTTCTGTGCCAATCTCACAATCGTTGCTATGCTTGAGCCCATTGCTGATGTCATTGTGCGAATCCATCTCATTGGGGGGGTCTTCCCCTTTTTTGTTGACTCTCCACTTTACCAAGCATGATGTCCTTCTCCAGGGACTGGACCCCCTGATAGTATGTCCAACGTATGAGAGACTAAGTCTGGCTATTCTGGTTTCTAAGGAACATTCTGCTGTATATCTAACAACACATATTTGTTTGTTCCTTCTGGCAGTCCATTGTACTTTTAATATTTTCCCCCAACACCATAACTCAAATGCAGCCATTTAAAAATCACTTTACTTACACATGATATTTATGGTATCATGTAATGATGTCCACATTCTATTGGGTCACTTCTATTTGTTATGGGCACAAATATGGATCTCTTTCAATCAGTTGGCCAGGTCTTCTAAATTTCTTGATATAGATGAGTGAGTGTCTACAGTGTTGCATCAGTTTGTTGAACTATTTCAATTTGTATTCCATCAATTCCTGGAGTCTTGTTCTTTGCCAATGCCTCCAATGTAACTTGGGCTTCTTCCTTCAGTACCATTGGCTCTTGATCATATGCTACTTCTTCAAATGATGAAACATTGACAATTTCTTTTCAGTACAGTGACTATGTATTCCCTTCATCTTCTTTTGATGCTTTCTGCAACATTCAATATTTTGCCTATAGATTCCTTCAATATTGCAAGTTGAGGCTTGAATTTTTTTATTCAGTTCTTTCAGCTTGGGAAATATTGGCCACAATATTAGTTGGGTTTGTTTGTTTTTCTGTCTAGTATCACCTCCTGCCTCAGGAAGTATTCTTTCTCTTACTCCAACTACATTGTGTTGAAAGGAATTAGTATATACTTATATGTTTCGGTCCTTGTAGACACAGTTGAATTATTTGGTCTGTCTGCAGCGTGTCAGGCATTAGCTAACTCAGAAGCAACTAATTTAATAGGAAATGTCAGTGGACCAGACTCCTTTGTCCTTCTATGATAGAATCTCCTTCCCCCAAACATACATATGTGGACAGAGTTTCCCTTGTTTGGGTGAGACAAATATAATTGGCCAGATGCTGGAGATGCCAGATGTCTAAATAAACACTAGCACTAGTCCTGGTGTGGTGCTGTAGGATAAGCACTGGGCTGCTAAACACAAATCAGTGGTTTAAACCCACCAGTCACTCCTCAGAAACCCTACACAGGGTCACTATGAGTCAGAAAAGACTCAATGCACTTAACAACAAGCAGTAACAAAATGAGCTCTGGTAGTGTAGTGGATTATGAGCTGGAATGCTAACCACAAGGTCAGCGGCTCAAATCCACCAGTCACTCCCTGGGAGAAAGATAAGGCTATCTGCTCCCATAAAGATTTACAACCCCAGAAACCTTATACAAAGTCACTCTGAGTCAAAACCAATGGGATGGCACACAACCACCACTAGCAGCAGTACTAACAGCCATTAAGTTTTTATAGGGTTTTAGAGGAGAAAAGGTAGTGAAAACACTTGGAGTTTTACAGAAAATGAAGGAAAAAAATCTTGCTTGAATATAGAATTGAATACAGGAGGGAAGAAGATTATACATTTTCCTTGGGTAGGGAGCCAGGAAGGAAAAGGGAATTGGAGAGAAAATGTAAACGGAATATAAAAACCTGCTGAGTTAAGACTTTTGGTGCTACAGAGAAAACCATACAAACACAAAAAATCCCCATTACCATTGTGTCTATTCTGACTTATAGGAATCCTCTATGACAGAGTAGAACTGCCCAGAGGTATGTGGAAACACATTGCCATATCTTTCTCCAAAACAGAGGCTAGTGGACTCCAACTGTTGAACTTAACTGTTCTCCCACAAAGATAATAGTTTAGAAATGAAATGGAGACATGGCCATAGGTCTGGAATGGGCCCTTTCAGTCAACAGAGATGCAAAAGTGAGGTTTCCTTTATTTGATTTTGCAAAATCAGGTGTCCAACCCAGTAGACATGGGCAGACAAGCCACATGGCCCGCCACAAATGGTTTTTATTCTTGTCTCCAAAAATCCCCTCCTCCAGTTCCAGTTCCCCATATGGCACATCCCATTTTCCCAGCCCCCAGAGAAGTCAAAATGTCTTGCCCATGGTCTTAATGACTGTTTTTGTTGTTGTTATGTACTGTGGGGTTGGTTCTGACTCACGGCGACCCTGTACAGAGTTTCTGAGGCTGTAAATCTTCACGGGAGCAGAAAGCTTCATCTATCTCCCACGGAATAGCTGGTAGTTTCCAAACTGCTGACTTTGAGATTAACAGCCCAATGCTACCAGGGCTCCTTTTAATGACTGTGTTGTTGTTGTTAAGTGCCTTCGAGTCGGAGCCGACCCATAGCGACCCTGTACAGGGTTTCCGAGGGTGTAAACCCTTACGGGAGTAGAAAGCCTCATCTTTTCTCCCGCGGAGCGGCTGGTAGTTTCGAACCACTGACCTTAAGGTTCGCAGCCCGATTCGTAACCACTACGCTACCAGACTGTATTCTTATTTAAATTTCTTAATCCTAGAACAGGCTGCTTAACAATTGCTGGCTGTAAATCAAAAATCTGTCTGCCTGGTCTAGCAATCTCATGAATTCCTGAAGATGGACCATGGCCACAAGAGTTATTTCTCACAGGGGGACAGGGGTGAGCTTGAAAGATGTAATCTTTTGTTCTGCATATTAACTTGTGTTGCTAAAGTAAGTCTGTATTCAGAATCAGAAATCTACATTCTCATTTTTGGAAAATGGCCCCATAATGTCACTCATCAATCAAAAAACCTGAGGGTTATTCTAGACTCCTTTCTGCCCTTTCTTCCTCAACCAACATTCTTGTTCAGTTTATCTCCTCTTCCAATCCAATGTCTTCTCTCCATTTTTACTTCCATTGTCATAGTTCAGCTCTCCATAATCTCCCATTTAAACAACTGGTTTTGCTGCCTCCTATCTAATACCTTTCCAATCCATCCTTCATGCACTGCCAGAATAACTGTACTTAAATATATACGTGACCATGCCACTCTTCCTTTTTAAATCTTGTCTTAGCTGCCTAGTTCATAGGTCTAAAAACTAAACTCTAAGCATAGTATTTTGTTTCCTGTTTAATTTTCAGCCTTCATTCTAGCCACTCCCCTCACACATATAATGAATGTTCTAGCCATACTGACTTACTTTCTTTTCTCCAAATACAACATTCTTTATCGAGTCCTTGCAAATAAATGCCTAGAATGCCTTCTTCTCTTCATGCCATCCTGAAGAATTCCAGCTTATCTTTAAGACCCAGCCCAAGAGATACCTCTCCCTGAAGGAAGTTAGTTGCCTCTGCCTCAGGAACCCACCCACAGTTACACACAATTTGACTGTTGTACATTCTTGTTTGTTTGTCTGTCTCCAACCCAGAAATGAGATTTTGCTGAGAACAAGGCTGTATTTATTTATCCTCAGTGTTTAGCACAGGCTTAAAATAGATGAGGTGTTTGAGATTTGTAGAATAAGCGGATAAATATATAGAAGGTACGTAGATTCACCAAACGTTGTGGCAAAGAAGCATCTGCGCACATAGTAGCTGATAGTGTGTGCATTTTTTGTCTTAGGAAAAGGTCCTGCTGCTTTTTGTTTTGTGCATTTTGGCCATGATATTTTAAACATCCATTCAACAATTATTGACCAACCACTCACTATGTGTCAGGTCTAGTGCCATTTTTGAACTGTTAGGAGACAGTATGAACAAGAGCTTTAAAAAAGTTTATGGAAAAGATAGAATTAAGACACAATGGATTGTGTGGTTTTGTGTACACCACAAAAGGGGACTGTAATCATTACAACGAAACAAGATGCGATTGGTTGAGTACAAAACCGATGTTCTGCCATGTAGACTATCACTCAATTTACAATAAAAGCTTCAAAAATAAAATAAAATAAAGTGAATAGAGGTAAATACTGTTAACTGATGGTACATAGAAGAGATTGTAATTTTTGTAATGAAGCAAAGTATAGATTTGTTGAATGTAAGATTGTTATCTGTTCTATAAACCTTCACTCAATTTACAATAAAAAGTTAAAAACAAAAACAAACACAATGGAGTTTTTCCATGAACTCTTTGAAGCCCCCTCTCATACAGCTGGACTACAAGGTCAGTTTGAACCTCAAGGTAGGTGATTGAAACTCACCAGCTGTTCTTTGGCAACCCTATACGGGGGTCACTATAAGTTGGAACCTACTCAATGGCACTTAGCAACAACTCATACAGTAAGCAAGTGAAACAGCTCTGGCTTTCCAGCAGGGCACTCTCCAAGAGTATCTCCAAGAGAAGTTTTATTACTCCATGGAATTACATTATGAAATGACTTTTGAAAGCAGGTGCTAGGAGATGCAATCGTTTTATTCCACCAAAGGAAAATTTAAGTAACCCTTTGAACAATCTTAAAATCACCGAAATTAAAAAGCTTTAGTGTGGAGTCTGGTGTGATGCTGTAGGGTAAGCACTGGACTTCTAATCGCAAGGTTGGTGGTTCAAACACACCAGTTGCTCCTTGGAAATCCTATACAGGGTCGCTGTGAGTCAGAACGAACTCAGTGGCACTTAACAAGGTAAGAGTGGCTAGAAGCCATGACTAAGACATGCCACATGGTGGCAGTGCTTCACCAGAGATGAAGATTAAATTTCCTCATTCGCAGCTTGTAGAGGTCAAGGACTTTAGAACTACCACTCCTCTGTCAGTTTGTCCTACTGCAGTGGCTTCTGTGTTGCTGTGATGCTGGAAACTAAGGCACAGTTATTTTAAATAACTACACATCCATGGTGGATAGGATCCAGTAGAACTTCCAGAATAAGACAGACTAGGAAGAAGAGGCAGATCACTGTTGAAATGTCCGTTACTGAAAACCTTATGAATAGCAACTGAGCATTGTTTGATAAGGTGCTGGAAGCACTCAAAATATGATTGGGGAAGGGATGCATCCGCAAAGTAGAGTTGACCTTAATTACATAGATGGAGCAAAGCTTCCAGGACCTCCATTTGCTGATGTGGCACAACTCAAAATGAAAAGAAAAACCTGTAAACATCCATTAATGATTGGAATAAGACGGGATCATTAACCATTGGTGGTGATGGTGGTTGTGAACCACCGAGTTGGTTCCAATTCATAGCAAGCCTGTATTTCTGAGGTTGTAAGCCTTTATGGAAGCAGAAAGTCTCATCATTCTTCTGCGGAGCGACTGGTAGATTCAAACTGTTGACCTTATAGTCAGCAGTCAAACTCATAATCTGTTATGCTATCAAGGCTCTCTCATTAGCCATTGCTGTTAAGTGCCACCAAGTCGATTCTGACTCATAGCGACCCTGTATAGGGTTTTTGATGAGAGGCTGGTAAGTTTGAATTGCCGACCCAGTGGTCCAGAGCTTATCTTACAGCATCACACCAGAGATGCAAATCAAAACAACAACAAGATATCCTCTTACCCCAGCATTAATAGCAAAGTTAAAAACAAACAAACAAAAAACAACAAATGCTGGTAAGGGTGTGGAGCAACTAAGACCCTTCTTAGTCTCTTATCCTCTTCTTAGTTGGTGTCCTGGTGTAGCACTGTAGGATAAGTACTGAACGGTAAGGTCAGCTTGAACAGCAAAGTCAACAGTTTGAACCCACCACTTGTTGTTTGGAAACTCTATACAGGGTCGCTATGAGTCGGAACCGAGTGGCACTTAACAACAACAAAAACATTGCTGGTGGGACTGTAAAATGGTGTAAACACTGTGGAAAATAGTACAGTGTTTGCTCAAAAAGTTGGAATTAGAAATACCACATGACTCAGCAATAATCACTGTACTTGGTATTTATCCACAAGAAATACGAGCCATGACACAAGTAGATATATGCACACCAATGTTCATTGCAACGCTATTCACAATAGCAAAAAGATTGAAATAGACTAAATGTCTTTCAATGGAAGAATGAATAAATACGTTTGGTACATACACACAATGGAGCATTGCACAATACTGAAGAATAGCAATAAATCTGTGAAACACCTCATATGAACCTGGAGGACATTATGCTGAGTGAGCTAGACAATCACAAAAGGACAGATATTGTATGAGACCACTGTTGTAAAAACTCAAGAAAAGATTTTCATGCTTAAATGAAACATACTTTGATGGTTACCAGGGGTGGAAGGGAAGGGAAAGTAATTCACTGGCTAGAGGATAGGTACATGTTAACTCAGGTGACAGGGAGGATAGTATACAAGAAGAGGGAGGTTGGCAGAAGAATGATGAAGGCTGGTGAAGACACAGAGAGGAATACAAGGGTTAACGGGGATAGCGGTAAATACTGTTACGTACACAACACTGGTACAACAGTGTTTTATGGGAAGATACATTGACAGACAGACACTCAGGCTGAATAGGTATGGTAGGGAGAGTGGAAGTACATCCACAAATATATAAGGATTTGACAGAGGATGTTTGTACACACCTATGAATTTGGTAGAGCATACAGTGAGCAAAATTAGGAGCGCTTCGTAGATTATCAAACATCTTAAAACAAAACAATGAGTTGGTGGGGTTGGGGGCTCAAGATCATAGTCTCAGGGGCCACCATAGTCAATTGGCATAACATAGTCCACAAAGACAATGCTCTACATCCTACTTAGATGAGTAACACCTGGTATCTAAAAAGTTCATTAGCTGCCATCAAAGGTGCAACTATTGGTCTCTCCATGTTTGGAAGAAAGAAGAGTAGTGAAAATTGAAGACTATTAGAATCAGCTAATCCAATGGACCAATGAAACATGTGTACATCAGTCGCTAGGATCAGAAGAACTAGATGGTTCCCGGACACCACTACCATCTGCTCTGAAAAGGTTCACATTAGAAGATCCCAGATAAAGTGGGGGAAATATGGAATAAAACTCAAAATTATTTTTAAAAGACCATGCTTACTGGTCAGAAAGAGACTGGATGAACCTGAGACTATGGTCTTTGGCCACCCACCCTTCAGGTCTGGAACAGAACTCACCTTTGCAGCCCAATTTTCCGCTAAGCAGTAGATAGGTATACGTAGGGGACAACACCATAGTAAGGTATACACACCATGGAGTAATCAACAATTCAAAATCAAAATGGCAATATTTACCCAAGGTGAAAGTTGAGAAGAGATGGAAAGGAGGGTGGAATGTAAACAAGAACCACAGGGATAACTCTAGTTACTTGGAGGGGATTGCAATCAATGAGATGAAACAAAGCGTATGATTTGTCGAATGTAAAACTGACAATCTGTTCTGTAGACCTTCACTCAACTCACAATAAAAAAAGTTTCGAAATAATTGGAACATGGCATATATGAAGTACGAATCTAGGAAAAATGGAAGTTGCCAAAAATAAAATGGAACACATAAAGATAGACATCCTAGGGATTAGTGAGCTGAAATGGACGGGTATTGGCCATTTTGCATCTGACAATCATATGGTTTACTATGCCAGGAATGAAAAAATGAAGAAGAGTGGTGTTTCATTCAATGTAAAAAGAGCATCTCAAGATCTTAAAGTACAATGCTGTCTGTGATAAAATAATATTCATATGCCTACAAGGAAGACTAGTTAATACTACAATTCAAATTTACAAACCAACCACCAAAGTCAGTGATGATGAAATTGAGACTTTTATCACAATTTTTTCAGTCTAAAATTGATCAGATATGCAATCAAGATGTATTGATAATTACTGGTAATTGGAATGCAAAATTAGGAAACAAAGAGGAAGGATCTATAGTTGGAAAATATGGCCATGGTGATAGAAATGATTCTGGAGAATGCACGATAAAATTTTGCAAGAACAGCAACTTATTCATTGCAAATGCCTCTTTTAAACAACATAAATGGCTACTATACGTGTGGACCTCACCAGCTAAGAGACACAGGAATCAAACTGACTACATATATAGGAAGAGACAACAGAGAAGCTCCATATCATCAGCCAAAACCAGGCCAGGAGCAGACTGTGGAACGGACCCATCAATTGCTCATAATGCAAGTTCAGGCTGAAGGTGAAAAAAATTAAAGCAAGTCCACGAGAGCCAAAATATGACCTTGAGTATATCCCATCTGACTTGAGAGACCATATCAACAATTAATTAGAAGCATTAGACACTAATGACTGAAGACCAGAAGAGTTGTGGGATAATATCACAAGCATCATAACATGAAGAAAACAAAAGTTCATTAAAAAGATAGGAAGGAAAGAAGAGACCAAATGGATGTCAGAAGAGACTCTGCTTGAATACAGAGAAGCTAAAGCAACTAGAAGAAATGATGAAGTAAAGCTGAAAAGAAAAATTCAAAGTAAATATTATAATGAAATGTACAAAAAGTACAAAACTGGGGTTAGAAAACCAAAAGGAAACACACTCAGCATTTATCAAGCTGAAAGAACTGAAGAAAAAAAATCCAAGTCTCAAGTTGCAATATTGAAGGATTCTATGGGCAAAATTGGAGAAAGACTTATCAACAACCTGTGATATGCAGATGACACAAACTTGCTTGCTGGAAGTAAAGAGCACTTGAAATACTTACTGCTGAAGATCAAAGACTATATAGCCTTCAATATAGATTGCATCTGAATGTAAAGAAAATGAAAGGCCTCACAAAGGCCAAAAAAAGAGCATCATGATAAATGGAAAAAAGATTGAAGTTGTCAAAAACTTCATTTTGCTTGGATCCACAGTCAATGCTCATGGACGAGTAGTCAGGAAATCAAATGGCATATTGCATTAGGCAAATTTGCTGCAAAAGACCTCTTTAAAGTATTAAAGAGCAAAATGTCAGCTTGAGGACTAAGGTGCATGTGATTCAAGCCTTGGTATTTGCAATTGCCTTAATGCATGTGAAAGTTGGACCAAGAATAAGGAAGGCCGTAGAAGAATTGATACATGTGAATTCTGGTATTAGTGAAGAATATTGAAAGGACCACGGACTGCCAGAAGAATAAACAGATCTGTACTTGGAAGAAGTATAGTCAGAATGGTCCTTAGAAGTGAGAATGATAAGACTTTATCTCTTATACTTTGGACATATTGTCAGGAAGGACTGGCCCCTAGAGAAAGATGTAATGTTTGGTAAAGTGGAGGGTCAGTAAAAAAGAGGAAGACCTTCAATGACATGGATTGACACAGTGGCAGTAACAACGTGAGGATGGTGCAGGACTGGGTAGTTTTTCATTCTGTTGTGCACCAGGTTGCTAAGAGATGAAACTGATTTGACAGCAACTTACAACAGCTACAACAATAGAAATATATTGAACTAAGCAGTGAGCACCTAAAGAAGATGGAAGGAATACCAAAAAGAATTGATACATATGATCAAGAGTAGCATATGATCAAGAACCAATGATACTGAAGAAAGAAGTCCAAGCTGCACTGAAAATATTGGTGAAAAACAGGGCTCCAAGAGTTGACGGAATACCAGTTGAAATGTTTCAATAAACTGATGAAGTGCTGGAGGCACACACTCATTTATGCCAAGAAATTTGGAAGACGATTAACTGACCAGGTAATTGGAAGATATTCATATTTGTTCCTATTCAAAAGAAAGGTGACCCAATGGAATGCAGATATCATTGAACAATATCATTAATAACAAATGTTAGTAAAATTTTGCTGAAGCTAATTTTAAAATGGTTTAGCAGTACATCAAGAGGAAGCTGCCAAAAATCCAAGCTGGATTCAGATGAGGACATGGAACAAGGGATATTATTGCTGATGTCAAATGACTGAAAGCAGAGAATATCGGAAAGATGTTTACTTGTGATTTATTGTCTATGCAAAGGCATTCAACTGTGTGTATCATAACTAAGTATGGATAACATTGTTAAGAATGGAAATTCCAGAACACTTTATTGTGCTCATGAGGAATCTGTACAAAGACCAAGAGGTAGTCATTAGAACAGAACAAGGTGATACTGAGTGGTTTAAAATCAGGAAAGGTGTGCACTAGGGTTGTATCCTTTCACTATATTTATCCAATCTATATGCTGACAACTAAGATGTGCCTGACCTGGCTCCCACTACCAACTAACTGCTCTGCATAAGTAATCTAAGAAACTAGATTATATGAAGAAGAATTTGGCACAAAAACTCATTAACAACCTGTGATATGCAGATAACACAGCCTGGCTTGCTGAAAGCAGAGGACTTGAAGCACTTACTGATGATCAAGGACTACAACCTTTATTATAGGTTGCACCTCAATGTAAAGAAAACAAAACTCTCACAATTGGACCAATAAATAACATCATGATAAATGGAGAAAAGACTGAAGTTGTTAAATATTTCATTTTGCTTGGTTCCATAATCAATGCTCATGGAAGCAGCAGTCAAGAAATCATATGACATATTGCATTATGCAAATCTTCTGCAAAAGATCTCTTTAAGGTGTTCAAGAACAAAGAAGTCACTTTGAGGACTAAGTGCATCTGACCCAAGCCATTTTCACCCACTTCATATGCTTGTGAAAGGTGGACAATGTATTAGGAAGATCATAGAAGAATCAATGCATTTGAATTATGGTGTTGTTGAAGAATATTGAAAATACCATGGACTTCTAGAAAAACAAATGTGTTTTGGAAGACATACAGCCAGAACACCCTTTAGAAGTAAGGATGGCAAGACTTCATCTTTTGTAATTTGGACATGTTATCAGGAAGGATCAATCCTTTAGAAGGACATCATTCTTGGTAAAGTGGAGAGTCAGTGAAAAAGAGACTCTCAACAAAAGAGATTGATACAGTGGCAGCAACAATGGACTCAAACATAACAACAATTGTGAGGATGTTGAAGACCCAGGCAATGTTTTGTTCTGTGTGTATAGGGTCACTATGAGTCAGAACCAACTTCATGGCACCCAACAGCAACAACAACAGGCTTTTTGAATGGTTAAGCACTTAACTGCTCATCAAAAGCTCAACAGTTCTAACTCACCAGCTGCTCTGAAGGAGAGAGATATAGCAATCTATTTCCATCAAGATTACAGCCTTGAAAACCCTATGTGGCAGAAAGAGTCACTATTAGTGGGAAATGACTCTGGCAATGGGTAGGACTTTAGAGAAGCAAAAATAAAGTTTTCAAACTTTATTCCAGAGAAATAAAGCACTACAAAATTTAACATGGTAAGCTTTCTCAATCTTCAGAAAAGATGAAGTAAAATATATAATTTCATTAATTGTCTCCCTCCAAACCTTCTTAAGCTTTTGGTATCTAGTTTGTCAGCCAGCAAGCAAGGGTTAAATTCCCTGGTTGATTTTTCCATGGACATGTAATCTTAGAATTGCTTTTGTATTTATTTAGTTAGTTTTATTTTTGGTGAAAATTCACATAGCAAAACCTACTCCCATTCCACAGTTTCTAGGCATAATGATCAGTGACAAGTCAATACTCTTCTTATCTCTGTTCTAGTTATTTCACATGTTTTTCCTTAATCTCCTTGCTGCCAATCTTTTCATCTATGCTTTAAATAGTTAATGATCCTTTGGTATTTTATATATATATATAAAATAAAAAAAATTTTTTATTGTTGTTAAGTGTCATCTAGTCAGTTCTTACTCATAGTGACCCTGTATATAGGGTTTCCAAGAAGTGACTGGTGAGTTTGAACCAATGACCTTACAGTTCAAACTGACCTTGAGGTCGAGTGTTTATCCTATGGCACCATACCAGGACTCCATTTTTTATTGGATCCCCTTATTAAGTCTTAAATAGGACAAAGACAAGACAAAGACAGAGACAAATTATCCGGATGAGGGAGACCATTAGCATAAGGTCCTATGATGGCCAAAGAATTCATATCGATATGGCCAAATTATAGGGCTCAGAAAACAAATGAAATTTGTCAGAAAATCACAATTAGTGGCAGATCAACTCATCACTGTCACAGGCAGGACTATGCAAGCAGGAACAGGACTATGATTGTATACACTTTTGTAGATTTTTAATGTTTACAGGATTGCTTTTGGGACCCTTTGACCACTCTGATCAGGATATGACTCATGACCATGTGACCCTAGTATCTCAATTTCTATTAAAGACATATGTAGGCAAGTCCTTGAGATGGAGACTGCCCCTTCCTGGGACAGCTAAGGAAGTGGTAGTAGTTCAATTTTTTCTTTTTCTTTTTCACTTTTTATTGTAAATTGGGTAAAGGATTACAAAGCAGATCAGTGTTACACTCAACAATTCATACACATTTTGTTTCATGTCACTTCACTTATCCCACTTCCTGTGTCTCCCATTTTCCATTCCTACTTCTTTTCTAACACTTCTGAACTCTGTCCTTGAATAAGGACAATCAAATGCTTGATTATTTTAAAGTGTGCATACCTCACTAGTATTATTGTTCCTCTTATAGACCTATTTATTGTCTGGCTGCAAACTGAGCTACTAGCATGAATTCAGTTCCAGACCTGAAGGGTGACTTAAGAACCATAGTATCAGGGAGTCCACCAATCTCTATTCTGGTCTCTCTCTCTTTTTAAATGACTTTTAGTTTTGTTCCACATTTTTCTGCTACTCTATCCTTCTATTGTGATACCTTACAGAGCAGTTGGTAGTGGTAGCCAAGTTAGGCACACCTTAGTCTTTGTTCTTGAACATTTTTTTAAAGAGGTCATTTACAGCAGATTTACCCAATGTAATATATCATTTGGTTTATTGGCTACTGCTTCCATGAGCATTGATAATGGATCCAAGTAAATGAAATCTTCGGCAACTTCTATCTTTTTTCAGTTGATCATAATGTTGTTTATTGGTCCAGCTGTGAAGATTTTTGTTTTCTTTACATTGAGTTGTAATACAAAGGGAAGACTGTATTGTTTGATCTTCATCAGCAAGTCCTTTTTGCTTTCAGCAAGCAAGGTTGTGTCCTCTGAATATTATTATAGGTTGTTAATGAGTCTTCCTCTAATCCATATGTCAAATTCTTTTTCATATAATCCAGCTCCTTAGATTATTTGCTCAGCATACAGACAGAATTAGTATAGTGAAAGAATACAACCCTTTCCTTATTTTAAACAATGCAGTATACCTTTGTTTTATTTGAACGACTGCTTCTTGTTCTATGTATAGATTACATATGAGCACAATTAAGTGTTCTGGAATTCCCATTCTTCTCCACGTTGGTTGTGATCCACACAGTTGAATGCCTTTGCATAGTCAATAAAGCACAAGTAAACATCTTTCTAGCATTCTCTTCTTTAAATCAAGACCCACTGATGTCAATAAATGGTAGCTCTATAAATACAAGCACTGAACTGCTAACCACAAGGTCAGCAGTACAAACCTACCAGCTGCTCCTCATAAACCCTATATAGGGTTGCTAGGAGTCAGAACCGATTTGAAAGCATTTACAACAACATAGTTTTGCAGATGTATATTTTGGAACTATCATTACAGAAATTAATAGCATAGTAGATGAAAAGGCGGATAGAATGAGTCACAAGTAGAGAAGATGTGGATGGTGATATTTGATGGATAGAAAACATTTTACAGTGAGTTGAATGAATGGGAGGTAAAGAAATGAAGATGAGTGAAGGGAGCTACTACCCAAATCCAGCTAAAGGTTGTTCTTGTTGTTGTCAGGTGCCATCGAGTCGGAACCGACTCATAGTGACCCCATGTACAGCAGAACAAAACAATGTCCGATCCTGGGCCAACCTCTCTACTGCTGCCACACTTGATGCCATCAATGATGCCACCTGGCCGATCCATCTCGTTGGGGGTCTTCCTCTTTTTCTCTGATCCTCCATCTTACGCAGCATGACATCCTTCTCCAGTAACTG
>NW_006408624.1:2745982-2748045 GCF_000296735.1 Chrysochloris asiatica | reverse complement strand
TTCTCTTGATGCTTTCTGCATCATTCAATAATTTGCCCAGAGAATCTTTCAATAATGAAAGTCAAGGCTTGAATTTTTTCATCAGGTCCCCCAGCTTGAGAAATGTTCATCTTGTTCTTCCCTTTTGGTTTTCTAATTCCAAATCTTTTCATATTTTATTATAGTACCTGGTTTTATCTTCTCAAGCTGATCTTGGAATAGGAGGCCAATATAAGTAACTAACCATTCCAGTTTGCCATAGACAGAGGGGGTTCCTGGGATGTGAGACCAGGAAAGTCCTGGACAAACTGGGATGAGTTGTTCACCGTACCATGGATAAGATCATGTGGGTGAGGTCAGGGTGATAAATACTCTGAACGTTCTCTCTTGGTACCCTCTGATCTCCTTCAAACAGTCAACATTCAGTGGCCTAATACAACCTGAAGCCAGAGGGCAGGGCAGCTGGAATAATGCATCTGGGAGATTTTTAACCAAGGATTAGTGGGGATTGATGATTCAATGGTAGAATTTTTGCCTGGACATAAAGAAGGTCAAAGAACAAACAAAAAATGGGCATGAAAGGCAAAAGACAATAAGCAGCTCAGCGGCAAAACTGGGATTAGGTTGCCTCCAGAGCGTCTATTCTTTTGTATAAAGGTAGAAAGCTCTTTAGGAGAGAGATGGATGCTTTCTGTATCCTCAATTCCCTTAACTAAAATTATAGAGGTGTAAGCACTGTAAAACCTTATGAATAGCAGAGAAACACTGTCAGATATATTGCCAGAACATGAGCCCCTCAGGTTGGAAGGCACTCAAAATGCGACTGGGAGAGAGCTGCCTCCTCAAAGTACAGCTGACCGTGATGACATGAATGGAGTAAAGGCCATGGGAGAAAAGCCTGTGCGACCTTCGTTTGCTGATGGGGCACAACTCAAAATGAAGAGAAATAGCTGTAAACATCCAATGAAAATCAGAACATGAAATGTACAAAGTATGAATCTGGGAAAATTGGAAGTTATTAAAAGTGAAATGCAATGCATAAACATCGATATCTTAGGCATTAGTGAGCTGAAATGGACTGATATTGGCCATTTTGAATCTGACAACCACATGGTTTATTATGCCAGGAATGACAAATTGAAGAGGAATGGCGTTGTATTCATTGTCAAAAAGAACATATCCAGATCAGTCATGAGGTACAACACTGTCTGTGATAAGACAATATCCATGCACCTACAGGGAAGCCCAGTAAATACCACTATTATTCAAATTTACGCACCAACCACTAAAGCCAATGAGGAAGAAATAGAAAAGAATTCTACCCACTTCTTCGATCTGAAATTGATTAAACATGCAATCAAGATGTATTGATCATTACTGGTGATTGGAATGCAAAGGATGGGAGCAAAGAGGAAGGATCAGTAGTTGGAAAATACAGCCTTGGTGACAGAAATGATGCTGGAGATCACATGATAGAATTCTGCAAAACCAATGATTTGTTCATGTCAAATACCTTCTTTAGACAGCATAAGAGACAACTGTACACATGGACCTCACCAGATGGAATACATAGAAATCAAATTGACTACATCTGTGGAAAGAGACGGTGGAAAAACTCCATATCATCAGTCAAAACAAGGCCAGGGGCAGACTGTGGAACAGACCATTAATTGTTGTTGTTGTTGTTGTGATGTGCCGTGGAGTTGGTTCTGACTCTTAGCGACTCTTTACAGGGTTTCTGAGGCTGTAAATCTTTATGGAAGCAAAAAGCCTCATCTTTCTCCCACAGAACAGCTGGTAGTTTCGAACTGCTGACCGTAAGGTTCACAGTCTGATTTGTTACCACTACACTACCAGAGCTCCAATTACTCATATGCAAATTCAAACTGAAGCTGAAGAAAATGAAAACAAGTCCACGAGAGTCAACTATGACCTTGAATATATTCCACCTGAATTTAGAGATCATCTGAAGAACAGATTTGGTACATTAAACACTAAATACAGAAGACCAGAAGAGTTGTGGGATGACACCAAAAACATCATATATGAAGAAAGCAAAAAGTCATTAAGAAGACAAGAAAGAA
>NW_006408624.1:2706360-2744689 GCF_000296735.1 Chrysochloris asiatica | reverse complement strand
ATCCCTTCCACACACAAAGTACACAGGGATGGGCAACTTGGACATTGGCTACCCAAAATGGTGGGAAGGGGGTGGCTACAAAGGCAAGAAGTGACTGGCTTACAAGCTTTCAAGAGGAAACCTAGATCCAGAGGGCCTGGAGGAAGGTAGAATCTCCAGTGAGTAGTATCCAGTCTGTCTAGGTGGGGCTGATGAAATGAAATGCAGATGGGTCTCTTGTAATACAATAGTGAATAATTGTTATCAGGACTGATTGTGAGGGTTGGAAATGTAAAGGTAGACATTTTATAGCAAGGAGGGCATTGATTAACTTTCCAGTCTAGGAGTGGAGGTCCCTAGGACCATCAACGGAGAAGAGTCAAAAGAGGGACCCTACCCAGAGAAGCAGTGATGCCTGAGATGGAGGCAAAGACGATGACGTAGAGCAATTGAGCAGCTGGAGACTTTAGATCCAGAGAGGGAGAGGAACTGTGTGCTGAAGACCCGGGAGGTGTAGGGGGCAGGTTTGCAGGGTATACCCTTTCGTTGGTTGATGATGCATGGAGGGGATTGTAACCATGGTAATGAGACGATATACGATAGAATGAATGTAAAACTAATGTTCTCCCATGTAAACCATCACATAATTCACAATAAAACACTTAAGAAAAAAAAAAGTTAAAAAAAAACTTTGGCCATGGATAGGTGTGATGGTAGGCAGCATGGGGTGTGTGGTTGGCATGACTGGTTGCACATGTAAAAATGACTGAAATGGCTAATGCTTTGTTTTGTATATATTACTAAAATAAGAAAAGAGGAAGCTCCTAAAAAAGATCATAGGAATCTTTATGATCAAAGTTCACAAAATATGAAGCTCTTCTTTCTCAGTATCTCCTCCATATGGGTCAAAACACTTCAGATGGTGGTGTTTCCATATCTCTGACCCTTCCCCAAAGAATTCTGTGCTCTTCTATTCACACCACATCAAAATAGCATCTTGGGCATCCTTGAGAGAGGAGTTCAAATCGTGTTCCTTTGACATATTCTTTGAATTTGGGGAACAAAAAGGGCAAGATTAGGCCTGTAGGGTAGATGGGATAGTTTCCCAACAAAACTCTTGCAGGACAGCCCTTGCTCCCCTCAAAGAACGAGCAGATGCTTTATCGTAAGGAAAAGAATACCTCTGTGCAACTTTCCAGTCCTTTTTCTCATCACTGCAGTTTTTCCATTGCCTGAAACGTTCTTCTTCATAAATCTATTAAGATTACCCCTTTGCCATCCCCCAAAATGGTCTCCATAACCTTCTGAGCTGTCCTCTCTGCCTGAATTTAACTGGCCCAGAAGATCCTCCCTGTTTGGATTGGACTTTTTTTTTAAGGCATCTTAACGAGCCTACGACAAGTAGGCTGAGAGAACTTGTCTTCAGCCGTTATTGGTCACAAAGACACGTTTACATGGCTGTTCACAAACTTTTAGATTCCAGATATTACTCACCAAACTAGAATGTAGAACATGAACTTTTTGTACAAGGTTATGTCAATTGACTGAGTTGCCACCTAAGACTATGGTCCTACGCCCTGAAACCCAGTAACTAAATTCCACACGGTGTTTGCTTATGTTTAATAAATATCCATAACTGTGAAAAAAAAAAAAGAAAGGTGTGCAACAGGGTTGTATTCTTTCACCATACTTATTAAACCTGTATGCTGAGCAAATAATCAGAGAAGCTGGGTTCTATGAAGAAAAACATGGCATTAGGATTGGAGGAAGACTCATTAACAACCTGAGATATGCAGCTGATACAACCTTGCTTGCTGAAAGTCAAGAGGACTTAAGACATTCATTGATGAAGATCAAAGAGCACAGCCTTCGATATGGATTACATCTCAACATAAAGAAAACAAAAATCCTCACCACTGGTCCAATAAGAACAACATTCTTATCAATGGAGAAAAGATTGAAGTTGTCAAGGACTTCATTCTTCTTGGATCAACTATCAACACTCGTGGAAGCAGCAGTCAAGAAATCAAATGACATACTGCATTGGGCAAGTCTGCTGCACAAGACCTTTTTAAAGAGTTGAAGAACAAAGATGTCAGCTTGAAGACTAAGGTGCGCCTGACCCAAGCCATGGTATTTTCAATAACCTCATATGCATGTGAAAGCTGGACCGTAAATAAGGAAGACCGTAGAAGAACTGATGCATTTGAGTTATGGTGTTAGAGGAGAATATTGAAAGTGCCATGGGCTGCCAAAAGAACCAACAGATGTGTGTTGGAAGAAGTGCAGTCAGAGTGCTCTTCGGAGGCCAGGATGGCCAACGTTCGTCTCTCCTACTTTGGACATATTGTTAGGAGGAACCAGTCACTGGAGAAGGATATCATGTTTGATAAGGTGGAGGGTCAGAGAAAAAGAGGAAGAACCCCAATGAGATGGATGGCCAAGTAGCAGCATTGATGGACTCAAGCGTGGCAACAATAGTGAGGCTGGCCCAGGATCTAGCAGTGTTTCATTCTGCTGTGCATAGTGTCGCTATGAGTCAGTACCAACTCTACGGCACCTAACAACAACAACAAAGCACTGTAGGATTAACACTGGATTGTGAACCACAAGGTCAGCGGTTCAACCCACCAGCTGCTCCTTGGAAACCCTATACAGTATCGCTATGTGTTGGAACCAACTCCATGTCACTTAACAACAACAGCCAAGGATAGGAGTCCTGGTGGCATAGTGGGTTAAGTGTTGGGCTATGAATTACGTGGTCGGTGTTCACGTCTATCACCCACTCCACAGAAAAAAAGAGGCTTTCTGCTCCCATATTTGTAGCCTCAGAAACCCCATACAGGGTTGCTGAGTTGGAATTGGCTCAATGGCACACAACAGCCAAGAATATGAGTTTCTGGATGGTGCAAACAGTTAACATGCTTACTGCTAACAGAAAGGTTGGTGGTTTGAGTCCACCCAGAGGCTCTTGGAAGAAAGACTTGGCAGTTTACTTCTGAAAAATCAGTCACTGAAAATCCTATGAGTACAGTTCTACTCTGACACCATGGGGTCACCGTGAGTCAGAATCCACTCAACAGCAAGTGATATGATTTTTAACCAAGGATTAGGGGGGATTTATGGTTCAAAGGTAGAATTTTTACCTTCCATGCAAGAAACCCATGTTTGATTTTGGCCAATGCTCCTCATGTGAGGTAACCATGCATCTCAATGGAGGCTTATGTGTTGATGCTGAACAAGAAATCCTGGTGACACAATGGTTAAAGTGCTCAGTTGAGGAAGGAAAGGTCAGTGGTAAGAAAAGCCCTGGTGATCTAATCCTGTAAAGATTGTTGTTGTTGTTAAGTGCCGTCAAGTCAGTTCTGATCCATAGCGACCCTATACAGGGTTTCCAAGGCTGTAAATCTTTACGGGAGCAGAAAGCCTCATCTTTCTCCCGCAGAATAGCTGATAGTTTCAAACTGCTGACCCTAAGGTTCGCAGCCCAATTCGTAACCACTACACTACCAGAACAGTCTGGGAATCCTATGGGACAGTTCTACTCTACCCTACAGGGTCTCTCTCTGGGAGCTGGAATCCACTCTACACAGAGCAACACATGATGCTGACCAGATTTCAGCGGAGCTTCTGGACTAAGATGGACTAGGAAGAGTGGTCTGGTGATATACTTCCAAAAATCAGCCAGTGAAAACCTTTTATGGGTGACATGGGGACGGGGTAGCTCTAGGTCTGTTGCTCAGGGGGGTTCCCATGAGTCAGGGCGACTCCACAGAAGTCAACAAAAAAGCAATCAAGGATATTCTTTGGTATCTGAGCAATCCACAAAGCTTTTTCTGTTTTGATGTTCAATGGTGTGTCATGTACAAGAAAGGGCAAACTGTTCTGGATGGAGTTACTGGAGAAAATTTCCACAGGGCCCGGAACTCCCCCTGAAAAGACTCAGTTACAAGATACTCCCAGGTGCCCAGGAATCCTCTTCCCGCCTAAAGGGTTCAGTCCTCAGATTGTACTTGCAGGGAGCTGACCAGTTAAGGCAGGAGTCAAAGGTCACAGACCACCACTCGAGTGATGTCTTTTCCAGAGAACCCCACTACCCGCATCTAGTGCACCTCTGACCCTCCCACAAACTCTTCTGGCAACAGGAGCCAGGACCCGCCAACCCAAACCAGATTATATTTGTGAAGCCGGCCGGGAGACGTTTCGTGATTGGTAAGATGGAGTGGGGGCGGGACCTCAGTTAGAAAGTCTCCTCTGAATTGGTGCGAATCATGGAGGGTGTGGCCTCTTCTCCGGCTGGGCGCGAAAGCTCGAACGGGTCTGCGGAACTGGAGACGGCGGGAGCGGCTCGCTCTGGCTGAGGGAACGGGAGGTTGAAGAGTTCTGTGGAGGCAGGAACCATGACGGGCGAGGTGGTTTCTGAGGTGAGCATATACACAGCTCTTTAACCGGGGCTGCGGTTGCCAGGCACCGAGGGGTCGTACTGGAAGAAAGACTGGCAAAGCTTGGTTCGCCCTTGGTTGGAGGACTACAGTTCCCGGCGTGCAGTGCGCCAGCCCCGGCGGCCCCGTGGTGGTGGGGACTTGGCGGTCCCAGTGGTGGGCTCCCGCGCTTGGGGTCTGCTTTCTGACTGTGGTGCTTCTGGTCTTTGCTGCGTGCACGAGTGCCGCCGAACTCCTTTTCACCCCTTGGGTCACACCTGCCCTCCGCTTTGGCGCGTTTCTTGCCATTGAAGCCTTTTCCTCATACCCAAACTAACCCACTGCTTTCGAGTTGATTTAGATTCACAACGACGTTGTGGGACGGAGTAGAACTACCTCGTAAGGTTTCCAAGCCTGTAAATCTTTACAGAAACCTACCGCCACATCTCTCTCCCACAGAAGAATGGTGGGTTCAACCACCGACCTTTGGTTAACCATTGAGTCACCTGGACTCCTCTTCCTCCTACAGTGCCCGCAAAAGAGAGCAAGGCCCAGGCCGAACCAGTCCTCTGGATGTGGGGCAAGATTCTCCATAAATAGAAAGGCAGAGTGATAAAGACAAGATCCAACTCTGAGCTTGCAGAGCCTTGCTCGCTCCTTCATCCTAATTAATCATGACTTTGGTTCCAATACAAGTGACTGACCTATGAGCCATATTTGATTTTCTTTTTTAAAATATTGTATGTAGGAAAGTATTATTTCTCATGATTACTGAGTTTTTTGGGGTTTTTTTTGGGGGGGCAACTTACTAGGGCCTAGAATATCGATGTTTATGTGCTCCATTTAATTTTTGACAGCTTCCAATTTTCCTAGGTTCGTACTTTGTACATTCCATGTTCCAGTTTTTTTAATGGATCCTTGCAGCTGTTTCTCCTTATTTTGAGTTGAGCCTCATCCGCAAATTAATGTCATGAAAACTTTACTCCATTCATTTCATCATGGCCAACTCTACTTTGAGGAGACAGTTATTCCCCAGTCATATTTTGAGTGCCTTCCAACCTGAGGGGCTTCTTTTCTGGTACTATTATCTGACAATATTCTGGTGCTCTTCATCATGTTTCAATATTCAATACTCTGGTGCTATCTCACAGTGTTCCACTGTGATTCATAAGGTTTTCAGTGACGAAATATTTGGAAGTAATCCGCCTCTCCTTAGTCTTCCTCTGGAAGCTCATCTGAAACCTGTCCGCCATGGGTGATCCTACTAGTATTTAAAATACCGGTGGCATAGCTTCCAGAATCACAAACACACAAGCTCCTACAGTACGAGTGGTAGATGATAGAATTGTTGTTAAGTGCTGTTGAGTCGATTCTGACCCATAGCGACCTTGAATATGGTTTCTGAGGAGTAGCTGGTGAGTTTGAACCGCCAACCTTTGCAGTTCACATGGCTTTGCAGTCTGGCACATTAACCCACAGCGCCACACCAGGACTCCATGATAGAATTAGACTAGTACAGTTTTAGCAACCTCCAATGATATAGCATCAATGGCTGCTTACATCATAAAAACATCACATAACAACCAGGCATGTTTTACCTGAAAGAAGTATCCAAACACCACCTTTGAAGCATGTTTGCCCAAACAACCAAATCTGAATTTGATCATATCTAGAGAATCTGTCTATAGATCGAATGACCCAATTACAAGAAACAGAGGAGTATGTTAAATAATACCAGAGATGCAATTCAGAATGTGGAAAATTAGAAAATGAATAAATTCTACACACAAAAAAAGAGGAAGAGTAACATGTATGTTAGTGTTAAAATGGATGTCAATAGAATAAGGAAATTAATACTGTTCACTCACAACGTGGTTCTGGATTTGATTCCTGAAAATAAAAGTACTGACTATTACAGATCTCTTTCACTCAAGATCCCAGTAATTTCATACTGCACAGAAATATGCAGACTTTGTATCCTGATTTAAAAAAAGAAAAAGTACAAGTCAAATGAATCTGAATACTGATTGTTGTTGTTAAGTACTGTGGAGTCAGTTCCAACTTATAGTCACCCTGAATGGGGTTTCGAGGCTGCAGATCTTTATGGAAGCAGAAAGCCTCACCTTTCTCCCGCAGAACAGCTGGTAGTTTTGAACTGCAGACTTTGAGGATAGCAGCCCGATTCGTAACCACTATGCTACCTGAATGCTGATTGTTGTTGTTGTGAAGTGCTGTTGAGTCGGTTCCAACCCATAGCCTCTAGAAATTGTCAGAGTCCCTGGGTAGTGCTTGACTACTAACCAAAAGGTTGGCAGTTCAGACCCAAGCAAAAGCAGAGATTTGCTTACGAAAAGTCACAGCCTTAAACCCCTATACAGTTCTACTCAGCAGTTCTACTCAGCACACAGTGGTGTTACTTTAAGTCTGAACCTAACATATTTACAAAACCCTCTGGTAGGAAATTCATTCCTTCAGTGTGATGTACTGAATTTCTAACATGGTTTGGCCCGAATGACATACTAATACAGGAAAACCTGTGAGAGTTGGAATATGACAGAACTGTGTTGTTTTTCTGATTCTCATTAAGATTTCTGCCTTTGTTAGGGGTGTAGTCTTGGCACTTCTCTGTTGTTTGTTTTAGTGTACATTTTTTAGTTCTCCTTCTCCACTTTATCCATATTCTGGCTTTTACATGTTTTACTATGTGTGAGACCTATGCATAAAATTTGGACCAGAATCCCACTAAGATTGCTATAGAAAAGAGGACTTAAAAAAGCTGTAAATGTAAAATCTTATGTTTAGGTTTTAGAAAACTCACCTGTGTAATATAGGTTGAGTGATCTGGATACATTTTCCAGGGAGTTTAGTTGACTGTGGGTCCCCATGAGTCAATCGATTAGATGACAACTGGTTTGTTTGATTTTGTTTCTTTGTTTTCATTGTGAACCAACTCGGCTGAAATCTGAACCACAGACACATCTATGTCTATGGTTCTATATGTCTCGTGTTCAGAAACATTGCCAGCCCAGAGTTACAGGGAGTTCATGAGTACCTGAAATTGTATGCATCTCCCCCCGGCCCCTGAAAGAGTCCAGGTGTTTATCAACTAACCAGAGGAATTTCTGTCCCCTAAAAAATTGAATCAGTCACTATAGGCCAAAAATGACGCTGATTTTTAAAGTGGTATGTGTTAGGAAAGGAGCTCTGGTAGTATAGTGGTTACAAATTGAGCTGTGAACCGCAAAGTCAGCAGTTCGAAACTACCAGCTGTTCCTTGGGAGAAAGATGAGGCTTTCTGCTCCCGTAAAGATTTACAACCTCAAAAACCCTGTACAAGGTCGCTAGGAGTTGGGAACCGACTCCACGGCACATAACCACCACTACCATATATGTTAGGAGTCCTGGTGTGGCACTGTGGGTTAATAAAACCCTGTATAGGGTTTTCGAGGAGCAGCTGGTGAACTGCTGGTCTTGCAGTTCAAACGGCTTTGCAGTCTGGTGCATTAACCCACAGAACACTGATTAGATATGTTATATTAAGCAGTAATTCTAAATTTTTTAGGTGTGGTAATAGTTTTGTAGTTAGTTTTATTTATAAAGCTATTGTCTTTTAGAGATGCATATGGAAATATTTGTGGATAAAATGATACCTGGGATTTGCTTCCAAATAATCTAGTGACAGAGGAAGTAGGTGAGGGTATAGATGAAACAAGATTGATCATGATTTGATGATCATTGAAATTCGCTGATGGGTTCATTACACCAATCTATTTTGTCTATGTTGGGATATTTCCAAATAAAACATTTTAAAAAGTCACAAATAAAAATACCTGATGAGAAGGAATGTGCTGGGTGACTTGACCAGTTATGACAAAGTTGACCTTAAATGCCAGGTCTTCTACCTCCTGGTATTCTCAGGGTGTTGAATCAAAAGTTTTTAATAAGGAGGTAAATATTAACATCTACTATGTGGTTACGAATTGGGCTGTGAACCGCAAGGTCAGCAGTTCGAAACTACCAGTTGCTCCGCGGGAGAAAGAGGAGGCTTTCTGCTCCCGTAAAGATTTACGGCCTTGGAAACCCTGTACAGGGTCTCTATGAGTCGGAACTGACTCCACGGCACATAACAACACAACAGCAACACTATCTAATAGGGCATAAGGCCTCATCCTGTTTCTCAAATAACTACTGATTTGAATGCTTAGATTAGAAAAACTCTTAAATTGATTTAAACCCAAGATAACAAGTAGAGGACATGCTGTTGATGCTCTGAACAATCCCAAGTGGTAAGATTATTAGTCCATTTCTCAGTGCTGTGTTTGGGTAAGTACACAGCTTAATATGGATTAATCATTTTTCCACTCTAGTCTATTGACAGCAGTATCAGCAATAGTCTTAAGACAGGGCCAGGAAAATTAAAGCAAGTCCATAAGAGCAAAAATATGACCTTGAACATATCCCACCTGAATTTAGAAATCATCTCAAGAACAGAATGGATGCATTAGAAACTAATGACTGAAGACCAGAAGAGTTGTGAGATGACATTAAGAACATCATATAGGCCCAGTGAAATAGGCCTCTTGCAGAGTCTTTGCAGAGTATAGGACCTTAGGTAAAATCCTGAGTCCCATCCAGAACCTTCTGAGGTGGGACATTCCCACTAGCAAGGTCAGCTAGACCAGCTTGGAACAGCTAGACAAACAGAAATACATCTTCTAAGAAAGATGATCAGAAAAACCCAAAACAAAAATGTCAGCATAACTGGCTACTACAAGAATAAGCAAGATGTTCACCAAGAAGCATCAAGGCAAGCAATCAAGTTCCTTCAGGACAAACTCCCCTCTAAGACTGAAACTCAAAGGGACCACGCGAACAGGCATGCAAACTTGCTAGTGACCACATTGGTCTACTGGTGAGTGGAAGAGGGGGAAAGGCAGCAATGAAGACATGGGCTGAGTTTAACCACAGTCCATTGACTCCTGTTGACCTGGAGATGAGAGAGAGAAGAGGAAGGTCTGGTCGGTCCAAAGTGTAGTGAGACTTGGGGACTCTTGAGCCCATGGACAAGGACATAGCCACAGAGAGCTAGAGCTGAGGGTGATACATCCAGCTGATATGAAGTGAGGGCAGATGTACAAGAACACCCAAACTTGCAGACAGTACCCATTTGATGTAGTCTCGATGGCTTGATAATCAGAACTCAACTAGAGGAAGATTAAAAAAAAAAGTTTTGTTTTGATAAAGGAAACAAGGGTAAATTGCTACAATTTGATGAACCTGACCTTTACTTATGGCGGTAGTAACTCTACCCATAGAGAGGGAAGGAGTCTTCACATCAAGTATCAGTGGTATCCCCTCTGTACACAGGGTAGATAGGGATGGGCAACTTAGACATTGGCTATCTAAAATGAGGGAGCAATAAAGGCACGAAGTGACTGGCTTACAAGGTTTCAAGAGAGAGTTTAGTTTAAGAGTATGGGGGGGTGCGGAGGAGAAAGAGTCCCCACTGATTAGTTTTCATCTTGTCTAGATGGGTCTAGTTAAAAGAGATGGGGATAAGATTCATATGGTTCAATAGTGATAATTGTTCAATAGTGATAAAAGAGATGGGGATAAGATTCATATAGTTCAGTCATGACTAATTGCAACTGTCATAATTTTGTAACAAAAACAGGGGAGTGGTTAATCTTACAGTCCAGAAACAGAGGACCCTAGGACCATTAAGGGAGAAGAGCACAAGCAGAATGCAGGACCTTGTCCAGAGAAGCAGTGACACCAGAGACAGAGGCAGAGATGGAGTCATGGAGAGGGTGAGCGGCTGAGGACTCTAGATTCATGGAAGAGAGTGACTAAAAGCTGGTGGTCAGGAGGCAGAATTTGCCCTTTGGAGATGTAAATTACTATATATGCCTGAGTGTTGTTTTTTTTTTTTAAAAAAAAAAGCTAAAGTGAATAGAGAGAAATACTGTTAACTTATGGTACATGGAGGGGACTATAATCATTGTAATGAAACAAGGTGTATGATTTGTTGAATGTAAAACTGATGATCTGCCCTGTAACTTTTCATTCAATCTACAATACAAACCTTTAAAAAAAAAAAAATTGAAGAGTTAACACACTCACAAAAAAATAACATCATATAGGAAGAAAACAAAAAGGTCATTAAAAAGACAAAGAGAAAAAGACCAAAATTGATATCAGAAGAGATCTGAAACTTGTTCTCCGGCATAGAGATGCTAAAACAAATGGAAGAAATGGAGATGTAAAAGAGTTGAATCAAAAATTTCAAAGGGTAGCTTGAAAAAAAAAAAAGTCAAATATTACAATGAAATATGCAAAAGATGTGGAGTTAGAAAACCAAAAGGAAAGAACACCTTCAGCATTTTTCAAGCTGAGGGAACTGAAAAAAAAAACTTAAACCTTCACTTGCAATATTGAAGGACTCTGTGAGCCAAAGAAGATGGAAGAAATACACAGAGACATTGTGTCAAAAAGAAATGGTTGATATTCAACCATTTCAAGAGGTAGCATATGATCAAGAGCCAGTGTTACTAAATGAAAAAGTCCAAAGTGCTCTGAAGGCATTGGCAAAGAACAAGGCTCCTTGAATTGATGTAATACAAATGGAAATCTTTCAACAAACTGATATGGCTCTGGAGGTACTCACTTATCTATGCTAAGATTTTTTGAAGACAGCTATCTGGTCAACTGATTGAAAGAGATCCATATTTGTGTTCATTCCAAAGAGAGGCGACCCAGCGGAACATGGTACCCATCGTACAGTGTCATTGATATAACATGCAAGTAAAATTTTGCTAAAAATAATTTTTAAATGGCTGCAACAGTACATTGACAGGAAACTGCCAAAGGTTCAAGCTGGATTCAAATGAGAATATGGAATGAGGGATATAATTGCTGATGTCACATGGATCTTGGCTGAAAGCAGAGAATACCAGAAAGATGATTACCTGTGTTTCATTGACTACACAAAGGCTTTTGATTGTGTGGATCATGACAAGCTGTGGACAACATTGTGGGAAATGTGTATTCCAGAACACTTAATTGTACTCAAGAGGGACCTGTACATAGACCAAGAGGCAGTTACTTGACCAGTACAAGAGAACGCTGAATGGTTTAAAATTAGGAATGGTGTGCTCCAGGGTTATATTCTCTCACTATATTTATTCAATATGTATGCTAAGCAAATGATTCGAGAAGCTTGGTTATAAGAAGAAAAATGCAGTATTAGGATTGGAGGAAGACTTATTAACATTGCAATTCGCAGATTATACAACCTTGGTTGCTGAAAACGAAGAGGATTTAAAATACTTATTGATGAAGATCAAAGACCACAGCCTTTGGTATGAGTTGCACCTCAATGTGAAAAAGAAAAACAAAAATCCTTATCACTGGAACAATAATTAACATCCATAAATGGAGAAAAGATTGAAGTTGTCAAAGATTTCATTTTGCTTGGAAGCAG
Organism: Chrysochloris asiatica; assembly: GCF_000296735.1. Taxonomy (NCBI): domain Eukaryota; kingdom Metazoa; phylum Chordata; class Mammalia; order Afrosoricida; family Chrysochloridae; genus Chrysochloris; species Chrysochloris asiatica. The sequence goes on along the minus strand of NW_006408624.1, from coordinate 2,732,806 downwards.
TAGTCAATAAATCAAATGACATATTGTATTCAGCAAATATGTTGCACAAGAGTTCTTTGAAGTGTTCAAGAGCAAAGATGTCAGTTTGACAACTGAGATGCACCTGACCCAAGCCAAAATATTTTTGGTAACCTCATATGCATGTGAAAGTTGGACAATGAATAAAGAAGACTATGAAGATGATGCATTTGAGGTATGGTGTTGGAGGAAAATATTGAAAGTACCATGGACTTCCAGAAAAACAAATCTGTGTTGGAAAGTATGGTCAGAATGTTCATTAGAAGCCAGAATGGCCAGATTTCGTCTCTCATGCTTCGGATGTATTATCAGGAAGGACCAGTCCCTGGAGAAGGACATCATACTTGGTAAAGTGTAGGGACACAAAAAAAGAAGAAGACCCCCAACAATATGGATTGGCACAGTGGCACCAGCAATGGGCTTAAACACAGCGAGGACTATGTGATTGGCCCAGGACCTGGCAGTGTTTCATTCTGTTGTGCATAGGGTTGCTATGAGTCAGTACCAACTTGATGCAACCTAACAATTCTGTCATTTCTTCTTCATTGACTAGCTAGGATCTTTCTCTAAAGAGAAACTCCCCCATAGCAATCTTTTCGATACACTGAGGAACAGTTCACACAGGAAAAGCATAATGCATGTTGATTCTTTTCATTACATACCATTTTCAAAGTAAACTGTCAAAGACCTGTTGCTGTTAGAGACTCAACAATTCCAACTCATGTGGTGCTGTAGGATAATGTACTGGATCGCAAGGTTGGTTTGAACCTCAAGATTGGTAGTTCAAACTCATCAGCCACTCCTCAGAAACCCCATACAGGGTCGCTATGAGTCGGAACTGATTTGCTTTCACATGCATAGTCATGGTATTTTTTATTGCTTTATATGTCTTCAAATGTACATCTTTGCTTTTTAACCATTTAATGAGGTCTTTTGCAAGTAATTTGCCCAATGTAATAACATCTTTTGATTTTTTTTTGGACTGCTGTTTCCAAAGTCATTGATTGTGGATCTACGTAAAATGAAATCCTTGACAACTTTAATTTTTTCTCTGGTTATAATGTTTATTGGTCCATTTGTGAAGATTCTTTTCTTTATATTGAGGTGTAATCCATATTGAAGACTATAGTCTTTGGACTTCTATCAGTAAGTGCTTCAAGTTTTTTTGCTTTCTCCAAGCAAGGTGGTGGTGGTGTCATTTGTATATTGCAGGTGTTAATAAGACTTCCTCTAATCCTGATGCCATATTCTTCTTCATCTAGTCCAGCTTCTCATTTGATTCTGTAGCACTTAAAAAGTTACTGATGAATTTGTATTTGTTTTTTGTCTAGTAACTTTTTTTTTTAAGTTCTTATTGTAGATTGAGCAAAAGTTTACAGGGCAGATCCTATCAGTTTTACATTCAACAAATCATACAACTTGTTTCATTACAATGATGACAATCCCCTCCATCTACTATCCGTTAACAGTATTTCTCTTCTATTCATTTTAGCTCTTTTTTTTTTTTTAATACTCAGGCATATAATAATTTACATCACCAAAGGGCACATTCTGAAAGTCTGCTTCCTGGCCACCAGCTCTTAGTCCCTCTCTTCACATGAATCTTGAGTCCTCAGCCACTCCCCCTCTCCATGCCCCCATCTCTGCCTCCATCTCTGGTGTCGCTGCTTCTCTGGATAAGGGCCCACATTCCACTTGTGCTTTTCTCCCTTGATGGTCCTAAGGTCCTTTGTTTCTGGACTGTAAGAGTAACTACTCCCCCATTTTTGTTACAAAACTTCTACCTTTACAATTGTGACAGTTGCAATTCATCATGATAACAGTTACTCTAATGTCATCCTTTCATCAAATCATTATAATGGTCCCTTCCTTTTTTCCTTTCTGGTGATTCCATGATGTTTTTTTCTGTTAGTATGTGCTTGGGACATTCTGTCACCTGCTGCCTAATGCAAAGTCTGTTCACATTTTGTAGGTTCACCTTGAAATTAATGATCCCAAACTAATTTTACAAGAAGCAAGTAGTCCTCCAGACAGTGGACAAGGCAGCTGTGAAACAACTGGAGGCTTGAGTGAAAGAGGTTTGTAAAATTCACTACTTTATTTTTAGGAATAGAATGTGAGACCCTGTATTGTTAGAGAATTGGATTAGTTTAATTTATTAAATAATTATTGCTGTATTCTTATTTATTTATTATAAAAGCAAAGTAACAGCCCATGTACCTTTTAGAAAATAGTAATTTCTGTTATATTATTGATGTAGGTGTGTAGGATCAGCACTGGACTGTGAACCACAAGGTCAGCAGTTCAAACCCACCAGCTGCTCCTCAGAAACCCTATAATGGGTTGCTGTGAGTCAAAACCAACTCAGTGTTACTTAAAAACAATAAAATGTCTACAAGCTACCACATTGCCTGGATGAATGCATTCGTTTTGGTTGAATAATAAAAGAATTTTTAACACTTTTCAGAAGATTCAAGCAACTATGTATGAGTCAACTTTACACATTGTAAATAGATACATAATTACATTTCTCAGTAAGTGACATTTTTTCCAAGGAAAATGTTTTCAAATGTATTTTTAGATTTGCTTTGCTACAATCAATTCTTAGTTGTTAGAGAATTTCACAGGTAATAATCACTTGTATAATTGAATATGTTTTTGAGGAGTAGGGTGACAAAGAGGTAGACTAAATGTATGATTTATTTTTTAAATTGTATTTCCTTCAGATTCAGACGAAGAGATTTTTGTGAGTAAGAAATTGAAAAGCAAGAAGGTGCTACAAGACAGTGACTCTGAAACAGAGGACATAAGTGCCTCTCCAGAGAACACTACCCATGACAATGCTGAGGAGGAAAATAAAGAGAACGTGTATGCTGACAAAGATGGAAACGTCAGGAGAATTTACAGACCTCTGGCTAACAGTGATGAGAGTGACATTGAGGAGTCTTTGTATCAGAAAAATCTTGAAACCCATGTGAGGCCTTGCTTAGAGATGGCTCTCCAATCTGAAAAATCTGCTGACTTTACAGTTGACAAAGTGATTTCCAAAAAATCCATACATGATAGAAAAGGAATTACTAGAGGAAAAGCAAAAGTAAAATCAAAGAGAAGACTTGAGAAAGAGGAAAGAAAAATGGAAAAAAATAGGCGGCTAAAAAAGAAGGAAACAAAAACTGAGGTTCCTTTCATTTTATTCATTTATTCATTTTAATGCCAGTTGACCTAGTTGTCCCTGAGTCCCCAAGCCCAGTGAGCCATTCCCTCAAGGTGTTTGGTTATAGCTAAGACATTTTCAGGACTTTAAATGGGGTATATTTTAAAGGACAGTTTGCTGTTTCTGAAGCTGATTAACATTTTCAAAAAATTTGCTTTTCATTCGTGAGATTGTTCCTGCCCTCAGAATATAGCTTTGAGTTGATTGCTCTTCATTGGGAGTAATGGGGTATATTGTTGAAAATTTGAATGAAAATTTGTTGGTCTCCTTCTCCATCCTGGACATGCAGAGACCTCCACATAAGTGGGTTTCTGATTTTCTTTTTAAATACATGGAGCAATTCTTTACTGTGCTGAATGGATGGAAATGAACTTTCAGTGGAGGATTGGAGGATTTTTCATGCATGCATCAGTCAGAGTTCTTGTCTGCTAACTAGAAAAAAACATCCGCAAGTTTCATAACTAGTCAGTAAATTTGGCAGTCCCTGGGTATACAGTGAAACCTGTGAGAGCCAGATGCAATTGGACTGCCTTATTTTCTAAGTTAGCAAGTTTCCCACCCTTGTCAGGGTACAGTCTTATCACTTTTCTATTGCTCATTTTAATGGAGAATATTTGAGCTTTCCTTCTCTGACAAGTTTCTGCCTTATATATGTTCTGGCTTTTGAAAGTTTTACTGTAGTTAACGTGCTTGACTGCTAATTGAAAGGTTGGAGGCTTGCGGCCATCCAGACGCATCCTGGAAGAAAAACCTAATGATTGATGTCTAAAAATTCAGCCACTGAAAATCCTGTGGAGTACAGTTTTACTCTGGCATCCATGGAGTCACCAGGGGTCAGAACCAAGTCCATGGCAACTAATTTTTAATAAGTCTTCAATGGACTTAAAAAAAAAAAAGTTAATGGTTATTAATTATTTTGGACATTACATAAAATCATAGCTTGCACTTCAAAGGATAACTGTGGATTCAGAACCACTGAAAATGTTCTAGAATGCCAGATACTTGTCAGTTGATGAAATACAGACTTTTTCTGGCCAGATCCAATTTGCTACATGGTGTTTTGTAATACTGGATTCTAAAATAATTGGGTTCTGTTTTTCCTGTATACATTATTCAGGAAGAGGATGTCAAACAGCCATTTAATGACAGTGGCTGTCTTCTTGTGGATAAAGATCTTTTTGAAACTGGATTAGAAGAAGAAAATTCTTCATTGGAAGATGAAGAGTCATTAGAATCAATAAGGGCAGCTGTAAAAAGCAAAGTAAAAAAGCACAAGGCAAGTAAAGCTGCTTCTAACCTTTGTTTTATTTTTTGATGTACGGTTGTAACCTTTTCATTTTTTTTAATCTTAAGAAATACAGCTGCTAATTTTAGAAGCTTGCAGTAAAGAGTTATGTATGCTAACTTGTTTGGAAATTGTTACTTTGTTATTGCTCTTCTAGGAATGTTCAGGAAAAAGTAAGATCCTTTATGTTTTGATAAGCAGGTAAATAATACATTTTACAATTCTATGGATTTCTCGTGTGGTGCTGTAGTATCAGCACTGAACTGCGAACCACAAGATCGGCAATTCAAGCTCACCAGCTGCTCCTAGGAAACCCTGTACAGGGTTGCTGTGGGTTGGAATCCACTCCACAGCACTTAACAACAACAACAACATGGACTCTAAGAAATTAACCCGATAAGGTTTTAGGAAGGGAATCAAAGAGAAGTAATAATCAAAATGTTTCCCTGCCTGAGTGTTTAAAAGCATAATTGTTCTTCCTAAGAGTGCTTTAGCTTCTTGGGAATCATTGGTCCTTTTAAAAAGGAGGCTTGGTGTGGTGCTGTAGGATAAGTACTGAACTACTAACTACAAAGTTGGTCATTCAAACCTACCAGCCCATCCTTGGAAACCCTATACAGCCTCATTATGTGTAAAATCTGACTTAATGGCACTTAACAACAACAACAAAGGCATAGGAAATGAGGGTTCAAGCTCTTTTTGATTTGTTTTCTGGGCATTATAGGATGCTGCGTGCTTAAAATTTTCTTTGGATAATTATTTTTAATGTAGCATAATGTGATGGAATGTAAAAACAGCATTAGAGTAAGAGACATCGTCTTGTTTCACTTTAGTTTTTGTCCCTACTAATCAGTTTTCTGTTATAGGAAAAGGAATCCTCTTTGGAGAGTGGGTTCTATTCATTTGAAGAAGAAAGCAAATTATCAGAAGGCTCCATGAGAAAGGTGAGGGAAAGCCCTATGTAGTCATTCTGCAGCCTTTCACCTCTTTCCGCAGGAGACTGTAGACTCCTTGGGATAAATATTTTATCTTATCTATCATAGTAATTTCTTGGTACCCAACATACTGTCTTGAACATAATAATGAATATGGATTGGACTGAATGCATTCTCTGTGACTTGCAAGTAAATGAACTCCTTGAGTTTACATTGTATTGAGTTTATTAGTGCTCACTGTTACCTCTCCATCCTCTTTTCTTGGAGAGAGAAAACTCTTAAAGAATGAATATCTGTGTTTCTGGACAATACCATTAATACTGTATCCCTTTCTGTTTTCTTTAAGGAAAGGAAGGCAGCCAAGTTAAGTAAGGAGGCACTAAAAAAGCTGCATAGTGAGACTCAGCGCCTTATTCGAGGTAATACAAATCAGTACAATAAACTTGAAGGCAAATCACAACATTTCTTTGTAAGCTCTATTTGGATATTGGGAATTTTTCTTTTTTGAACTCTTCATATGAGCTTAAGAATATAATATCAAGTTTAGAATTGATCTTGGTGAATGGACATTGTTCTAAAGGCCATGGAACATTAGTGCAAACTGAGTCTATTTTCAGAACTGTAGTGGAGGTAATGAGTAAGTTGGGGTTGTTTTTTTTTAAAATGGTTTTCTGTGGACTAATTGCCTCAGGATCTTTTTGGGAGCTTTTCAGATTTATAAATCCCCAGACCCCACAGAGGCCCAATTCAGTACATTTGGAATGGGGTCCAAGAATCTATATTGTAAAAATGCTTCTTGGATCATTTTGAATTCACCACAGGTTTAAAAGCTACTAGTCTCCAGGAAGCTTTATTTGTACTTAGCACTTCCCTTTGTGAGTGTGGTGATTGTTTTCTGTTTCTGGAAATGGCCTTGATTAACTGTTTTGATTAGTTAATGTGAAGTGATATTTCAGAATGGACAATATTTATATTTACTTGTTTTGTTCCATATTACAGAATCTGCACTTAATCTTCCATATCATATGCCTGAGAATAAAACCATTCATGATTTCTTCAAGCGTAAGCCCCGACCCACTTGCCAAGGAAATGCCATGGCATTGCTGAAGTAAGAACCTGCTTTTCTTATGATTATAATAATATTGAGAATTCAATTTTGTAGCAAACATCTGGCATAAAAAATTCAGATTCCTCACTCCCTTAAAATTGATTTAACTGTTTCAAACTCTAGCTCATTTTCCCTCTTTAGGTCATCTAAGTATCAGCCAGGCCATAACAAAGAAGTCATAAACACTACAAATACAACTGAAATGAGTAATGACTCCTATAACAAAACTTCTGAGCAGGCAACAGGCACAGAATGTGAAATGGAAATTAATTCATTCCTTGCAGCTTCAAAGGAACCTCGCATCACTACTGTATCAGATGAGTCTTACTCTAAGGATTTGGTGGAAAGTGAAGAGCTAGAAATTCAGGAGAAACAGAAACGAACTGATGCTTCTGGGGACAGCTCAGTGGAACCAAAGGAACCCAGCTTCCTAGGGACCAAGGAAAGCGAAGAGTATCAGGCCGGAGGGTTTGTGACGCCTGAACTTCATGCCCTGGAGGAAGTCAGAGACCTGAAAAAAACAGAAGCAGCAGATGGCAAAGTGGAAGAGCCCAGGCAGCAAATGAAACCAATGGCAGCTGTGCCACCTGAAAAAGTGAGACGGTTCACGCTGGATAGACTTAAGCAACTGGGCATAGATGTTTCCGTGAAGCCACGGCTGGGTGCTGATGAAGAATCCTTTGTGATACTTGATGAACCTGAAACCAACAGAGGTAATCCTTTGAATTGTGAGAAATCTCCCTGTTTATGTGACATCTTTTCAATTACTTGCAACTATGGAGGACAGAGAACACGGGAGAAATTTATAGGCACACAGATCTTATTCTACAGAGGTACCGGATACAGGTAGAACCCCATTGTAATAAGTTTGGCAGCATACCAGAGTGATCGAAGCCTTTTTTTAAATGGAAACCTGTAGATAGAAAATATGCAAAAGAGGTACATTGCTCTTCTATTCTGGGAGGGTGTGTGTCAAATCCTATTAAAATATTCTTAAAAACATTCAGTTTGTCACAGCTAAAGAGAACCATTTTGATTCAGTAAATTGTCTGCAAAACTGAATTGTTTTTCCACTCTGTCGACAAATATTAAACTGTCAACTATATGCAAGATAAGGAGCTCTAGTAGTGTAGTGGTTACGAATCGGGCTGCTAACCTCAAGGTTGGCAGTTCAAAACTACCAGCCATTCCGCAGGAGAAAGATGAGGCTTTCTGCTCCCGTAAAGATTCACAGCCTCGGAAACGCTGTTCAGGGTCACTGTGAGTTGGAACTGACTCCACGGTACTTAACAACAACAACAACATCTTCAAGATGCTGTTAAATAATGGGAAGAAAAAGGATAAGTATTCTTTGCTAAAATAAATAATAAGAATAAAGTCCTATGGAAGTTCAGAAGTAGGATAAATTACTTACACAAAACAAAGAACTACCAATCCACTTGTCATCAAGATTTCAACTCATGGTGACTCCATATGTGTCAGAATATAACAGAGCTCCATAGGGTTCTCAGTGGTTGGTCTTTCATAAGGAGATTGCCAGGCCTTTCTTCCTAGGTATCTCTGGGTGGACTCAAACTGCCAGTGTCAAGTGCTTAGCAGCTGAGCACTTAACCATTTAATCCAGAGACTCCAAATAGGTGTAATTCGTGTACTATCAAATTGGTAAACTTCCTTGCCTCCCTTGGATGGAGTTGGTCCTCTCTCCTGTGTTCACGCAGTGTGACATGATAGGTAAGCCTGGCTCCATAGCCCGAGCCGCAGTTTAAATCAGGACTTTGTTACTTATCTAACTTTGCTATGTTATTTTACCAAGAGTTGCTAAATCATCTTTTTAAAAAGAGAAAATAATAGCACTATCTGGCTCACAGGACTATCCTGAATATACATTGAAATAATTCATACAAATGGATAGCAGAAAGAAGCACACTTAGAAAGTGGCTACTGCTTCTATTTTTGTTAATGAAATTGTTCACATCAAGTAGCTTTCATTAAACAGTTTATTGTTGGCAGGCGCTGTGACAGCCACAGTGTTTGGCATGTGAACTATGCTCAGTGAGTCTTTGTTGACTGGATGGACTTTTCAGAAATACAGAGAAGGTCATTCTTGGAAGGAACAGAAAGAGCCGTACACAGTGCGTGTTGGGAGGATACGTAAGTCAGTTTCACAGAGCAGGAGGTGAGGGTGAAGGGATTATGTAACAAAAACTAGCATACCTCCTTTAGCAAAAAAGCATGAGCATGAGTAGTTACCTAAAACACTGAGGGTTAAATTTTGTTACATGAAACTGACAGTTAATCTGAACAGTTTCAGAGTAAGAGGTATGGGAAGAAAGCTTTTTGAGTACCGAGTTGTGGTGTGGCCCTGTAGGATAAGCACTCTACTGCAAGGTTGGTTTGAACCGCAAGGTTGGTGGTTCAATCTCTCCAGTAGCTCCTCAAACTCTATACAGGGTTGCAATGAGTTGGCATTGACTCAACGACACTTAACAACAATAAACTAGATGCTAATAGATTCTTTTTCAGTTATTTTTGTTAATTCTCATAAGGCGCCCTGGTAGCTCAGTGGTTAAGTGCTTGGCTGCTAACTGAAAGGTCAGCAGTTCGAAACCATCGTCGCTCCACAGGAGAAAGGGATGGCAGTCAGCGTCCATAAAGAGTTCAGCCTTGGAAATGCTTTGAGGCAATTCTACTCTATCCCCGAGGGTCACTATGAGTTGGACTCAATCCTGGGGCTACAGGTTAATTCTCATAGCCCCAAGTATTATTTTGCAAATGAAGAGAGTAAAGATTTTCAGAGGTTAGATCATTTCTCCAACATTCTACTTGGTTTATTCTGGGACTATAGCACAGTCCTCGGCACAGTAGGCACTTATTCTGAACTCAGAACATATTTTCCTTTAGAAAAAATATTTGACATGAAAGTTGGATTTCCAAACTACACCTTTCCATGACATATATGTGACTGAGCATGAGTTCATTTATGAAATGAACTTTTAATTAGTACTGTTATGTGAGATACAAGGGGGCTTTAAAAAGTTCTTTGAAAACTCCTGTTACCTTTTCTGTAGTTTTATTTTTAAATTTTGTATTGTGAATTGGGTGAAGCAGGTCATCAGTTTTGCATTTAACACTCCATTTAATCTCATGGGTTACTAGCCCTTCAGTGTAACATCACTTCTCCCACTTTCTCTGTGTATTTCTTGTCTCCCTTCCTCCTTCCTTCTCAACCTTTCTGAATTTTGCCCTTAAGTAAATGCTACCCTTTTGATCTCAAATTGTTGACCATTCTATGGTGTGTGCACCTCACTAATATTGTTCCTCCTCCTGTTGTTGTTGTTAAGTGCTGTCTAGTTGGTTCTGACTTATAATGACCCTGTATAAGGTTTCCAAGGAGCAGCTGGTGGGTTTGAACTATTGACCTTGTGGTTCACAGTCCAGTGCTGATCCTACAGCACCACACCAGTAGTTCTGTTACTATGGGAGTGAGTTCAGCTCTAAACCTAAATGGTGACCAAGGGCAATAGACTTGGGGTTCCACCAATCTCTGTATGACCAGTAAACCTAGTCTTTTTTTTATGATTTTCAATTTTATTCCACATTTTCTCTCACTCTATCCAGGACCTTCTAATGTGATCCCTTTAAGAGTAGCCAGGCACCATCTAGTTCTGGTTTGAGGGTTATTGGAGACAGATGTTTCCATGGACCATTAGTCCAGTGGGCTAATTGTTTCCTTGCATCTTCAATTTTCATCACTCTTCTTTCCTCTGGACAGGGAGAGACCAATAAGACCTCAACTGCTACTCACCAATGTAGGATGTAGAACATTGTCTTTGTGGACTATATTATACCAGTTGACCCTGATGGTCCTCCCCTGAGACTATAGTCCTGAGCCCCTTAAGATGTTTGGTTAAACTTCCATTATCTTTTAATTCTATTTTTTCACGATTTTTTTTAAACCACCCCATATGTACTACACATAGTCACTGCTCTCAAAAGTAGTAGGAATGGCAGATAGAAACACCATTACAGTGCTAACTGATGGGTGCTATGGTCAAGGTATGCACTGTGGTGAGTCCAGTGGGAATCCAGGTGAGGGGTACTTCACTTGAACTGGGGGTGTTAGTAAAGCTTCTGCAAAGAGCTGATGCCTGAACTGAGTCCTGAAAGTTGAGTAGGTGATCCCAAGGCAGAGAGGTGAGGGGACCTTTCTTGGTGGAAGGGCTAGACTTGTAAATGGTACAGAGACAAGAGAAAGCTGGGTGGTTGAAGTGAAGATTGTGAGGGGGATTGGAGGACAGGGGTGAGCAGAGGACAGGTCATCTTGAACTTTTAAGCCATATTGAGAACTTTTTGTTAGTAGAGGACCATTGAAAGGATTTTAGAAAGAAAAATGACCCAATCAGATGATCATTTTAGGAAGTTCAATCTAGTGGCTACTGTGGCAAATGCATTGGAAAAGATTAAGAAGCAAGGCTGTGGGAAAAACTCAGTTTCCTTAACTTCATATAGAATAAGGTTTCCATGAGAAAATGCATGTAGATTTAAAATTTGGTGTGGTGCTATAGGATAAACACTGGACTATTAACTACAAGGTTGTTGATTTAAACCCACTAGTCACTCCTTGGATGCCCTATACAGGGTCTCTGGAGTCAGAACCAACTCAACAGCACTTAACAACAACAGAAATGTGTTACTCCTGTTCTTTGCAATAGCATAGGATGTAGTCCATGCCTTCTTTTCCTCTACTTTCTGGCTAAAATCAGAGGGGATGAGAATAGTCTTAGATCCAAGCTTCTGATGGATACGTGAGCTGGGGCAGAGACTTCACTTAGAGAGAAGAAAAGTGCTGGTAGAAGACAGAGAGGATCTTGAGCAGCGACTTTAGGATTTGGAGTACAATGGTCAAATCACATAATAAAGGGCAAGAAAAGTGGGTGCTCCAGTAGATGGGAGCGTGAAGAACTGTGAGGGTTCTAGCTCTCTGCAGATATGAACCAAAGCAGCTTCTGCTTCAATGTTATTTTAGATTCCAAGGAATTGCCCTACCCACCCTGCTTTTCTTCTATTCTGTCAGCACCAATGATGACCTACGTATTTCTTTCCCTTTCCACTGTCACTACCTTATTACCTGACTACTATAAAACAGGAGGCAGATCTATAGCTTGTCTCTCTACTCTTGTTTGTGATGTAAACATACAACCCTTTGGAGCTTATTTTTTGCTGTTAGGGTTTCAAGATGAAAAGAGTCCCTTCCAGTTCTCTTTTTCTACTAAGTCTTTCTAGGGAAAGAAATAAACTACATGTAGTAGAGCCCTGGTGTGGTGCTGTAGGGTAAGCACTAGACTGCTAATCACAAGGTCAGCAGTCAAACCCACCAGCTGCTCTTGGAAACCCTATACAGGGTTGCTATGAAGTGGAACTGACTTGATGGTGCTTAATTAACAACAATATATTTTAGTAAGATTGCTAGTAAGTAATGAAGTATTCAAAATGAATTAAAAAGAAGAGACTGAAATCCTTGAAAAATTAAGCCCTTTAATAGTTGAAAATCATGTTTGTTTCTACCAGTTTAATACATTTTTAAGACTCTAATGTATACATATATTTAACAACTTCCATTGTAAATTTCTATTTTAAAAGTCTGTTGGTTTTTGAAACATCAAGGAAGGACAGTTGTAGCAACTTGTTAGTATGGACTGAAGTTGTGTGAATTTAACATAAGGCGTTAGTAGCAAAGGGATTTTTGCTTTCTCTGTGTGTGTGATGTGTTCTTCCCTTCCCTGTAAAACTTAGCTTTTAATTCTTAACTAGTATCTTAAAGGAAAGAGTTTGAGCATCACAAACTGACAACTTCATTGGCATTTGATTTAGATCTGGAAGCCTTGAAGCAGCGATTTTGGAAGCATGCTCATTCAACTGCCAAACCCAGAGCCAGTCAGAAGGTGAATGTCAATGTCATTGTGAAAGACGTGGGCATAGATGGAAAGGAAGAACTAAAGGCAGATGTGGTACCTGTGACTTTGGCAGCTGAAAAACTGGATGAAACAAGCCACACCAAGCCAGGTATTTGAGTCCACAGGTTTTTGCCTTTTGTTTTGTGCTTTGACGGCTCTATTTGGCTTCTGAAGACCCTATGGTGAAAAGTTATGGAATCTTTTTCTTTGAAACTTGGCATAGTAGACTGTTAATACATCTGTCATGATTCATATGTAACATTGCCTCAAGGTGTGGGGTGGACAAGATGGCAGTATTTCTTAAAATAACATTTGTCTTGCTATAAAAAACAATATGTATCCATTATAGAAAATACACGGAATAAGTGAAAAGCATTCACTGTCCTCTACCAGAGACAACTACTATAATCATTTTTGTGTATCTGTCCTTTTAAACCCATTTCCTAGTATATATGTTTGTGTCTATTTCTTAAAAAAACTAAAATGTGATCTTACCTTGCACACTGCTTTGTAATCTGTTCTTTTTTAATGCATTATATTACAGACCCCCAACACTGAAACTACAAATAATTTATAGAATAAAGTTAAAACACTAGAAAACAGAGTATAAAGTTAGTAATTAGTCTTCCTAAAATTTTATATGTACTATAAATAGTCTTTTGTGTGTCTTTCTAAGAAAAGCTGCATGCATATACATGTATGTGTGTGTTAGTGGACACTTATCCTCTGCCAGGCACCTGTGATAGGTGCTTGACATGCTTTATCTAATTTAATCCTCACAACCTATCAGGTAGATAGCATTATATCCTCGTTTTGTACATGAGGAAACAGATACACAGCATTTAAGCAACTTGCTAAAATATACAGCTAACTCCATGGAACAGATACTTAAAAACCTCATTATATTGCTTTTGAGTGCTTTTAACTTCTGTGCAATGTCCTACTGTATGGATATAAAATTATTTATTTAATCACACTCCTATTGATGGACATCTTGTTTGTTTCAGTTTTTTATTATTTCATACAATATTGCTTCCTAATATCTTTATGTTGGTATACCTGGATGGAAAATTTGTTGCACTGTAATTGTTTAATCAAATTTTGATACGTGTCCAAATTGTCCTTCAAAAAGATTGTATCAATTTATGCACTAAGTTCCAGTATCTAAGTTTTCCTCTTATCAGTAGTGGATAACACTATTATTTTTAGTGATGTATATTGTTAAATCTTCCCATTTTTGTCAAACTAATAAGTAGAAGATAGTACCTCATTATTTTGATTCTTGGTGTGGCACTATGGGTTAATGAGCTGGACTTCCAGGTCAGTTTGAACCACAGGGTCAGGAGTTCAAGCTCATCAGCTGCTTCTTGGAAGTCCTATACAGGGTCGTTATGAGTTGGAACTGACTCAACAAAACTTAACAACAATAATTAAGGTTAAGCATTATTTTTCATTTATTAATATGAATTTACTTTTTCTGTGAACTACCAGTTCATATTCTTTGTTCACTTTACTCTTGAGTTGTTTGTCTTTAATGTAGATAAATTTATCAATGTTTTCCTTCATGGCTTCTGAGCCAGAGACTTGGCGCTTCCGCTTCCTTTGTTTTGTTTTCTGTCACAATGATTTTATAATACTTGAGTGATGTATTATACCAAGCTGTAGGACATTAATTGTGGGCATTCTCTTCTACACTTCAATTAATAATAATCCCCATTTGTTAAGTAAAAGCCAAGTGTACTAAAGTCCCTAGTTTTTAGAGGTGGATGTGATTGGAACACTTCTGGAGTTGCCTAAAATGCATACTTATGTAGCATGCAGCCTGTGATTATATCTGATGCATTTCTACCTATTCCTGTTCAGCTGAAAAGCTTCAAGTGTTGAAAGCTAAACTGCAAGAAGCGATGAAACTACGAAGACTTGAGGAGCGTCAAAAGCGCCAAGCATTATTTAAATTAGATAATGAAGATGGGTTTGAGGAAGAGGAGGAGGAAGAGGAAGAAATGACAGATGAATCTGAGGAAGATGGAGAAGAGGAGGTAGAAAAAGAAGAGGAGGAAGAGGATGAGAAGGAAGAGGATAAAGAAGCCAATCAGGAGGTCTAGAGCAATTGTATAATTTAGTTACCTTTTTAATATCTGCTCTTAAGACATAGAAGAAAAAAAGAAAGTCAAATTTGTGTAAGAGTAGACTACCTGCATCTGCTGTTGTCCATTCCAACCTATAGCAACCCTAAAGGATAAAATAGAACTGCCCTTTGGGTTTCTAAGGCTGTAATCTTTATGAAGACAGACTGACACATCTTTCTTCCACAGAGTGGCTGTTGGGGTTGAACCACTAATTTCTTGCTTAGCACCAAGCACTTAACCACCATGCTATCAGGGCTCCTTAAGAGTAGAATAAATGTGTTCAAGTGTATAAAAGTGTATAAAAGGCAGAGATGAAGATAGTTTCTTCATATGTGCTTAAATCTTAGTTCTCTTAGCACCTAAAGTTCCCAAGCCAAACGTAAACATTGTCTTCTACTTGTTAGTTTACATATTTTGATATAATGCTAATTATTAGAATCACTTTGTATGAAGGGAATTCTAAAAGTTTGGAAAAATTCCCATTATCTTTTAATTACATTTTTCCACAAACTTTTGGAAGCCCCTTTGTATTAATAGTGACTTTTAGCTTTGTCTGTTTTTTTTAATGTTTCTTTTCTCAGGATAAAAAGCAGTCTTAACCTTGACCAGATTAAGGTCTGGAAAAACTTCTCAGGCAGAGACCTTACCTTGTTGAGTTAATTTCATTCTACACTGATGAGAGTATTTGTAGAAGGATCTTTTGCCCTTGTTCCATAGAATTATTTTCTACTTAGGAAAGGTAGGAGTCCTGGTGTGGCGCTGTGGGATAAAGCACTGGACTTCAAGGTTGGTTTGAACCACAAGGTCGGTGGTTCAAACTCACCAGCCGCTTCTTGGAAACTCAATACAGGGTCGCTATGAGCCAGAACCAACTCGATGGTACTTAACAACAACAACAACAGGGAAGATAGGTTAATAGGATTGCTAGGTATGAAAAAAATAAATATATAAAAGCTTTCTTGTTTCCATACTGGAGTCACTATAAAGAGGTTTGTTGTTCTTGTTAGGTGTCACCAAGTTGGTTCTGACTCATAGTGACTGTATGCATGACAGAACAAAACACTGCACCATCCTAACAATTGTTATGCTTAAGTCCATTGCTGCTGCCACTGTACCAGTCCATCTCATTAGGGGTCTTCCTCTTTTTCACTGACCCTCCAAATTACCAAGCATGATATTCTTCAGGGATTGGGCTCTCCTGACAATATGTCCAAAGTGTGAGAGATGAAGTCTCATCATCCTCACTTCTAAGGAGCATTCTGGGTGTAATTCTAGACTAATTTGTTTGTTTTTCTGGCAGTCCATGGTACTTTCAATATTCTTCAACACTACCATAATTCAAATGCATCTGTTCTTTTTTATCTTATAGCAATAATGGGAGGGCAAAGTAAATATAAAAGATCTAGAAATGACATAGAAAACTGTGTTGATGTCAGAAGTTTCCTTCAGGTTTTACTTTTTCAGATTTAAGATGTGACCTGTAGTCAAACATCTATATTTCAGGCTAATAGTATATTTGTTTTAAAAAAAATTGACTTGAATTATTTTGTTTTTGTTGGCATAATTGGTAAAGATTGAAGAATTCCTTCTTAATAGTGAAGAAATAGAAACTAAAGATGAGAAAGAAATGGATAAAGAAAACAATGATGGCATTCATGAAAATGGCAAGTCAGCTGGCCTTCTCTCCATTCCCAAGCCCCTCTCATCAGATTCCACCTTACTTCTATTTAAGGATAACTCTTCCAAGATGGGGTAAGGAAAATTTTCTCTAAGAAAGAATAAGATTCTCTTGGATTTGATTTTCTGGTTAGAAACATGTGTAGGTATTCAAACACTTTACGTTCATATTTTATAGTTACTTTGCTTCTGAAGAAAAGTCGGAAACAGATGAAAACTCAAGCAAAAGGCCTAGCAAACTGGGTGAGTACCAACTCTTCTGTAGAACTTGACTTTTTTCTGGTCCTCCAGATGTGATACTTGGTGGTGGTGGTGGTGGTGGTGGTTATGTGTCTTAGAGTCGGTTCCAACTCATAATGACCCTGTACAGGATTTCCGAGGCTGTAAATCTTTATGGGAGCAGAGAGCCTCATATTTCTCCCACGGAACAGCTGGTAGTTTCAAACTGCTGACCTTGAAGTTCGCAGCCCGATTCGTAACCACTACGCTACCAGAGCTCCCCAGATGTGATACTTAAGGACTCTTAATTTCATGAAATTTCCTAGTTTTAAATCCTCGTGACATTCTCGTCTGACATGTGGCAATGATAAGAATTCAAGAATTAGAAAATTTTCTTGGTTCATTTTGTGAAAACTTCTATGCAGTTCCTTTACAGTTGACCATGGGCACATAGTAGGTCCTTTGTGAGTGTGTGTTGATTGAGTGAACCTTTAAATACTTCCATCAGTTGTAGATCAAAGGAAGATGTGGGTAGTGGAAGATCAAAGGAAAACTGAATAGTGGAAAAGGTAATCAAAGGCACTAGGAACTTTAGAGAAAGAAGAGAACTTTCAGGTGCCATGTAGCTCAGAGTGATAAACCCTGATTGTATAATACTATCTTAGTACTATAATTTACCTTTAACTTAATGTTTTAGAACATATAATTTTAGGGGTTTGCCTATGAATATTACCTGACAGTTTCATTATCAACTCTTTCCTAAACAAAGGCACCTCATTTTTGAAGTAACGTAAAAGTTATTTCTCTCTTTAGATGAAGATGATTCATGCTCATTGCTGACAAAGGAGAGCAGCCACAATAGCAGCTTTGAGTTGATTGGCTCCACGATTCCATCCTATCAGCCTTGCAATAGACAAGTAGGCCGTGGGACCAGTTTCTTCCCTACAGCAGGAGGATTCAGATCTCCTTCCCCTGGGCTATTTAGAGCTAGTTTGGTCAGCTCAGCTTCTAAGGTGAGATGGTAATGGTTTTCTAATCTCCTCCTCCTTTTTCTTCCCACTTTGCTAAATAAAGTGTGTCTAAGCCAACCAACTCCCACCACAGTGGCACTGAGCTTATGTATGTTCAGTTTTTAAAAATCCACCCCCTTTGTGTTTTACAAACAAGCTTCATCCAGTGCTCGTCTTTTCTTGGAGGTATTTTTCTTTATACTGCTCTTGGCTATGCATTGTCCTCCTCAACTGCAATTGCCTGAGAGTAGATTAAATGCTGCAAATAGCAACTTCTGTTGTTGTCATGACAGTGAATGACATTTGCAAAATGTTTTGTTTTTGTTTGGTTTTGTTTTGGTGCCAGAGTTCAGGGAAGCTGTCTGAGCCTTCACTTCCCATAGAGGATTCCCAGGATCTGTATAACGCCTCCCCAGAGCCTAAGACACTTTTCCTAGGAGCAGGAGACTTCCAGTTCTGTTTAGAAGATGACACTCAGAGCCAACTGTTGGATGCAGATGGGTAGGTAGTTTTATGTTTCTGTGGGTGGGAATGGTGCTGGCTGGGTACTGCTTAATTTTGGTTAAAAATAAAGTGAGCTTCTGTCACTCCATCTGTGCTTTCTCTTCTGAGAAAGAGAAGGTGTACAGACAATTAGTATTACAGTCTACAAGTATGAACAAAGTCTCCAGAAAATAAAATGTAAATAGCACTTGCTGACATCCTGATCCTTGGATCAAGACCTTTCTTGAAATGCATAAATCTTGTATTGTAAGGGCATCAAATGTCCTTTTATCCATGTTACTCTATTGTGATCATTCGGAAGGGTTGAGAATGGACAGGCCTGTGGAACACTACATGGACAGAACACCATGTCCTACTCCAACATCATTTGATGCCAGAAATGATCCTTTACCTTTTAAATCACATTTATCCTCTCACCTAACTCCCCCTCAACCCCCTTCCCACCCCTCCACTAGTCTAAAGTGTGAATCTTTTGTTTTCTGGTTTTGGATTCATTCTTTAACTTTAGTATTAGAAATGAGCAAACCATTATTTTGCTTTTTACCTGGAGATGTTCTTACCCTATTCATGGTGCTTGTAGGTTCTTAAATGTTAGGAACCATAGGAATCAGTACCAGGCTTTGAAGCCCCGACTGCCATTGGCCAGTATGGATGAAAATGCTATGGACGCTAACATGGATGAGCTGCTGGATTTGTGTACTGGAAAGTTCACGTCTCAGGCTGACAAACCTCTACCCAGGAAGAACGACAAGAAAGAGAACATGGAGGAGCTTCTGAATCTTTGCTCAGGAAAATTTACTTCTCAGGGTAAATATCCAAGACAACACCAGAATCACTCAGCTTAATAACTTAAAAGAAGCCCTTTACCATTGGGTAAAAAGCTCTCAGAACACTGAAGGAGTCTGCGTTGTTGTTGTTAAGTGCCGTCGAGTCAATTCTGACCCATAACGACCCTGTATAGGGTTTCCAAGAAGCAGCTTGAACCGCTGACTTTGCAGTTCAAACAACTTTGCAGTCTGATGCATTAGCCCACAGCACCACACTAGGACTCCAATGGAGTCTGTAGGAAGATTGAATTCAAAGCTAGCTCCATGACATTTAGATCTCACTTTCTTAGGGGTGACAGAGTATCAGTTTAAGCTGCCATGTAGCTCAGAGTGATAAACCCTGATTGTATAATGCTGTCTTAGTACTATAATTTACCTTTAACTTAATGTTTTAGAACATACAGTTAACTTTGGTCATGTGATTTGTCATTTACAGTTAATATGTGTGTGTGCACATGTATGCACAGTGTTTGGTGCATAGAAAAGTTCAGAGAAATATGAACTTATTTTTTCTACCTGTGACCTATACCCATGCCTGCTAGAATGTAAGCTCTATGAGGGAATGGCATCTTTGTTTTATCACTACTGTTTCCATAGTGTCTGGCATGTAGTACTAAGAAGGGATTTATTAAATGAATGAATGGATGGTGGGCTCTTTTTGGCAAACTTACTCTAGAACTGTATGGAGCTGGCATGTCTTTAGATGACTGGGAAAGGAGGCGAAAGCTGTCATTCCTTGGTGATACATCTTTTCCTTGTTGTGATTAGAATCCTCCACTCCAGCTCCATCCGAGTTAAATAAACAGGAAAAGGAGAGCAGCACAGGAGATCCAATGGAAGAAGCAATTGCTCTTTGCTCAGGCTCTTTCCCAACGGACAGGTGAGTCTCAGTGATTGGTGGGAACTTGGGAAGGCCCAGTCTTCTCATAAAATTCTGGGATCAGGTATCCTGGACTTAATCAATATTTGGTCATCATAAAAATTAAGAAAGAGTACCCACACTGAAAGGGGAAAAAAACCCATTTAATTGGTCATCTTAGGGGCTTCATATCCTGTTTGAGAATCTTGCAGTAGGTTTTGGGTCTCATATTTACAGAGTAAGGAAATTATAGTACTTTCATTTAGTTGATGGAGAAGATGGTAAAAAAAAAAAGTGTGAGATACCTTGTGTGTCATTTCTTGAAGAGATTATTAGTACTAATAAAATAATATAAATTCCTAATTTGACTTGCTGCTTGTAGTTTGCTTTTAACGATATTGATTTCTTAGTTTTAAGGAAGAAGAAGGTGAAGAGGAGGAATTTGGAGACTTTCAGCTTGTTCCAAATGATAATGAATTTGATAGTGATGAGGTGAGTATGAAGGGGACAGAGTGATGATAACTGAACTCCATATATTATTGCCCTCAGATTTTTCTCCGTGTCTAAGTTTTTTTGAAAATTCTGAGTCTGGCATCTTATCAAACAGTTTCCTAGAATGAGGTGTTTAGACAGAAGTTTATAAATCCTATTTCACTTGAGGATCCATTTTATTCTGCTTAACTTCAGATGTGATGCTGATTTTACAGGATGAACACAATGACCACAGTGAGTCTGGTAATAAAGATATGGCGCTGGAAGACCATGAAGATGATGATGAAGAAGAGGTCTTAAGACAATCTGAGAAGT
This sequence comes from Chrysochloris asiatica, assembly GCF_000296735.1. Lineage (NCBI taxonomy): Eukaryota > Metazoa > Chordata > Mammalia > Afrosoricida > Chrysochloridae > Chrysochloris > Chrysochloris asiatica. The sequence goes on along the minus strand of NW_006408624.1, from coordinate 2,712,260 downwards.
TGAAAAGGCAAATGTAAGTGTTGTATGTATTCCATTCGGTTGTTGATAAGTACCATCAAGTCAGCTCTGACTCATAGTGACTCATAGAGTTTACAAGGAGTGACTGGTGGGTTTGAACCACCAACCTTGTTAGTGCTGATCCTTTAGTGCCAAACCTGGACTCCACTGCCATCTCTTGTTGTCGTTAAGTGCTTTTGAATCACAACTCATAGCAACCCTGTATGAGGTTTCCAAGGAGCGGCTCGTGAGTTTGAACCTCTGACCTTGCAGCTCAAACCAATCTTGTGGTCTGATGCATTAACCGACAGTGCCAAACCAGGACTCCACTGCCATCTGGGTAACTAAAATTCTTGGGTCTTTTTCCATATGAATTGCTATCATTCCTAGTCTCCCTGATCTGATCTTGGGCACATGACCCCCTTTGTATTTTTAGTGTGTTGTTGTTCTGATTGTTTATTTTCAAAGATATAAATTTTAAAATCATCCAAGTCCATTGACCAGAATATATGTGAGAGTGTCTCTGGTGAGGTGTTTTTTTGTTTTGTTTTGTTTTTGTTTTTGTTTCCTCAATGCATATACTTCTGTCTGCATTGAGTTCATACTGTGTATATAATTATTTGTGTGTACAGCTTTGCATATTGCTTTTCCACTTAACATAATCCATAAGCATTTTTCCATGACTTAAAAAAATTTTTTATGAAGTCAGTTTTATTGGTACTCAGTATTATATATTGTGTGAATGACTTTGGGAGTTACATTTAGGACATTATATTGATCCCTATTAGATTTATATTGTTTTTAGCCCGTCGTTCCATTGTTAGGATCAGTTTGGGTTTCTAATTTGTCATCTGTAAAATTAAGTTTCATACACTTTTGGGTCATTCATAGATTTGTCTAAGTTAACCTTAGTTAACTGAAGAACTCTTTATTTGAAGAGCTCTTTGTTCAAATCTTATAAAGAATGACAGCTATAGATTGAGCTGGTCAAAACAGGTTGGAGTGGGTGAAAAGGCTAGGAATATTAGTAATTAGGAATTCCCTGAAGGAATTTCCCAGAGGCCGTAGGATTAGATGAGCTCAGCTAAAGTAATAATACAAATTTTAAAATAAAAATCAAGCTTCAGAAAGCCTTCAAACTTTTGTCTTTCATGGCCATAGACAGTAGGACTTTGCACACAGGGTCACAGTTGGCAAATCTGTTCTCAGTGAGAGCTAGAGTTAGAAAAATTAACTAGAAGTGGTATGTTTTTTGTTTTATTTATCTAAAACAAATCTTTTCTTCCCTCCCTCCCCTTTAAATTTTCTTTATTTTATTGTTGAGAATATTAGGAATGATTTTGATTACCAGGAACTCTGAGCCTCAGTCATGCTTCTAACTTGGGGGTCAAGATTTGATGGGCTGTGATGCAGAAGAGTCAACAAATCTGTCTTGGAGGAAATGCTCCTTATACTTAAGAAAGGCAACACTTTGTCTTGCTTACTTTGGACATACCATCAGGAAAGATCAGTGGCTAGAAAAGGACATCATTCTTGGTAAAATTGATGCTAAGCAAAAACAAGTGAACCCCTCCAGTAGATGGAATGGCATGGTAGCTGCAACAATGGGCTCAAACATATCAATGGATGTGAGAATGGCGCTAGTCTGGGCTGTGTTTTGTTCTGTTATATATAAGGTCCATAAGTCAGAGGCAACTAAGCAACAACTAACAACACATCAAAAAAGAACCTGTTATACTACACTGTGTAGAGTCCAGAGTCCTGGTATGGCACTGTGGGTTAATGCGCTGGACTGTAAAATTGGTTTGAACTTCAAGGTCAGTGGTTCAAGCTCACCAGCCTCTCCTCAGAAACACATACAGGGTCACTATGGGTCAGAACCAACTCTATGGCACTTAACAATGTAGAGTCTTGGCGTGGCTCTACAAGATAAGCACTTACCTGCTAACTGCAATGTTTGGTGGTTCAAACCCACCAGCCACTCCTCCTATACCCAGTCACTGTGAATCAACACTTTTACAATAACAACATCTTTAATGTAGGAAGAAAAGCCTGGCAATCTACTTTAAAAACTGGCCAATTAAAACTTTCTTAATAGATAGCACTGTAACATTGTCAGATACGGTGCTGAAGATGAGCCCCTTAGTTCAGAAGGCACTCAAAACACAACTCGGGAAGAGCTGCCTCCTCAAAGTTGAGTCTACCTTAGTGATGTGGGTGTAGTGAAGCTTTCAGAACCTTCATGTGCTGATGTGGCACAACTCAGAATGGGAAGAAACAGATGCAAACATGCATTAATAATAGGAGCGTGGAATGTACGAAATATGAATTTAGGAAAATTGGAAGTCATCAAAATTGAAACGCATAAAGATTAACATCCCAGGCAATAGTGAGCTGGAATGACTGGTATTGGCCATTGTGAATTAAGACAGTCATGTGGTGTCTACTATACCGGGAATGACAGACTAAAGAAAAATGGCATGGCATTCATCGTCAAACACATTTCAAGAGCTCAAGTATAACACTGTCAGTGATAGGATGATATCCAAATGCCTACAAGGAAGACCAATTAATACAACTATTATTCAAATTCACCAAACAGTTATGCCAACATTAAGCAGTTGAAGATTTTTACCAACTTCTGCAGTCTGAAATCGATCAAACATGCAGTCAGGATGCATTGGCGATTACTAGTGATTTGGATGTGTAAACCAGAAACAAAGAAGAATCATTAGTTAGAGAATATGACTATGATGATAGAAATGATGCTGGGAATTGCATAATAGAATTTTGTAAGACCAACAGCCTATTCATTGGAAATACTTTTTCCAACACCATAAACTACTATATATGTGGACCTCAGATCTACTACACAGGAAACAAATAGACTACATTTGAGATGATGGAGAAACTCAGTATCATCCATCAAAGTGAGGCCCTGGGTCAACTGCAGAACAGACCATCAATTAATTGCTCATATGAAAGTTTAAAAATTAAAATAGTCCATGGGAGCCAAAGTATAACCTAGAGTGTATCCCACCAGAATTTATAGACCAACTCGAATAGATTTGATGCATTGAATACTAATAACCAAAGACCAGATGAGTTGTGGGATGACATTAAGGACATTATACATGAAAAAACATGGTTATTTAAAAGACTGGAAAGAAAGAAGACCAAAATAGTTGTCAGAAGAGACTGAAACTTGCTCTTGAAGTAGACTAACTAAAGTGAATGGAAGAAATGATTTAGTAAATAGCTGAACAGAAGATTTCAGAGTATAGCAAGAGAACACAAAGTAGAGTATTATAATGAAATGTACAAAAACCTGGAGTTAGGAAACACTTGGCATTTCTTAGTCTGAAAGAACTAAGGGAAAAAATGCAAGCCTTGAATTGTAATATTGAAGGATTCTATGGCAAAATATTGAATGACACAGGAAGCATCAAGAAAAGATGGAAGGAATCCAGAGTCCTGTACCAAAAACAACTGAACCATCTCAGGAGGTAGAGTATGATTAAGAAACAGTGGTACTAAAGGAAGAAGTCCAAGCTGTACTGAAGGCATGGGTGAAAAACAGGGCTCCAGGAATTGAGATTACAAATTGGAATGTTTCATCACTGGAAGCGCTCACTCATTTATGCCAAGAAATTTGGAAGACAGTTATCTTGGCCAACTAACTTGAAGAGATCCATACTTGTGTTCCTTCCAAAGAAAAGTGATCAACAGAATTCAGAAACTACTGAACAGTATCATTAATTAATATTCAGTAACATACAACTAATGTTTTGCTGAAGATAACTTAAAAATGGCTACAGCAGTACATCAACGGGGGACTGCCAGAAATTCAAGTGGGATTCATAAAAGGACATGCAACAAAGGCTATCATTACAAATGTCAGATGGGTCTTGGTTGAAAGCAGAGAATACTAGAAAGATGTTTGCCTGTGTTTTGTGTTGTTTTTTTTTTAATGTTTTATTGTGAATTATGTGATGGTTTACATGGGAGAACATTAGCTTTACAATCATCCTATTGTATATTGTTTCATTGCTATGGTTACAGTCCCCTCCATATATCATCAACCAACCAAAGGGTATATATACCCTGTCGTCAGCACACAGCCCCTCTCCCTCTCTGGGTCTAGAGTCCCCAGCTGCTCCATCTCTACACATCATCATCTCTGGCGTCACTGTTTCTGGGTAGGGTCCCGCCCTCCACTCTTCACCTTTGATGGTCCCAGGGACATCTGCCCCTAGACTGCAAAGTCAGTCACTCCCCTCCTTTTGCTACAAAACGTCTACCTTTACATTTCCAACCCTCACAGTCAGTCTTGGTAACAATTATTCACTATTATATCACAAGAGACCTATCCCCATTTCCTTTCATCAGTCCTGCCCAGACAGATTGGATACTACTCAGTAGAGATTGTACCTTCCTCCACGCCCTCTGGATCTAGGCTCCCTCTTGAAAGCTTGTAAGCCAGTCACTTCTTGCCTTTGTAGCCCCCCCATTTGGGGTAGCCAATGTCCAAGCTGCCCATCCCTGTCTACTCTGTGTATGGAGGGGGTGGGAATGATCCTTGCTATAAAGATTTGTTCCCTCTTTTGAGCTACTGCATCCATAGGTGTAGGTCAAGTTCATCAAATTGTATCAGATTACTCTTTTTTTCCTCTTCTTCTAATTGAGCTCTGATCATCCAGTCATCGAAGCCAGGTCAAGTGGGTATTATTTGCAAGTGTGGGTGTTCTTGTGCATATGCCCTCTCTTCTTATCAGCTGGACACTTCAATCTCCATTCTAGTCCTCTGTGGCTATGTCACTGACTCTGGGCCAAAGAGTCCCCAAGTCTTGCCACACTGCTGGCCAACCAGGTCTCCACCTGGGTTCACAGGAATCTATTGAACGTTGTAGGGCTTAGCTCGCAGATTCATTGCTGTTTTTCCCTCAATTCCCTTATCAGTGGCGAATGTGGTCACCAATCAGAGCGTGTATTCCCATTGAGTCTTAGTCTTGGAAGGGGGTTTGCCCTGAGGATACCCGACCACTTGGCTTGATGTCTCCTGGGTGAGCAACTTGATTGTTCTTGTAGTAATCAGTCGGACTGCAGTTATTGTTTTGTATTTTTCCTGTCAGTCTTTCTTTCAGGAAGTATCTTCTGTTCTTCTAGCCGTTCCAGGCTGGTCTGCTTGTTGTTTCAAGTGGAAATTTCCCACCTCAGAAGATTCTGGATGGGGTTCAGGATTCCACCTATAGTCTTATGTAATGCAGAGGCCTCACAGGAAGCTTCCTTCACTGGGCATGTTGTAGCCCCATTTTAGGTATTCCAATCAGGTACGGGCAGAAGATGGACTTACAAGCTTTCTATGGCGATATTTCTGGCTATTCCTTTCTCTTCCCCTCAAGTGTCTATTTTATAATGGTATGCCAGGGAAACCAAGCATCTTAACATTATTTCCTCCCTTTTGCCCATTGCAACTATGTCTCAATCCCTATATCCCAGAGCCCTGTTGTTTCAAGGTTGTGCATATATCATTATTTACCTCTGTCCCACTTAGCTCTAGTAGCATGTTGTTGTTGTTGTCAGGTACCATCGAGTCGGAACCAATTCATAGCAACCCCATGCACAGCAGAACGAAACAATGTCTGATCCTGGGCCAACCTCACTACCACTGCCACACTTGACGCCATCAGTGATGCCACTGGCTGATCCATCTCATTGGGGGTCTTCCTCTTTTTTTCTGACCCTCCACCTTACCCAGCATGACATCCTTCTGCAGTGACTGTTCTCTCCGGACAATGTGTCCAAAGTAGGAGAGACGAGGCCAAGCCATCTTGGCCTCCAAGGAGCACTCTGGTTGTACTTCTTCCAAAACAGATCTTTTGGTTCTTTTGGCAGTCCATGGC
>NW_006408624.1:2700838-2705145 GCF_000296735.1 Chrysochloris asiatica | reverse complement strand
GTCAGAACCAACTCGATGACACTTAACAACAACAGCAACACTTAGCCCATGCAAACCTGCCTAATTGTTTTCCCGTCCTCTTTGTTCTTCCATTCACTTCCCCCTTCTTGTGTATTGCCCCCCTTCCTAGCACCCAAACTACCCTGTGCTCCACCTTTCCTTCCCTCCCCTCACCCTACCCCCGACATCCCGATAACCAGCAAAGAATCCCAGCCCCACCCCCCACCCCTTAAGTATGGGTTCTTTTTCTTAGTCTTTTACAGTAGTGGTCCTATGCAGTATTTCTTATTTTGTGACTGACTAATTTCACTCGATGTAATGTCCTCAAGGTTCATCCATGTTATGTGGTGGCTTGCAGCTTCCTTGTGATTCTTCAAGGTAGCATGGTATTCCATTGTGTGTATGTACCACAATTTGTTTATCTATTCTTTAGTTGATGGGCACTTAGGCTGTCTCCAAAAGATGTTTGCCTGTGTTTTATTGACTCTGCAAAGGCATTCAACTGTGTGGATCTTAACAAACTACGAAAACTGTGAAAAATTTTACGTCTTGAAAAATGAGAAATCCAGAGCACTTTATTATGCTCACGTAGAACCCAAACATAGACCAGAAGGCAGTTGTTTGACCAGAAAAAGGGGATATTGCATGGTTTAAACTCAGCAAAAGCATATGTCAGGATTTTGTTCTTTTACCATATTAGTCAGTCTTTATGCTGAGCAAATAATCTGAGACACTTGTTGTTAAGTGCCTTTGAGTCGGTTCCAACCCATAGCAACTCTGTATTGGTTTCCGAGGAGTGACTGCTGAGCTTGAACCACCAACCTTGCAGTTCTAACGGCTTTGCAGTCTGGCGCATTAACCCATAGCACCACACCAGAACTCCATAATCTGAGACACTAGACTATATGAATAATAGGGCATCAGAATTGGAGGAAGACTTATTAACAGCATGTAATAAGCAGATGACACAATTTTGCTCACTGAAAACAAGGAGCACTTGAAGCACTTACTGACAGAGATCAAAGACTACAGTCTTCAGTATGGATTATACCTCAACATAGAGAAAATAAAAATCCTCATACACTTATGAGGATTTTAGCAGCATGATAGCCAGAGAAAAGATTGAAGTTGACAAGGATCTAATTCTACTTGGATCCACAATGAATGCCCATGGAAGCAATAGTCAAGAAATCAAATGACATACTGCATTAGGCAAATCTACTGCAAAAGACTTCTTTAAAGTGTTAAAGAGCAAAGGTGTTACATTAAGAACTAAAATGCACCTGACTCCAGTCATGGTATTTTTAATCTCCTTATATGTGTATGAAAGTTGGACAATGAATAAGGAAGACTGAAGAAGAATTGATGCTTTTGAAAGTACAAATTGAATATACCATGGACTTTCAGAAGAATTAACAAATCTGTCTTGGGAGAAATACATCCAGAAAACTTCTTGGATGTGAGGATGGCAAGACTGCCTCATATACTTTGGACATGTTATCAGGAGAGTCCATGGAGAAGAACATCATGCTTGATAAAGTAGAGGGAAAGAGAAGACTTCAATGAAATGGATTGGCATAGTAGCTACAAAAAAGGGCTCAAATGTAGCAATAATCGTGAAGGGGAGACAACTGGTCAGTGTTTCATTCTGTTGTTGGAGGGTCACTAAGTTAGAACTGATGGAACCTAACAACAACTATAATCTTTAGTCTGTCCTAAAGCTGATGTGCTTAAATGCAAAAGGAAATAGTTTGAATGTTCCAGTAGACATGTCCCAATTGTTAGAGGAACTTAAGAGTTCCTGTTTTAGAGTCAGTGAATGTAGGTTAGATCCTGGCTCTGGTACCTTCTAGCTGTATGAACCTGAGCAAATTACTGTTAAGTAATCTGAACCTTGGTTTCCTTAACAGTAAAATGAAAAGAACAGTAACACCCTCCCCCACAAAAAATTTTAAAAAGTTACTTTTAAGTTGACTCCAACTGAAGACAACCCCATGTGTGTCAGAGTAGACTTGTGCTCCGTACCGTTTTTAGTGGCTTATTTTTCAGAAGTAGATCACCAGGCCTTTATTTCTGAGGTGCCTCTGGAAGGCCTCAAACTGATAACTTTCTGGTTAGCAATTGAGCATAATATTAACCATTGACACCACTAAAGGATATTTCCCACTCCGGAGCTTATAAAGCACCACTTTTGACATGTGTGACATATTAAATGATAGACTTATTAAGATGTATTATTATGGATATAATCTTATTGTTATTAGAGGTGGCTCTTTATCCTTTTCTCATTGTTTTCCTATCTTGTTGGTACTTATATTCATTGGTGCTTTTGCTATCTTCCAAATTGCTTTCCAGGAGATTGAAGAAATACCTGGAAGATGAGGCAGAAGTATCAGGGAGTGACGTGGGAAGTGAAGACGAGTATGATGGGGAAGATATTGATGAATATGAAGAGGATGTAATTGATGAAGCGCTTCCTTCTGATGAGGAACTACAGAATCAAATAAAGAAAATTCACATGTCAGTATACCAGCAAGGCCTTCGGAGGAACAGGGTGAATTTCAAAGCAAGCCCTATGACCAGCTAGAGTAGTTGGTTTTGAATATTTCATTTCTCCTGTTGCAGGAAAGCCATGCTGGATGATGATAAGCGGCAGCTACGTTTGTACCAAGAGAGGTACTTAGCTGATGGGGATCTGCACAGTGATGGTCCTGGACGAATGAGGAAATTCCGATGGAAAAACATAGGTATCTCGGTTATTGCCTTTAGAAGGAAATGGTTTTGATGTGCATGTGTGCATGTTTGGTCAGTTTAAGATGGCAACTGGAAATCAATTTATAACAGGCTAGATCTGAGGGCCTGACAGTAGCCATTGTTTGGAACATTTGATGTCACTACATGAGAAATAAGAAGGGTTCATTTTGTGTCTGTCCAAGTACCCTCTTGTAATAGGGATTGCAGGGTGCTGATAGCCTAACTCTCTGCTTTAGATGATGCTTCCCAGATGGACTTGTTCCATAGAGATTCTGATGATGATCAAATTGAAGAACAGTTTGATGAGACAGAAGCTAGATGGAGAAAGGAAAGAATTGAACGAGAGCAGTGGCTTCGGGACCAGGTAGGAAGTCTGCAAGAAAATTGCCTATTCTGAACCTAATCAGTTTGGGAGGAGGAAAGGATCCAGTTACTTAATCTATCATGCTAGTTTCAAAATCTTAGGCTGTATGTTGATGTCCCTTTTTTTTTTTTAAGGTTTTTATTGTGGATTGAGTGAAAGTTTACAGGGCATATCATCAGTTTTACATTCAAGAAATCATATACTTTGTTTCATTACATTGATTATAATCCCCTCCACCATGTACCATCAGTTAACAGTATTTTTCTCTATCCACTTAAGCTTTTTAAAAAACACACAAACAAAAAAACCCACTCAAGCATATATAATAATTTACATTTCCAAAGGGCACATTCTGCAAATCTGCTCCTGGCCACCAGCTCTTAGTCCTTCTCTTCTTAGTCCATGAATCTAGAGTCCTCAGCCACTCCCCCTCTCCATGACCCTATCTCCATCTCTGCCTCCATCTCTGGTTCTGCTTCTCTCCATAAGGTCCCGCACTCTGCTTGTGCATTCCTCTCTTGATGGTCCTAGGATCCTCTGTTTCTGGACTATAAGATTAACCACTCCCCTTTTTTTGTTACTAAACTTATACCTTTACAATTGTGACAGTCGCGATTAGTCATGATAACAGTTATTCACTATTGAATCTTAACGAATCTTATCCCCATCTCTTTTCATCAGACCCATCTAGACATGATGACAGCTATTCAGTGGGGACTCTTTCTTTCCCCCCCATACACTTAAGCTAAACTCCCTCTTGAAACCTTGTATGCCAGCCACTTTGTGCCTTTATTGCCCTCTCATTTTAGGTAGCCAATGTCTAAGTTGTCCATCCCTATCTACCCTGTGTATAGAGCAGATAGCATTGAAACTGGATTTGAAGACTCTTTCCGTCTCTGTTGGTATTTAGAGTAACTACCACTCTGCGTATAGGTCAGGTTCATCATGAAGATGCATCATCTGTCACTGTAGCTGTTCCAGTCTGCTTGTCCTTTCTAGTGGGAATGTCTCACCTCATAAGGTTGTGGATGGGACTCAGGATTCCACCTAAGGTCCTATACTCCATAAAGGCTTTGCGTGAGGCCTATGTCACTGGGCAACTTGTAGAATCCCTTTTAGGTATTCCAATCAGTTATGTGCTGAAGGTGGGCTTACAAGTTTTCTCTACTCATGTTTCCCAACATTCCTT
>NW_006408624.1:2698617-2699238 GCF_000296735.1 Chrysochloris asiatica | reverse complement strand
TCAGGGGTTATCTGTGGCCTTAATACTTAGATGGGTATGTATTTTGGTATTTTTTATTCTTTCTGATTGCCTCCAGGTAGATGTGATCAGGAAATTGGCTTCCCTTTCACTCTTCTTCCTGAGAAATTTCAGGATGCCACTGTTGGTCGTTTTGACATAACTTAGGATTTAATTTTCAGCCTATTTCCTTTTTTGTCTGCTTGTCCCACTCCTCAATCCTCGTTAAGGCCTTTTTTCTAGTTGTAAACAGTTCAGGGCTGGCTGTGGCTGTTTGGTTTTAATTGTAAACTGTCTCTAAATTTCAATGAGATCTGTGCTCATGCGTAGTAGAACTCTCCGAGGGTGGGGCTGGGGTGCCCACTAGCTCAGGCACCCCTATAGTCACCTGAATGGAAGTACGCTGACAGCAAGGGACCAATGAACAGCTACCAAAAGAGAAGAATGTCCACACCTTTTATCTCAGCAGTTCTGCCAGGCATCTGTGGCCGCTCCGATCCTTCACCCACGTGGTCACACCCAAGATGGCGGCTCCTGGAGCAGCCGAGCGTCCTGGACTAGAAAGCAATAGATTTCTTGCTTCTGCCACAAATTCCCCCAGCTGTAGGCCTTCCAACCTTCTAA
>NW_006408624.1:2696075-2696877 GCF_000296735.1 Chrysochloris asiatica | reverse complement strand
ATTTCTTCCTTTTATTTCTTCTCTTTTATAGTTTTGTTTCCTTTTCCCTCTTTTCTATTTTTATTTATTCTTAAGTGGTTTTTAAATTTCTTCCTTTTAGCTCTCTTATTTTTCTCTTCTATAGCTCCATTTCTCTGTTCTTTTGTCTTTATAGTTATATTTTTTTGTTCTGGGTACTGCCTGTTTTTATTTCTTCCTTCTCTTTATTATTTTCTCTTTTCATTGTTTGTTTATTCTGTTTTGGTTTCTTGTATGTGGGGGAAGGAGTTTTCTCTTCTTTCCCTCTTGACAGGAAACAGCAACTGTGCCCATAGAGCTCAGCCACGATACCCCATGCAGCTCCATCCACTGGGCAGTAGCCAATAGGAGCTCCTCTTCCACCTGATCAATGATAGACAGAAGCCAACAGCAGCCAAACCCACCCTAAACTGAAGTGCACAAACAGCAACCGAGAATGGTAGTACACATTCTCTACTTCCCAAATTAAACAACCTCTAAGTCCTGTTATTTCTATTTCCAAAGTACATTTTGAATCAGCTGACTTCTTTCCAGCTCCATATCTAATGGCCTTGTTTTAAGATTCTATTATTTCTTTCCAGGAGACAGCAGTAACCTAACTAATCTTTCCATTTCGACTCTTACTTCCCTTTCAGCCAATGTGTGACGTTTGTAAAACCATAAATCGGAGCCTACCATGGACCTCGCCAGATGGAACACATAGAACACATAGAAATCAAATAGACTACATCTGTGGAAAGAGAAGATGGAAAATCTCCATATCATCAGTGAAGACAAGGCCAGG
>NW_006408624.1:2689715-2695975 GCF_000296735.1 Chrysochloris asiatica | reverse complement strand
TTCTGCCACAAATTCCCCCAGCTGTAGGCCTTCCAACCTTCTAAATATTCCTTCATATGTGGTTCAGAGTTCTGGGACCATCCTCTGAGTCTGCTTGGTTGGGTATTCTGTGTTGTTGCTGGCAGAGCTCCTTTATTGCACTTCCACCTGATCCGCCATCTTGTTTGTTCTCTGATGTCCCTTTTAACCCTGGAGTTTTCATATATGCTTTGAGAGGAGGTTACAAAGAGTTCATTTCACGTTTGTTTGCCCAAAGTCTTTTTTGTTGTTGTTCCCCTAAAGTAGCAAATGGTTACAAAAAAGGAAAACATGATATGTCAGGTACCCTAGCTTTATAACCCAGGCTATGCTAACTATTTGGAGTAGCTGTAGACTCTTCTGTTAATACCATATGATTTTTATTTTCAGGCACAGCAGGGGAAAATTGCAGCTGAAGAAGAAGAAGAAATTGGAGAAGACAGTCAGTTTATGATGCTGGCCAAGAAAGTTACAGCCAGAGCACTTCAGAAGAGTGGTACTGCACTCCTGGTCCTACTTAGGGTTTAACCTCTAGATTGTTAGTGATGGAGATTTGGGGGTGATTTATCTAACTCAAGAGAGGAATCTCTTAAACACTACTCTACATTCCTACCACTTCTACTTTTAAATTTTCACTGTTAATACTAAGTTGAACATTTCAACTTAGTTGTCTGTCTTCTTGGAGCCACATATAGTTTGAAGGTCACCATTGTCAAATAATCAGAGTTCTAACTTATCTAACCAATAAGTTCTTTAGCTTATTGGTTAGAAAATTTCTTAGCTTGTGTAGATTTAAAAGGAATACTTGGATGGTGCCCAGCTACCATTATTCAGCATCTTGATCAAAGATTCTATTGAAGAATCCTGATGAAAAGGAGATAAATGCAGAAGAAGACAATTTCACATTCTATGGACTCCAGATTTTCTCCATCTGTGGAGGCTGGATGACTCCCTGAAACTATTGCTCTGAGATCATCTTTAAAGCTGAAACCAAAAATATCCCCTGAAGTATTCTTAAAACTTAGCAAATTAATTAAAGGAGATCAGGCAAGTCCAAAGGTAGTATGACTGTAGGCAGTTTTACTTAGATAGAAAAGAATGCCTGCCTTGAGTTGTCTATATGACATTAGTTGACTAACAACTTGAAGATAGGAAACTTAGGAGGCAGTGAATTTATGGTAACAAGGGAGGAAAAACTCAGACAAGGAAGATAAGAATGGCTGCACAACTCAAATGTAATTAGTTATCACTGAGTTAGTTAGTTGTACATTAGAATTTATTGGATTAGTGTATGTTCTGTTACAATCTCAACAAAAATAAAACAAATTATTTAAAATAATACTAACTTTTTAAAACGTCATTTACTCTCTGACTTTTTACTCTACAGCTAATCGGAATGTGGTTGTTCAAGAATCAAAATCTGTACTGAGAAGCCCTTTTGAAGCCATCAAACCAGGAAGTGCCCACCAGGTTGGTTGGAGACCTTGTTAGCCTGATGTCTGTCTGTTATTAGGGGAGGCATGTGGCTGCAGGAAATGCAAGCAGATCTAAAAGGAGGATAGGGATCTGTCCTCAGAATTCTTAAGGGGAAGCAAGCAAAGGTGTATAAAGACTGGCTTTTCATTATTTAGTGTTTGGGGGTTTGATACCAAATGATTCTTTCTTCCTCAGTTAAAGACTGGCTCTTTACTCAATCAACCCAAAGCTGTGCTTCAAAAATTGGCTGCTCTGTCTGACCTCAACCCCACGGCTCCCCGAAATTCCAGAAACTTTGTCTTCCATACACTCTCTCCTGTCAAGTCTGAGGCGGCAAAGGACTCTTCTAAACCTCAGGTGGGGAATTTGCGAAGTGATTTGTTGGCCTCCCAAAACATAATTTTATAAGTTAAAAAAATAAAATTTCTGGCTTCAAGTCACATGCCACAGTGCTGAAATCCTGCATTCCCCAGAAAGTTAAAAAGGCACTGCTGCAGCTAGTAGGTTGTTAGGATATTGGTGTGTGCTGTCAGGTCAGTTCCAACTCATAGCAACCTTGTATAGTTGTTTCAGTACTAAATCTGCAGGAGCAGAAAGCCTCATCTTTCTCCCACAGAGTGGCTGGTGGGCTCAAACCTTGTAGTTTGAAGTCCAGTGCTTATATTACAGAGCATCCATGCTCCCCAGCAGGTAATCAACTTTTAAACTTGTGAATTGTTCATGATGTAACTATGGGTTATTTAAGAGCCAACTGAAGACAAGTACTTGTAGGCTGTTGATCTTGAGCTGGCCTTGACTCCCTCTCTGTTCTCTAGGTGAAGCGACGGGGTCCATCTTTAATCACATCTCCTTCACCAAAGCACCTCAAAACAGATGATAGCACTTCAGGATTGAAACGAAGCATTTTCAGATACTTGGAAGGCTAACACCATCAAGGACTAATACCAGCAGCCGTGTTGAAACTGCTTTGAGAAGCTCTTGGCACTGGAGGTTAGAATTGATGCTTACACTGATGATCGATCCCTTCTTGCTTCCTAATCAATGCATTAAGAATTACGGACAGAAATTCCAGTTCTTTCCACTGCATGGGCCTGGATATCTTTCCTGGTATTAGTCCCAGCGTTGGCCACTAGTGTAGTGTTTACAACATGGATTCATTCAAATCTTGAGGTTTCACTTCTTCCATTGAACACTTGACATTTTATTCTAGCTTCCTGGGTCGATACCTCTTTGTGATAGGGGTTATTGAAAAAGAAGAAAGAAAGAGTGCGGCATTACAGAAAATAGTGAAAGTCAGTACTGGAATGACTCCTTCACATCTTTAAGATCAGCACCACAGTGGCCAGAAATCCATGACAGTGAGACTTCTTAGAGGACCTAGAAGTCAGTCAGCAGGACTGTTAATCCCTCTTCCATTTTCTTGTATGCCTTTTCCAAAGGTAGTCTCAAATTTTCACTTAACCTTTGCTGCCTTTATAAGAAGAACTCAAACTGGGCTCAAGTCAGTAAGACTTTGGCTCTGATTTTCATAAGTATGAGGATGAAGATAAAAGCTTACACCTAGTCGTGTCCCTTAAAATATTCCTTGGGGCAGAGATCTCCCCTGGGACTAAACTCTCAATTTGAAACACTTTCTCATGGACCATCCCTTCCAGCTTGACAAGAAGAAATATAACCATTATTCATGGCATTCTCCTGGCGTGAGTTCATTGCCCTGGCCAGTCGGAGGGCACTTTAATATCATTACTTCAGACCACCGTGGAGTTTAAAATTAAAGAGAGCTGTCATCATTCCTCATTTTCTTGAACTACCATGGTGCTCTCAAAATTTTAAAGAGATTTTTTTTTTTTCCTCCCTCAGAACTGAGTATTGACTCTGCTCTGGAAAACCATTCTGTGTAATGCTAGGGTTTCAGTATCAAGAGCTCAACTTGGGAAGTTGGATGGCAGTGTGCCAATTTTTTACTTGGAAATGGGGAATACCTGTTTAACTGATGAAATCAGGGTCTGGGTTTTCTACAGTTTTTTCCAATACTCAAGATTCTAGCTTGGACAAAACTCTTGTTTGTATATTTATAATCTTGTAATGAGGAAAATGTGTATAAAGGCTGTTTAAATTTGCGTGTTGTTTTTCAATAAATGTCAGTGCCTCAAAGGCAGGATTTACTGCCCAACTTGAATGTTCATTCTAGAATGTTGTTAAGTGCCATTGAGTCGATTCCGACCTATTTCCAAGGAGCACCTGGTGAGCTTGAACCACTGACCTTCCAGTTCAAATGACTTTGCAGTCTGACGCATTAGCCCACAGCACCACACCAGGGCTCCATTCTTAGATTGTTGTTGTTAAGTGCCGTTGAGTCAGTTCCGACCCATAGCGACCCTGTACAGGGTTTCCGAGGCTGTAAATCTTTACAGGAGCAGAAAGCCTCATCTTTCTCCCGCGGAGCATCTGGTAGTTTCAAACTGCTGACCTTAAGGTTTGCAGCCCAGTTTGTAACCACTATGTTACCAGAGCTCCTTATTCTTAGATTATTCCCTGTCTAATGTTAGCCTTTCTTTTTCAGAGTGTCTCCCTCCCAGCGGAACCCTCTGAGTCTAGAGTAAGAGGCTGTTACAGTTACCTCCTCATTGCCTTCTCAGTCCTGTGAACTGATCAAATTGACTTATCCCATATGGTTTGGGTTCAGTGCAGGGCATGGAAAAGAGTTTACATAAGAGGTACCTATTGTCTGTTGTGCATAGTGTCGCTTTGAATCAGTACCAACTCGATGGCACCTAATGACAATAATTGTCATATCCCTCTGATTGGTACCTTTCTCTTTAGGTGACTTGTTCTTCATTACAGCTGAGTGCTCAAGGTGAGAGTTGCTGACCCCTCTCCCTTTGAGCTCTCTTAATCAGTTTCCAAGACTAGGCATCTCTTAAACAGGGCAAAAGAGAACTTGGAGGCAGGCTCAGTGGGGATTTGCTACTCCATGTGCCTTTTTTTTTTAAAGAAATGGAGAAGAGGATTGGAATTGACCAATGATGATAAGAAACGTAATGCCTAAGGCATCTGGGAAGGAAATGGTTTCTGTTGTAGGCTCCAGGGAGAAAACACAGTCTTTGGAAAAAGAGAAGTTGAATCTTAGCTGAGTCACTTTTGTTCAAGTCAGTCTAGCTGTCAGAAGGCCAGCTAAACCTTAATCTTGACAGGATTGAAGAGAGTTGTGACCTGACCCATACGTCAAACACTGAGCCATCTGAGTCAGCTGTCTTAATAAGAGTAAAGCCCCAGGGCCTGTGACTAAGGATTCCACTAGACCTCAGCTCATTAGCTTAAAAATGACATAGATGTAGGGATGAGACCCCATGAATCTGAGAGATAGAGCATGCCCAATGTCATTCTTTTCACTTCCCTCTTGTTCCACACACTGAGTATTTACTTCATTGCAAAGGGCCCCTAAAGACTTCCAGCAAGATGGCAGGCTAGGCAGGCCACACTACATGGACCCTCTACAACAAACATACAAGTGACCAAATGAAATGCACAGATGAAAATTGAACTTCAGAGGAAAGTTAGAGAAGTGGATTGAGTGTGTGCCCGAGAAGCTAAGCAGGGATGGCAAGAGAGGGAGACTGACTTGTAAAAGGCCAGCCAGTTTCAGAGCAGCCATCTTGTGAGCAGCTTTAGCAACAGAAAGAGGCCTGGCAGAATGGATTCACACAGGCCACAGGAAAGGTGTAATTACCTTTTGGCCCATGCTGTCCTTGTGACCAAAGGTGTGGCTAGCTCCCACCCTCATCCATCCTCAGTGCAGACCCAGCTTTCTGGGAGTTAGGGTTAGGAGCCATGCCAGCATGAAGTTGGGAACTGCTGCACTGCTTTGGTGTCTGGATTCAGGCGGGCTCAGATCTAGACCTACAGAACCCACAGAACCACCAGATCAGCATTTAGCAGTCATCCTGCCCCCAGCTGTTCTTGTTCCTAACAGACACTGAAACCAGCTCCATCAAGGGCTTCCACAAACTGCTTCCGGATTGAGTGTCCTGAATATGATAGCAGAAAGGCCAGTAGGAACTCCATCTAGGCCAGGAACTCTACTGTCACATCCACCACCTCATGAGCTCCTTGGCTTGCAGGAGCCCCTATAGTTTTTTCTTCTCTGGGTCCAACAGCTGCACTGTTTTTTTTGTTTTGGGGTTTTATTTTTTCCCTTTTGTTCTTTCAGTGTTTTTGTTTATTTATGCTTTCTCCTTATCGTTCCATTCCCTTGAATTTTATATATATAAAGATATGTCTGCTTTTTGTGTTTTTTCTTGTTTTTGATTTTCCTTCTTCTCCCCCTCTCCCCCTTTTGATCTTTCCTTACTACTCTTTACTCTCTTCTCTCTTTACATTGATACGTTGAGGTGCAATCCATACCAAAGGTTGTGCTCTTTGATCTTCCTCAATCAGTATTTTAAGTCCTCTTCACTTTCAGCAACCAAGGTTGTATCTGCATTTTGCAGGTTGTTAATGAGTCCTCCCTTCAACCTAATGCCATGTTTTTCTTCATATAACCCAGCTTCTCGGATTATTGGCTCAGCATACAGCTTGAATAAGCATGGTGAGAGAATACAACCCTGTTGCACACCTTTCTTTTTTTGCTTTTTTTAGTGTTTTATTGTGAATTATGTGATAGTTTACATGAGAGAACATTAGTTTTACATTCATCCTATCGTATATCATTTCATTGCCATGGTTATAATCCCCTCCATGCATCATCAACCAACCAAAGGGTATAT
>NW_006408624.1:2677909-2684030 GCF_000296735.1 Chrysochloris asiatica | reverse complement strand
TAGTGAGGTTGGCCCAGGATCAGACATTGTTTCGTTCTGCTGTGCATGGGGTCGCTATGAGTCGGTTCCGACTCAATGGCACCTGACAACAACAACAACCACTCCCTACTTAAAACCTTGCCATGTCTTTTCCACCTCACTCAGAAGAAAATATAAACTTCTGGCCTACAAGATCCTGAAGCTCTAGCTCTGCCTATTAATCTATTCCACTCTTTCTCTTTCTCATTACACTCAGGACCTGCTTCCCTTTATTGACCGTCCTTCCCTCTACCTTCTCTCATTGGCTAATGCATAATTCTCCAAGTGTCAGTTTAAATCTAATTTCTTCAAGGACACCTTCCCTGACCACCAAGGAATGTGGGAACAAATATGTAATTTTTAAAATAGATTACCTCAGTTTTCTCAGGAACCCTGGTGGCAGTGTGGGTTAGGCATTGAGATGCTAACTACAAAGTCAGTGGTTCAAACCCATCAGCCACTCTATGGGAGAAAGATGAGGCAGTCTGCTCCCATTGCTATAAGTCAGAACCGACGATGAAAGTTGGTTTGGTTGATAGTTTCCAATTCTTTGGGATCTTTTACTACAGATTTCCATCTTAATATTCATTTTAGGTCTGCTTCCCCCATTAGACAATAAACTGTGAAAATATAGACTATGTCTGTTCTTGTTTTTGTTTGTTTAATATGCTTTGAGTAGCACAATCCCTAGCATATAGTAATTTGTTCAATAAGTATTTATTGAGCAAGGAGTGCTAGGAGGCCTGCAAGAACTAATGGTACCCTCCAAGATTGAAATTCAAAGGGAACACATGAGCAGGCATCAGCTTGATGGTGACCGTGTTGGTCTACATATGAGTAGAAGTGGGGGAAAGGCAGCAATGAAGATATGACCTGAGCTTGACCAGGTTTCATAGGCTCCTGTTGATACTGAGATGAGAAAAAAGAAGGGCTGCTTGATCTGAAGTTTGGGGAGACTTGGGAACTCCTGAGCCCATGGACAACGGCCTAGCCATGGAGGGCTAGGGTTGAGTGAAGTATCCAGGTGATATGAAGTGCATTATAATATTACTTCATTATTCTCTGGCTGCAAGTCCTGGTGTGGCGCTGTGGATTGATGCTCTGGACTGCAATCAGTTTGAACCCCAAGATCAGTGGTTCAAGCTCACCACTTGCTCCTCGGAAACCCTGTACAGGGTCGCTATGGGTCAGAAACGAATTGACGGCACTTAACAACATTCTCTGGCTGAGTAGGAAGGAGAGGCCAAGGATCAACAAAACTCTACTGCCCACCAACCCATAAGCCTAGCCGGCAGCCAGTAAGTGCTAGCTATGTACTGAGACTTGTAATAGTGGTAGGAATGGAGGTCTGTCTGCCATGTGTCTGGGCTCTTGGAGCAATCTAGGGAAATAGGCACGGCTTTGTGTTTGGTATGGCTTCAGATTTCCCTCTTGAGGCCCTGGTGTCAGAACTGTCTCCAGTCATTGTATCATCTTGGTCTGTACTGTGTACATCTTTCCCATCCACTTTTTCTGTCTTCTCTCACCTTAAAGGGTTTTCATTTTCAGCTTATTGATTGATTTCTTCCCTGTGGTGGGATCTTAATGGGAAAAGGGGATCTGAAATAGCTACAAGCCTGAGGGAGATTGGAGAAAACTATGGGGCTGGATGCTTGGGTTCTTTCCCTTCTTTTTAGAAGGAATTCATTTTAGAATATTATTTCTGTAGTGTTTTTAATGGCTGGTGGTCTAGAGGCAGGGGTAAGGAGGCAGCTCTCAGTTCCAGTCTGGAGAATCACTGGGCCCAGTTCAAACAGTAGAAAGTGCAGGGGCAGGGTTGGGAGTCTGAGTCATGGTTTAGCCTTTCTTCCAGCCCCCACCTTGCTCAGAGGCTGAGATAAAGAAAAAAGGCTGACTGCCCACCCCTCTCTTTGTCTTGTCTAATTTAACTTACGTTATTTATCAAAAAGACAGGTTATTTGGAAAACCAGATGGACCCAGGCAAAAATCATCTGGGTTTTCCAAACGTGAAAAATTAGATTCTGGGGGCCAGGAGGGAAGGCGTGTATATGTGTGTGTATGTGTGCGTGTGTGTGTATTTGGAAGGAGGTGAGAAGGGTTGCGGGGGCTTTATGTTTCTATAGTCAGGACCACAAAGTGTCTATGACATATAACCCTCCCCTCTTTTATGATTGGAATATAAATTTGCTATTGTGTGCCATGGAGTCGGTTCCAACTCATAGCGACCCTGTTCAGGGTTTCCAAGGCTGTAAATCTTTACGGGAGCAGAAAGCCTCATCCTTCTTACGCGGAACAGCTGGTAGTTTTGAACTCCTGAGCAACCCTGAGGTTAGCAGCCCAACTCATAAATGAAAACCCTAAAATCTTCATATTGATGGCTGGGAGTGCTGAAAGTTTTAATTGGCCAAGAATGAGGACATGTCAGTACCTTATCTCCAGCCATCATCCCCTTCCACAAAGTGCGTGGATTAGGAAGAGATGCAGGCTTACAGAGAGGTTTCCAGAGCAGAAATCTCTACCCTTCAATGTTACTATCTAGGAACAATTATGGAAGATACGGAAATTAGACATTAGAGAAGACCTTATTCTTTTCCCTAACTTCCTGGTGATTGAAAGGCCAAAGAACAGTGGAGGTTAAGGGCTGTCTTCTGTAAGATTGTTGTTGCGGTTAGGTGCCATCAAGTGGGTTCAGACTCATAACAACCCTAATACAACAGAACAAAACACTGCCCAGTCCTGCACCATCTTCACAATTGTTCCTTTGTCTGAGCTGATTGTTGCAACCACTGTGTCAATTGAGGGTCTTTACAGCCAAGAGAACCCTATAATCCATGGAGTCACCATGAATTGGAATTGAGAACAACAGGTTTGGCATTTTGTGTACACATAAAATATCCAAAGGAGGGGCTATTCCAGCTTCTTCCAGGGTAATCATGATCCCTTTTATACCTTCTACTAGGCATTGCTAATGCCTATGGTTCTGTTTCCTCTGAGCAGAAACATTTTCTGGAAAAAATGAAACAGGAGGCTCTGGAGGTATAACTCTTAACTCTAAGAGAGGAAATGTTCTGGGTGAATACGGGAGAACCATCCCTTTATTTACACATATGTACATATACCATCCCTTGATTTATACACATGCTGTCCTTGGCAGCAGTAATAGCATTCGCTCCATTCTATGTATCATTTTTTTAAGTGTCATTAAACTGTGAAAGCTACTTAATAACTTGATCTCATCTGAATCATCTGTGTTAATACTAGCTACACAGTTGTAAAGATTAAATAAAAAAAATTTGTAAAGTATCTTCCTCAAGACCTGGCACATAGTAATCCTCAGTGAATACTTGCTGAGTGAACTGATCCATGAATCCAAGCATCAAGTCTCCTGTGTGTGCTTACAAGGGCCTCTGTATAGCAACCCCAGGAACTGACATTTGTGGACTCGTGCAATGAACTTGGAGTCTAGAGGCTGAGCCATGATCTAACGGTGTCATTCACTGAACACATTTAATGAAGCTGAGGGAAAACCTCAGTGAGATGGATTAATACAATATTCATAACAATGGACTCCAGCATACCAATGATCTTAAAGATGGTGCAGATCCGAACAATGTTTTATTCTGTTATACATGGAGTGCAATGAGTCAGAGTCAACTCAACTGCCAACTCAACAACAGTAACATGGTATACAGGGTGGACACTGTGATGTGCCTTTCTGTCCCCTTTGGATAAAGGACTTGGTCCAGCTGCTGGGAATGCTGTCTGCCTGTCAACAGTCTTCAGCGTCAACCTCTTTAGGGATTGCCTCAACTGCAGAAGGCACTTTGTCCAAAGGCATACCCCTTTCCAGCACAGCGCCCATCAAAAGATTTTTTTTGTTAGGTGCCATTGATTCTGTTCTGACTCACAGTGACCTCATGTGTATCAGAACCTTATAATAATTGTTACGCTGAGAACACTGTTCCAGCCCCTGTGTCAATCCATTTCGTTGATGGTCTTTCTCCTCTTCTCTGACCCTCTACCAAGCATGATATCCTTCTCTAGAGCCAGGTCCCTCTTGATAACATCCAAAGTATATAATCATTTTGATTGGACTTCCAAGACAGCTTGTTTGCTCTTCTAGTAGTTCATAGTACAGTCAATATTTTTCACCAAAACCATAATTCAAAGGTATCAATTCTTTGATCTTCCTTATTCTTTGCTCACCTTTTGAAGGCATATGATGTTAATTAAAAATACTCTGGCTTAAATCACAATGATATCTTTGCTTTTAAACACTTTAAATAGGTCTTTAACAGGTTTGTCCAATACAGTATGTCATTTGATTTCCTCACTGCTCCTTCCATGATTGTTGATTATGGATAAGTAAAATGCAATCCTTGCCAACCTCAATCCTTTCTCCATTTATCATGGTCATTGTTCCAGTTGTGAGGGTTTTTGTTTTTTTTTATGTTGAGAAGTAATCCATACTGAAGGCTGTGGCCTTTGATCTTCATCAGTAAGTGCTCCAAGTCCTTTTTACTTTCAACAAGCAAGGTTGTCTCACCAGTTTGTTCATGAGTCTTCTTCCAATCCTGATGCCGTGTTCTTCTTCATATAGTCCAGCTTCCAAAGACTTCAGGAGTATAAAGATCTGGCCATCTCAGCTCAATATGGAACAAGTTGAAGAGACCATTATGACTTCAGAGATTGGCTGAATCTACCACTGGCCTATGTCACAATTTGTCATTGTTCTCTGTCCATTCCTGTTTCTTTTCCCTTCCTTCCACAGATGTTGATTCCAGGAGCTACCACTGCTGATGATTTGATTCTGACTCATGGCAACCCTATTGGACACGACAGAACTGCTCCATAGAGTTTTCAAGGCTGTAAATTTTTTATGTAAGCAGATTATCTGAATCTGTTGCTAACTGAATCAAAGACCTTTCAGTTAGCAACCCAGCGCTTAACTCACTGTGTCACCTATACACAATGATCCCAAGAATGCTTCTTTAAAAAGACCCTGCACACAGAACTATCTCAGGGTCGGATACCTGGAGAATCCAGCCTAGGAAGGTGCTAGTCGAGCTTCCGGTATCTGAGGCGCTGCTGCTGTACTTTATGCCCACCAGAGGGCAGCAGCAGCTTAGCAACCTACTTTATGATATTCAGGTGTGGGCTTTAGACCTGTTTCCCTGCCCTCCCCCCCTTCTCCAATGTTCCACTATTAGACAAGATCACCTCCCTTAATGTGTTCACTGTCCAACCTAAAAGAAGGAAACTTTCTTGAACTGTCTAGGTCTGTTTTGTCAGTCACCTCCTGCCTACTCTCTGCATTCATGAAGGCAAAGCATTCTTATTGGAGCCCCTTCCCCTGTCCGTCCGTCTCCTCAGCTGGGCACACTCCTTGCCGGACCTCTCACACCGCTCACACTTACCACCCACAATAGATTTGTTTTCTGTGTGACAAGGTAATTATGAACTTGGGGCCAGGAGGCCCAGGGGCCAGTCAGATGGTCACTTCAATCTGACTCTCCCAGCTCTGCTAACTATTGATTTTCAGTTTTATTTATTATGATGATTTTGTGTGTGTGATCTAGCCCTGGTGACATGAGGTATGGAGGCGAGAGGGCAAGAGCAAATTTATTCTTGTCACAATCTAGGTTCTTGAAACCACCTACCCACCCACTCAGCATTGTGTTCTATCAACGGGTTTCAGCATCTTTGCTTAGTTGTCTTTATTTTATTCACTAATCCCCAAAATCTGCCCAAAGACTCTTTGGAAATTGAAGCCAGATCTGGCCAGAGAAAGGGGACTGGGAGTGAAGAGGGGACAGCAAGAACAGTCCTTTACTAGCTTGATTAGCTCATTCAGCAAGGCTTCATTGCATCCCCACTGTTGTTGTTGTCAGGTGCCATCGACTCATAGCTACCCCATGCACAGCAGAACAAAACAATGTCTGATCCTGGGTCAACCTCACTACCGCTGCCACTTGATGCCATCAATGATGCCACCTGGCTGATCCATCTCATTAGGGGTCTTCCTCTTTTTCTCTGACCCTCCATCTTACCCAGCATGACATCCTTCTCCAACGACTGTTCCCTCCTGACAATATATCCAAAG
>NW_006408624.1:2675982-2677809 GCF_000296735.1 Chrysochloris asiatica | reverse complement strand
TTCTAGTTGAGCTCTGATCATCCAGTCATTGAAACCAGGTCAAGTGGGTATTATCTACAAGTGTGGGTGTTCTTGTGCATATGCCCTCTCTTCTTATCAGCTGGAGACTTCACTCTCCATTCTAGTCCTCTGTGGTTATGTCACTGACTCTGGGTCAAAGAGTCCCCAAGTCTTGCCACACTGCTGTCCAACCAGCTCTCCACCCGGGTTCACAGGAGTCTATTGAACGTTGTAGGGCTTAGTTTGCAGCTTCATTGCTGTTTTTCCCTCACTTCCCCTTATCGGTGACAAACGTGGTCACCAATCAGAGTGTGTATTCCCATTGAGTCTTAGTCTTAGAAGGGGGTTTGCTCTGATGCCTTTTCAGGGAGATTTGAGTTTTTACTAAAACATGGATCCTTTGCTGCTTTTTTCTGGTTTCTATGAAGATTTGAAACACAGAAATGTCAGGAAAAACTTACCTCAAATTTGAGCGGATCAATTCTGGCAGCGATCATTTTGAGAGGAAAATGTTCTTTTGTAGTTACTCAAAATTTTAAGAAGCGTTGTTAACCATAATATTGCTTCATTTTCTTACAGCTGTTAGAAGCACGTAAATTGTTCCAAAGTAGGTTTTCTTTGTATGTGTGAATAGTGGAAAAGAACTGAATTGTGATGCTTATAGCACTCAACTGATGTGTGCATTTATATTAAAATCTGCTTACCTCTTTATAAAAGTGACTTGCTCTTTACACCTCAAGTTTATTTAATGTGAGGCAAGTTGAAAAACAACACTCCCATTGCTAGGTAGCTCTAGTGCCATGAGATTTAAAGTCATTTTAGAAAAAGAATTATTCCATGTTAAGCAAGATTGACATATCTTGAGTTTATTATTCTCAGTGTAGACCTGGCGCAATACTTGACTGAAAAGGTGAAAATGATACCCTTAACCATTTGTAATTTCTGGTATTTCTCTTAAAGATAATTTTGGGGACAATAAAAGTAATTTGACATATCTAATTTCATTTCAGAATTAAAGCTAGCATCTTTAAATCCCAGATTGCTTGCTTACAGATTAAAGTAAGAATAATTGTAGGAAAGCAACTCCTTTTAGGGAATTGCTGTTTTCAATTTTGGTTTTAGTTGTCTAGGCCTACGTGTAAAGAACAAAAGGTAGTTTTTAAATATTGTCTGTGGAATGTGTTTTTGAAGGCTTGATTCTAAAACCTTTGTATATTTGATAGTATTTCTAACTTTCACTTCTTTACTGTTGCAGTTAATGTTCATGTTCTGCTATGCAATCATTTATATGCATGTTTCTTTAAATTTTTTTAGATTTTCCTGGATGTATAGTTTAAACAACAAAATTATTTAAAACTATAGCTGTAGTTTGCAGTTCTAGCAAAGAGGAAAGTTGTGGGGTTAAACTTTGTATTTTCTTTCTTATAGAAGCTTCTAAAAAGGTATTTTTTTATGTTCTTTTTAACAAATATTGTGTACAACCTTTAAAACATCAATGTTTGGATCAAAACAAGACCCAGCTTTATTTTCTGCTTTCTGTAAATTAAGCAAACATGCTATAATAAAAACAAAATGAAGGGGAAAAAATAAATCAAATGATGTATTGCATTAGGCAATCTGCTGCACAAGACTTATTTAAAGTGTTGAAGAGCAAAGATGTCAGCTTGATTAAGGTGTGCCTGACCCAAGCCATGGTATTTTCAATAACCTCATATGGATGTGAAAGCTGGACGGTGAATAAGGAAGACCGTAGAAGAATTGATGCATTTGAGTTATGGTGTTGGAGGAGAATATTGAAAGTGCCATGGGCTGCCAAAAGAACCAACA
>NW_006408624.1:2651875-2670552 GCF_000296735.1 Chrysochloris asiatica | reverse complement strand
ACCACAACTCAAAGGCATCAATTCTTCTACGATCTTCCTTATTCACTGTCCAGCTTTCACATCCATATGAGGTTATTGTTATCTGCCACTTATTGGGAGGTTAAGCTCCCAACTGCCTGAGACAAGTCCTGCTATGTAGGTTGTTTTTTTAAAAATAATTTTGATGAAAATATATAAAACAAAATGTGCTAATTCAACCATTTCTACACATGTGTTCAGGAACATTGATTTCATTCTTCAAGTTGTGCAACCGTTCTATTCTTGCTGTCCCTTACCAAATTATTCTACCATCATCAGCATAAACTCAATTCCCCATCTAAACCCAAACTCTTTCTCTCTCCCTCTTACCTCTGGTAACCATGAATAAGCATTGGTTTCTATATATTTGCTTATTTCATATGAGATCATACAGTATTTGTCCACTTGCCCTCTTATTTCTCTCAGCGTGTTGACAAGGTTCATTCAAGTAGTGGCAAGCATTGGGACATTTTTTGGTCTGCATCAATTTCTCTGCCTGTAAAATGGGTATGAGAAAAACCTGAAACCTGACCAGGAAACTTTCCTAGACAATGAGATTTGAGATGGAAACTGGGTACAGCCAATTCAAATAGCGATGACTGCCTGACCTTTGGGCTACTAAGGACTTCCCATAATGGACTCTACTTGCTCACAGCGAAGAGGAAGAGCAAGCTTTAGGCAACAAATGACAAGTGGGAGGTGGTGCTCTGAACCATGGTGATTGCTGTAGGAATCAGCTGAGGCTGAGGGCGATTTGTGGGGCCATGGTCCCCCAACCCGTCTTCTCTGTTTGTGTCAAGAGAATAAATAAATCATTGTTCACGGGTGGGATGCAGCTGCCGGGCTCCTCCCCTCGGCACATGCTCGGACTCCAGCTCCTCTATTGAGGGTTGCTGGAGCAGAGCGGTTTATACACCCAGCTCTCCCCAAATCCTATTGAGGTCTCCCCCTCCGCACGAACCACCGGCTCCAAGTTCATTCAGCCTGGCTCTTTGTGCTGGAGGTTAAGTGGTTACATGTGGGGGGCACCCAAAAGGGACCTGTCAGGCCCTGAAAGACTGCTGATACTTCGCCCTCCTACTGATGAATAGGATGGGTGGAGGAGAGGTGGGCGGCCCGGGATGGGGAGGGAGGAGAGGGCAGGGGGATTATGGAGCCCATAGAGGCAGCTGCTAGGAAGAAGGGGAACAGGCACCCCCTTCTCTCTCATTCCTCCTTCAGTTCAGCTTCTCCACTTAGCCCAGTCTCTCTGTTTTAGATTCTACGGTGCCCAATAGCTTCGGGACCCTGGATTTGGTTTTTCTGGTCTCCAGGTGAAAGAGGGGTTTGGCAGAGGGCATTTACTACTGGAGTGCATTGGGCAAGCGAGTCTACACTACCTCCCATTCTTCCAGCAGCTCCAAAACACCTCTCAGCTTCTCATTGTTCCCTCCAAAGAGTAGAATTCATCTCTTAGGTTTAAGTGGTGCCATGAATTTGAAACCCACAGACCTTTAAATGCTTCCTCAGAAGTCACTTATACCCTATACACAGTTGCTATTGGTTGGAACCGATTTGATGACACTTAACAGTAACAACAGCAGAAGCCACTTAGGGTGGAGGAGCACAAGGAAGGAGAGGATCTCAAACTAGGTCCACTGCAAAGATTTTGTTTGAAACAAAATAATTCCAGGACTTTACAAAGGTGATGGCGGCAGGAGGGCGGAGGGAAAGGGGGAGACCTTTAAAATGTCTGATTTGATGTACCTCCCTCTCATTTTACAGTTGAGAAAATATTGGAGGTGGGAGAATAGACATCTCTTCCTTAAGATAATCACACAGTAATTTCTTGATCATCTAGAGTGGTGATTACTTTTAAGAGCCAGTGGAAAAATGGATGAACTAAACTAGGTCAGGGGCTTCCCAGGCCTTCTTTTCTTGAGATGAGCCAATTCTGGGGAATGATTTTCCTTCTAATCTGCCATAAAGGCTCTCTGGTATGTCAGAGGTCCTCTGGGACTGCTTGGTGGTGGTAGCCTGAGTAACAGTGTCCACAGCTATAAAGTATTTAATAATCTTCAAGGTATGTGCAAATAGTGTCTTACTTTATTCTCACCACAATGCAGTCATGATAACATTACTGTTATATCATGTAAATTTAACCTATAAAGGTTAAAATAACTTACCTTAATTCCCAGATCCTGGTAGGAAAGGAGAAGAAACAAAGTAGCAATAATGTAGTCTGTGCTCCAGGACTAGATGCTTCTGTTTTGTTCTGGTGTGGGAGGCTTCCTCAGTTATCTCCCTGATGCCCACAGAATTAATGAAGCCGGAGCTGCCTGGAATGGTTGTAACGACTTTTACAAAGGGTCAACTTTATCCTCAAGCCTAGTCTCCACCCTCCATTTTTCCTTGAACTCCAACCACATTAGCCTATTTCTCCTGAACATACTCCAAGCCTTCCTACACTTAGTCTTAGTAAGCTTCTACTTTTTCAAGATCTTGCTCAAATGTCTCCTCTGTGAAGCTTTTCCTTGCCCTCCATTGTGCTCATGTTACATTTGCCTCCTAGCTCCGTTGCAGGACCCATCACATTGTATTGTTGCTGTTAAGTGCTGTTGAGTCAGTTCCGACTCATAGCAACCCTGTAAAGGGTTTTTAAGGCACAGCTGGTGGGTTTGAACCACCAATTTTGTGGGTAGCAGTCCAGTGCTGATCCTATAGTGTCACACCAGGGTTCCATCACATTATCTAACTCCCTTGTTTTCTTCTTTGCCCATTTCCCTTTCTATACTAGGAGTTTCCCAAGGTCATGGACCTGTTATCAAGTGAGCACTCGGTAACTATGTGTTGAACATGAAGAAGTAGATGAAAAGGGGCAAAGTCTTTGAAGTTGAGTCACCTTGATCCTCCTACTCATCCCTTTCTACCTAAGAGTATCAACACTGAAAAATTACCCACTTTGTTGTTGAGGTGATTAAGTGTCTTTGAGTTGGTTCTGACTCACAACAACCTGGTTTCCAAGGAGCAGCTGATGGGTTTGAACCACCAATCTTGTGGATAACAGCCCAGTGCTTAGCCTAGCACCACACCAGGACTCCACAATCCACTTTATGCCTGTCCTAAAGGAGCTCTGGTAGCGTAGTGGTTACGAATCAGGCTGCGAACCTTAAGGTCAGCGGTTCGAAACTACCAGCTGCTCCGCGGGAGAAAGATGAGGCTTTCTACTCCCGTAAAGATTTACACCCTCGGAAACCCTGTACAGGGTCACTATGGGTCGGAACTGACTCGATGGCACTTAACAACAACAACAACATTTCCTGGAGTAGAAACTCTTCTACTCCTTGTTTCTTTGCCTGACGTCCCTGGCTTTAGGGTCGGATCTAGCTACTCACAGCTAGCTTCTCTTGGCTCTGATATCTGTCTGCTTGCCAAGATACCTACCCACCGCCCACTGCTGCATCTTCATGATGAGTTTGCTGGTGCACTAGCCAGGGTGGTGATTTCTGTCTCCTTGCCCATTAAATCCCTGGCATATATGTAGGTGGGTGGACACGGGCACAGACACCCCCTCACCTGGGGTTATTAATTTCCTGGCATCCTGACTGAGGAAGCCTCTGGTGAATAACACAGACATTTGTTTATCTGCATCTTTTCTGTCATCATACAGACCTGGATGCCCCTATCTCCTTGGGGCTTTTTGTTCTCCTGAACATTGTGGGGTAGCCAGAACCACTGTCTACACTTACCTCATGAATTATGCTGTGCTAGAGCATCCCACACAACATTGCCCTTGACTAAGAAAAGAGAGACCACAGTCTGATGCCCTTGAAATTCATTCGTCTTATTAGGTATTTTGTTATTTCAAAGTGACTAGGTTTATAGAGAGCCCTGGTGTGGTGCTGTAGGATAAGCACTGGACTGTTAACCTCAAGGTCAGCACTTCAAACCCACTAGCTGCTCTCAGAAACCGTATACAGGGTGGATAGGCATCAGAACCAATTTGATGACACACAACAACAGCTTTATAGAACAATGGAATAACTAATTGATGACTCAGCTATGATGACAGCTGAAAAACAACATCTTGTGACACTGGGGTGCTGTTTGGCAGAGTACAATATAGGTTTTAACTCAACCATCAAATATCTAATATTTTTCTCTTGTAGCCACAATACACACTAAAAGGTATAAGTGGAGGTGGCAGCTTACACCCACTAATGCACCTAATGACTCTTTTCTCAAAGACTTAGCTTCCTGTCTCTGAGAGTCTAGGTTCTGCGCATTCGGAGGTTTAGCATCTATGGAGGGATGTTTCTACTAGGGAACACAAAAATTATACCAGTTCCAGACACTTTAGGTGCCTCATAGTGCTACGGGCTCCAACATAACAATTTTGAGTATGGTGCAGGACTGGGCAGTGTTTATGAGTCTTAATGAGTCGGAACTGACTTGATAGCAGTAACAACACAACAGTATAATACTAGATAAATACAGAGAAATGAATCACAGTGTAGGCTGGACAGATTTCCGCTAGGAGTAATGGAATTGCTACTACTAAATGAGGGCTGAGAGATGCAGGAGTCGAACCCAGGGGACCCCTGGAATGTCATAGTGTGCTATTACATCAATCAGGGTTCTCTTGATCACTCAATAGAAATTCCATTCAGGATTTTGGCAAAAGAGGGGAATTATTGGAAAGCATACATAATTATAGAGTCCTGGTGTGTCTCTGTGGGCTAATGTGTCAGACTACAAAGTCATTTGAACTGCAAGGTTGGCAGTCCAAGCTCACCAGCCCCTCCTTGGAAACCCTATAAAGGATTGCTATGGGTCAGAATCGAATCGATGGCACTTAACAACAACACACATAATCATGAGGAAGTTGGTAGACCTCAGGAACTGGAATGTTAGCAAGACTTTCTGTTTTTCATCTCTATTTTTGCATGTCAGCATCATTTTCTCCTACAGGTTGACTTTTTCACTTAATAAGGCATACGATTGCTGCAGCCAGGCTTGCATCATCCCTACTTTAATTTCATTCCAAAATGTCCCAAGGAAAGATTAAGAATGGTTCATCTGGAGTCAAGTGCCTATACCTGGACTCTACACTTATCACTAACCTGTTTAACCCACATAGTTAGAACAAGGAAAGATAGCCAGGAGAAGACATGGGGAGACTGCTCTTCTGAACAGGTCCAACAATTGTGTTGTTGTTACATGCTATCAAGTCAGCTTCAACTCATAATGATCCTATCTAAAACAGAACAAAACATTGCCTGGTTCTGTACCATCCTCACAATTTTGAGCTGATTTTTGCAGCCATTGTTTTAATTTCATTGAGGGTTTTCCACTTTTTGCTGACCCTCTACTTTACCAAGAATGATGTTCTTCCCCAGACACTGGTCCCTCCCGATAACATGTTCAAAATACACGAGACAGGGTCTCACCATCTTCACATCTAAGGATCATTCTGGCTGTACTTCTTCCAAGACAGATTTGTTTGTTCTTCTGTCAGTCCATGGTGTGTGTATTTCACTGACCAACATCATAATTCAAAGGTATCAGTTCTTCAGTTTTCTTTATTCATTGCCCAGTTTCTGCAGGTATGTGAGGTAACTGAAAATACCATGGCTTGGATCAGGGAGGGGCACCTAAATTCTCAAGATACCATCTTGCTTTTTAGCACCCTAAAGAGGCCTTTTGCAGCAGATTTACCCAGTGCATTTGATTTCTTGACGTTTGTTTCCATGGTTTTGATTGTGGAACAAAATCCTTGACAACTTTAATGTTTTCTTCATTTATCTTAATGTTACTTATCTATCCAATTATGAGGATTTATGTTTTCTTTTATGTTTCTATGTGTTGTTGTTAGGTGCTGCTGCATCAGTTCCAACATATCGTGACCCTATGTGCCATTCTTACAACTGTTGTTATGTTTGTTATTGTCACTGTGTCACTCCATCTCATTGGACGTCTTCCTCTTTTCCCCTACTCTTAATTTAACTAAGCATGATGTCTTTCTCCATGGACTGGTCCATTCTGATAACATACCCAAAGTATGAGAGACAAAGTCTCACTATTCTGGTTGCACTTCTTCCAAGACAGATTTGTTAGCTCTCTGGCAGTCCATGGTACTTTTAATATTCTTCTCCAACATCATAATTCAAATGCATTGATTTTTCTACAGCCTTCCTTATTCGTGGTTATTTTCACATGTATATGAGGCAATTGAAAATACCATGGCTTAGGTCAGCTGCACCTTAGTACTCAAACTGATCGCTTTGTTCTTTAACCCTTTAACTAGGTCTTTTGCGCCAGATTTGCCTAATGCAATACATTATTGACAACTTCAATTTTTTCTCCATTTGTTCCAAAGATTGCTCATGAACACAATTAAGTATTCTGGAATACTTCTGCACAATGTTATCAATGGTTTGTCATGATCCATATAGTCAAAAGCCTTTGATTAGTCAATAAAGCACAAGTAAACATCTTTCTGGTATTCTCTGCTTTCAGCCATGATTCATCTGACGTCAGTAATGATATCCCTCGTTCCACAGCCTCTGCTGAATCCAGCTTGAATTTCTGGAAGTTCTCTGTCGATGTACTTTTGCAACTGTTTTTTAATTATCTTCAGCAAAATTTTACTTGCATATGATATTAATGACTTTGTCCAATGATTTCCACATTCCACTGGATCACCTTTCTTTGGAATGGGCACAAATATGGATCCCTTCTAATCAGCTGGGCAGATAGTTGACTTTCAAATTTCTTGAGTGCCTCCAGTATTGCATCAGTTTGTTGAAAGATTTCAATTTGTAATTGTCAATTCCTGGAGTCTTGTTTTTTGCCAATGCCATCAGTACAGCTTGGACTTCTTCCTTTTGTACCGTTGGTTCTTGATCATATGCTACCTTTAGAAATAATTGAACATCACCTTTTTTTTCAGTACAGCAACTCTGCATATACCTTCCATCTTCTTTTGATGTTTTCTGTATCACTCAATATTGTGCCCATGTTGTTGTTGTTAAGTACCGTGGAGTCGTTTCCGATTCACAGTGACCCTGACCTCGGTTTCCAAGGCTATAAATCTTTACGGGAGCAGAAAGCCTCATCTTTCTCCCACAGAACGTCTGGTAGTTTTGAACTGCCAACCTTGAGGTTAGCAGCATAGATCCTTCAATATTGCAAATTAAGTCTTAATATTTTTCTTCGGTTCTTTTGCTTGAGAAATGCTGAATATGTTCTCCTCTTTTGGCTTCCTAACTCCAGATCTTTGTACACATCATTATAATACTTGACTTTTTCTTTTTGAGCTGCTCTTTAAAATTTTCTGTTCAATTCTTTTACTTCATCACTTATTTCATTCACTTTAGCATCTCTATGCTGGGTAGCAAGTATCAGAGTCTCTTCTAACATCCCTTTTGGCACTTTCTTCCTTTCCTGCCTTCTTAATGACCCTTTGTTTTCTTCCTGTATGAAGTTCTTGATGTCATCCCACAATTCTTCTGGTCTTCAATCATTAGTGTCTAATGTATCAAATCTGTTCTTGAGATGGTCTCTAAATTCAGGTGGGATCTATTCAAGGTCATATTTTGGCTATTGTGGACTTGTTTTCATTTTCTTCAGCTTCAACATGAACTTGCATATCAGCAGTTGATGGTATGTTCCATAGCCTGCCCCGACCTTGTTTTGACTGACGATCTTGAGTTTTTCCACCATCTCTTGCCACAGATGTAGTTTGTGTATTTGATTTCTGTGTATTCTATCTGGTGAGG
Source organism: Chrysochloris asiatica (assembly GCF_000296735.1). Lineage (NCBI taxonomy): Eukaryota > Metazoa > Chordata > Mammalia > Afrosoricida > Chrysochloridae > Chrysochloris > Chrysochloris asiatica. The sequence goes on along the minus strand of NW_006408624.1, from coordinate 2,662,774 downwards.
TCGATGTGTGTAGTCATCTTTTATGTTGTTTAAAAAAGGTATTTGCAATGAATAAGTTGTTGTTCTTGCAAAATTCTATCATCAGTTTTTAGCATCATTTATATCACCAAAGCCATAATTTCCAAATACTATTCTTCCTATTTATTTCCAACCTTTGCAGTCCAATCATCAGTAATTATGGATGCATCTTGATTGAAAGTTTGATCAGTTTCAGACTGAAGAAGTTGGTAGAATTCTTTAGTTTTACCATCCCTGGTATTACTAGTTGGAGCATAAATTTGAACAATGTAGATAGTAAATGGTTGTCCTTTTAGGCATATGGATATTATCCTACCAGAGATCACAGGAAGCACTATTCTTCAAGCTAGATCTTGAAATCTTTTTGATAATGAATGCAGTATCTTTCTTCCTTAATTTTATGTTCCTGGCATAGTAAACCATATGCTTGTTGGGGTCAAAATGGCCCGAACCAGTCCATTTCAACCTACTAATACCTAAGACATCAAACTTTATGTGTTTTATTTCATTTTTGACAACTTCCAATTTTCCTAGATCCACACAGTGCAAAGGCAGTGGTTCAAGCTCACCAGCTGCTCCTTGAAAACCCTATACAGGGTCGCTATGGGTCAGAATCAACTCAACGGCACTTAACAACAACAACAACAACTATACTTCATATATTCCACATTCTGATGATTAATGGATACTTGCAGCTGTTTCTTCTCAGTTTGAGTTGTTAAGGTGTAATCCATACTAAAGTCTGTATAGTCTTTGCTCCTCATCAGTAAGTGTTTCAAGTCCTCTTTTAGCAAGCAAGGTTGTGTCATCTGCCTATCACGGGCTTCTTATGAGTCTTCCTCCAATCCTGATGCCATGTTCTTCTTCATATTAGCTTCTCAGATTATTCCATACAAATGGAATAAGTATGGTGAGTATATACAAACCTGATACACATCCTTCCTTATTTTAAAATACACAGTATTCTTATTGTCTCATTTATGTACAAGTTCTACACAAGCACAATTAAGTGTTCTAGAATACCCATTCTTTGCAATGTTATCAATCATTTGTTATAATCCACACAGTTGAATACCTTTGCATAGTCAACATGAGGGACTACAAAAAGTTCTTGGGAAAAAAAAAGTTCCTGGAAAAATGGAATTAAAAGATACTAAAAATTTTCCAGGAACTTTTTGAAGTTCCCTCATAAAACACAAGTAAATATCTTCCTGGTATTATCTGCTTTCAGCCAAGATTCATCTGACATCAGCAATGATATTCCTCATTCCAAGTCCTCTTCTGAATATGGCTTGAATTTCAGGCAGTACCTTGTCAATGTATTGTTATAACTGTTTTTTAATTATCTTCAGCAAAATTTTACCTATATGTGATATTAACGATATTATTCCATATCCACATTCTATTGGATCACCTTTCTTTGGAATGGCTACAAATATGGATATATTTCAGTTGGCTGGATAGGTAGCTCTTTTTCAATTTCTTGGCACAGATGAGTGAGTGCTTCTAGTGTTACATCTATTTGTTGAAACATTTCAATTGGTATTTCGTCAATTCCTGGAACCTTGTTTCCCACCAATGATTTTAGTACAGCTTGGACTACATCCTTGCATACTATCAGTTCTTGATCAATTCTTTTTGGTACAGTGACTCTGTATACCTTTTGATGCTTCCTGCATCATTCAATACATGACCTTAATTATCGAAATGATGCCAGAAATTACATAATAGAATTTTATAAGACTAACATTCTATTCATTGGAAATATCTTTTTCAACAACATAAAAAGTGAGTATACACATGGATTTTGCCAGAAAGAATACACAGGAATCAAATTGACTACTTCTGTGGAAAAAGAAGATAAAGAAGTTCACTATCATCATCCAGAACACAGCCAGAGGTTGACTATGGAGCAGACCATCAATTGCTCATATACAAGTTCAAGTTGAAGCTGGAGAAAATTAAAACAAGTCTATGAAAGTCAAAATATAACCTTGAGTATGTTGTTGTTGCTAGATGCCACAGAGTGGGTTTCAACTCATAGCGACCCCATGTACAATAGAATGAAACATTGCCCAGTCCTGTGTTGCCCTTACAATTGTTATGCCTGAGCCCATTGTTGTGCCAATCCATCTTGTTGGGGGGGGGTCTTCCTTTTTTTCACTGACTCTCTACTTTGCCAAGTATGATGTTCTTCTTTAGGGACTGGTCCTTCCTGATAACATGTCCAAAGTATTTGAGATGAAGTCTTGCCATCCTGGCTTCCAAGGTGCATTCTGGCTGTACTTCTTCCAACACAGATTTGTTTGTTCATTTGGCAGTCCATGCTACTTTTAACATTCTTCTCTAGCACCATAACTCAGATGCATTGATTCTTCTGTGGTCTTCCTTATTTATTGTCCAATTTACACATGCATATGATGCTAAAGTGAAGAGGACTTGAAACATTTACTTATGAAGATCAAAGAGCACAGCCTTTGATATGGATTACATATCGAAGATGGACTCAAATGTGGCAGTGGTAGTGAGGTTGGCCCAGGATCAGACATTGTTTCGTTCTGCTGTGCATGGGGTCACTATGAGTCGGTTCCGACTCGATGGCACCTGACAACAACAACAATGATGCTATTGAAAAAAACATGGCTTGGGTCAGGAGTACCTTAGTTCTCAAATTAACATTTTTGCTCTTAAAACACTTTAAAGAGGTCTTGTGTAACAGATCTGCCTTGTGTAATAGGTTGTTTGATTTCATGACTGCTGCTTCCACGAGTGTTAACTGTACATCCAAGCAAAACTAAGTCTTTGGTAACTTCAATCTTTTCTTCATTTTTCATGTTATTTATTGGTCCAGTTGTGAGGATTATTGTTTTCTTTACAATGAGGTGCAATCCATACTGAAGGCTGTAGGTTTGATCTTTATCAGTACATTTTTAAGTCCTCTTTGTTTTCAGCAAGCAAGGTTGCATCATCTGCATATGTTGTTGTTGTTGTTAGGTGCCTATAGCAGGTTGTTAATGAGCCTTCCTCCTTGAATACAGTCTACTTAAATTTAGAGATCATCTCAAGAATAGATTTGATGATTGAAGACTAATAACCAGACAAGTGTGGAATTACATTAAGGATATAATACATGAAGAAACCAAATGATCATTAAAAAGGCAGGAAAGAAAAAAAAAAGACCCTGATGGATGTTGGAAGAAACTATGAAAATAACTCTTGAATGTAGAGTAACTAAAGTGAATTCAAGAAATGACCAAATAAAAACTGTTGAACAGAATATTTCAAAGGATGGCTCAAGAAGACAAAGTAAAAGCATTATTATGAAATGTGCAAAGATCTGGAGTTAAGTAAACCTAAAGATATGAACATGCTTGGCATTTCTCAAGCTGAAAGAACTGAAGCAAAAATTCAAGCCTCAAGTTGCATACTGGAGAAATTTATGGGCAAAATATTCAACGAAGATGAAAGGAATCAAAAGAAGATGGAAGGAATATACAGGCCCAATAATTAGATGATGGTTATCCCTCTATAATAAGGGAATATCTAAACCACCAAAGGTTCAGAGCCCTCAGGAAGCAGGATCTGAGTCATCTCATAAAGAAGACAACCCCAGCTAAAGGCAAGGGAATTTGGAGTGAAAAATGGAAAAGGGATGACTAGTTAGTCCCTGGGCGGTACAAATAGTTAATGCATTTGGCTGCTAACTGAAAGGTTGGAAACTCAAGTCCACCCAGAGGCAACCCCAAAAGAAAGGCTTGGCAATCTATTTCTAAAAAATCAGCCATTGAAGACATTATGGAGCACAGTTCTACTCTGATACACATGGGAGTCACCATGAGAAATCAACTCTATGGAAACAGATTCAGTTAGGCCTTCAGACCCGATGTAGCTGGGAAAGTTTCCAAGGATTGAGTTGCCTCTGTCATTTCCTTTTCCTTCTTAAAACAAAATTTATAATATTCATTTTTCCTCTTCTATGTCTTCTGAAAAAAGAAAAAAAATGGTAACCCATTGCTGTCAAATCTATTCCAACTCACAGTGAAAGCATAAGTGTAGCCATCTTGACAACATAAAAATTTTGCTTGGTTAAAAGTAAATATAATCAAGCATTGTCTGAAAGTATTTTTCACACACAGCCCAATTGGTCCTCGTTTCTTAAATGTATGCATTTACTATTTTAGACTGTTGTTGTTGCTGTTAAGTGCCATTGAGTCGATTCTGACTCATTAACCCATGGAATGTTAATAATTGCCTGGCTCTGCCTGGAATCTAGTCCCTGTTCTGATAAGGAGTGACCATCTGGACAAACAGATACCAGGATAGTTAATGATGTCCGCTTGAGATGTTTATTAAGGCATCATGACTACTTTGTGATTTAGTGTGTATATTAGAATTATTGCCCCATTTGCATATAGTATGTGACTAACCTTATTATGAACTAGTATAAATATTGCTTGTAACAAAAAAAGTTAGTCAAACACTTATTAAACCAGCCTGTTTGCCGTAGGTGTTCATGTAGTTGACTTCATAATAATAATCAAAGCTTTTCTCAATGGAATATGGCAATCATTGAACAGTATCATTAATATGTCATGCAAGTACAATTTTGCTAAAAATTTAAAAACAGCTGCAACAGTGTATTTACAGATAACTGCCAAATGTTCGAGCCAGATTCAGACAAGGACGTGGAATGAGGGATATCATTGCTGACATCAGATGGATCTTGGCTGAAAGCAGAGAATATCAGAAAGATGTTTACTTGTGCTTTATTGACTATACAAAAGCTTTCAGTTGTGTCAATCATGACAAACTATGGGCAACATTGTGGAGAATGAGTATTCTGGAACACTTAATTGTGCTCCTGAGGGACATGTACATAGACCAAAAGGCAGTCATTTGAACAGAACAAGGGAACACTGAATGGTTTAAGATTAGGAAAGAAGTGTGACAGGGTTATATTTTTTTCACCATACTTTTTCAATCTGTATATTAAACAAATAATTTGAGAAGCTGGATTATATGAAGAAGAACATGGCATCAGGATTGAAGGAAGGCTCATTAACAACCTGCTATATACAGATGATACAACCTTGCTTGCTTAAAGTGAAGAAGACATAAAATACTTACTGGTTAAGATCAAAGACCACAGCCTTCAGTATGAGTTACACCTCAATGTACAGAAAACAAGTATCCTCACCACTGAACCAGTAAATAACATCTATCTATATAAATGGAGAAAAGATTGAAGTTGCCAAAGACAACTTGCTTGGATCCACACTCATGGAAGCAGCAGTGATGAAATCAAATGACCTATTGCACTAGGCAAATTTGTTGCACAAGACCTTTTTAAAGTGTTAAAGAACAAAGATGTCAATTTGAAGACTAAGGAACACTTGACCCATGACATGATATTTTCAATAAACATACAAGCATGTGCAAGTTGGACAGTGAATAAGGAAGATCACAGAAGAATTGATGCATTTGAGTTATGGTGTTGGAAGAGAATAATAAAAGTACCATGGACTTCCAGAAGAACAAACAAGTCTGTCTTGGAAGAACTACCACCAGAATGCTTCTTGGAAGCCAGGATGGCAAGATTTTGTCTCTCATACTTCAGACATATTATAAGGAAGGACCAGTCCCTGGAGGACATCATATTTAGTAAAGTGGAGCGTCAGAGAAAAAGAGGAAGACCACCAACAAGATGGATTGACACAGTGACAGCAACAATGGGTTCAAGTGTAGCAAAGATTGTGAGTTGGTGGGCAGTGTTTCATTCTGTTGTGCATAGAGTCACTATGAGTCGTACCTAACAACAACAACAACATCTTTGTTTATCTGCAATGTTCATTAATTGAACTCAGTTATCCAGGGCATCGGACCCAAGTTTTAAGGTAATAGCAACTCTAGAGGACACTGTAGAACTAACTGCTCTATGAAGTTTCCAAGGCTGTAATCAAATTCAGCCGCTCCTCAGTAACTCTATACAGGGTCGTTATGAGTCAGAATCAACTCAACGCCACTTAGCAACAACAACGGGGCAGTTCTCCCCTGTCCCATAGAGTTGCTATAAGTAGGAATGAATGACTCAATGAAATAACAACAACTTCCCTAATACCAACCAATGTTTTCTGGTTTTATCATTGTTGTTATTTGTTAGTCACATGTGACCTAAGAAAGTTGCTTGGTCCCATGCCATTTTCATGATATGCTTGAGTCCTTTGTGGCTATTGTGTTAATCCATCTCTCATTTTGCTGACCAAACATGATGTCCTTCTTCTAGGAGTTTCTCTGGTATCTTTACATACTAGATTCCCAGCTCTGCCTATTTTTCCCCAAGGAGGAAGGGAATTAGGGGAATCAGCCTTCATAAAGAAGAGACTCAGAAAAGGATCTGCTGGAATTTGGAACCCTGTCCTAGATATCCTGTTCTTTCTCCACTCACCTGGGCAAAAGTAAAGGGAGAAGCCACCTATCTGGGCCTGATGGGAGGGCATTAGCTTCAAGTCCTGTCACAGAGTGGCTTTTTTTTTTTTTTCTTCTCTTAAAGCTTTTATTAAATGGTTTTCATCAAATAAGTACAAAAAAATACATAATTTCAAATTGTGACAAGTACTATGAAGAAAAGGAATACAGTTACCAGAAAGGATATAAAAGGGAACTCACCAATCAAGAGCCAATGATACTAAAGGAAGAAGTCCAAGGAACATTGAAGGAATTGGAAAAGAACAAGGCACCAGGAATTGATGGAATAAAAATTGAAATCTTACAAGAAAGTGAGGCAGCACAGGAGGCACTCACTTATCTATGCCAAGAAATTTGGAAGACAACTATCTGGCCGACTGATTAGAAGAGATCCATGTTTGTGCCCATTCCAAAGAGAGGTGACAAAACAGAATGTGGAAATCATCGGACAATATCTTTGATATCCCATGTGAGTAAACGAATCGGGTTGCGAACCTTAAGGTTAGCAGTTCGAAACTACCAGCCACTCTGCGGGAGAAAGATGAGGCTTTCTGCTCCCGTGAAGATTTACAGCCTCGGAAACCCTGTACAGGGTTGCTATGGGTCGGAACCGACTCGACGGCACTTAACAACAACAAAGGTAATACAGAAATGGCTGCAAGCAGACAGAGAACTTCCAGAGGTTCAAGCCAGATTCAGGAGAGACCATGGAACCAGGGATATCATTGCTGATGTATGATGGATCCTGGCTAAAAGCAGAGAATATCAGAAAGATGTTTACCCTGTGCTTTATTGACTATGCAAAGGCTTTTGGTTGTGTGGATCATGACAAGCAAAGGACAACATTGCAAAGTATTAGTATTCTTGAACACTTAATTGTGCTCATGAAGAATCTGTACATGAACCAAGAGGCAGTTGTTCGAACAGAACATGGGAACACTGAATAGTTTAAAATTAAGAAAGGTGTGGAGGGGTGGGGCTTGATGGCAGATAGGCTAGAGGTGCAGTGAAGTTCTCTGTCAGCAATACCACAGAATACCAGGCAAAGCGGGTTCAGGGCAGAGCTCCAAAACTCTGAACCACATAGGTAGGAATATTTTTAAAGTTTGAAGGCTTAATAGCTAGTGGCACTTGTACTGGAAATAAGAAATCACGTACTTTTGAATCTGCCGGGCTCAGTGGCTCAGAGCCAACAACTTGGGCAAAACCAAACAGAAAGACTAAGCAGGGGAGCAGACCCACTATAGAATAACGCTGCAGGAACCTCGGAGCAAAGGTGGACAATACACTTTGTCGGTTTTGCTTTGTTCTTTTTTTTTTTTTTGGTGTCTGTTCATTGGGCCCCCACACTGTTTGTGCACCTCCATTCTGGTGACTAGAGAGGGTGCATGAGCGAGTGGACACCCCCCACCCCACCACTGGTGGGTTCTTTTGCCATGCATGCACACAGATACGCTCAGCATTTAGAGACCAGCAGCCCAAGAGCCGGCCCTGAACAGTTTTTTAATAAGGAAAAGGCCAGAACAAGGGGTGTGGTGAGGGAAAGAGAATTTAAAAACAAAGAAGGCCAAAAATTAAATCTTGAGATACAGCATAACAATCAACAGTGGCTTCTTAAATGTATCAGATGGCCTTGAAGGCAAGAAGCTGAAAGAGGACATAAAAGTCATAGTCATACACATATTAGGCTACAGACTTTTTGCTTTTTCTTTTCACCCCTCTCCCCCTTTTCTGTGATTATAGATACAGTATCCAATCTAGTTTTTTTTGTGGGTTGTTTTTTTGCAGTTGCTGTTTTTCTGTTTTATGTTCCCACCCTTTTACATTTGGGGTACTCTTTCTCTCCCTATATTACCCAAAAAGAGACAGCAATTGCTGCCATATAGTCAAGCTACAATCACATTCTATAAAACACCAAAACCCAGGCAAGAACCAATACCAACTACCATATACCAGGGAAGCAGGTAAGACCTGTGAAAGTTACCCTAAGTTAAGCAATAAGAAGAGTGAAAAGGGATGCCCACATTCTGGTCACATCTACCTGGAGGCAATCAGAAAGCATAAAAAATACCAAAACACACACTCAATTAAATATTAAGGCCACAGATAAACACTAAACATGATCAAGTAGCAAAAGCAGATGACCATATCAGCACATGTCCAGAAACAAGATAAAATGTCTGAGACAGATGACCTAGAGGTAGACAGTCTGGGAGGAGGCAGGCCTTGGAAATGCCTGAGAAGGAATTCAGAAAACTGATTACAAAATGTTTCAAAACACTTTACAATGGGGTTGAGAAAAATAAGGAAGAAGTCAGGAAAGCACTGCAGGAACAATCAAATAAGATAGATACAGCACTGGAACCAATTCAAAACCTACAGAAAGAAGTCCAAACAATCAATAATATAATATCAGAAATAGATAATACACTGAAAGGGCAAAGGAGTAGAAAAGAAGAAATGGAAGGCAGAACCAGTGAGCTGGAAGACAAATCTCTCAATGCCACTAAGATAGAAGAACAAACAGAAAAAAAGATTTAAAAAAAATCTGAAGAAGGTCTGAGGTTCATATTGGACGACATGAAGAGAAATGACTTAAGAATTATCGGCATTCCAGAACAAGAAGACTCACACAAGTCCACAGAGGAAATAGTTGAAGAACTGCTGGAAGAAAATTTCTCTAACATCCTGAAAAATGAAAAGATAAACATTCAAGAAGCTCAAAGAACCCCAGGAAGGAGAGACCCCAAAAGAAAACCACCGAGACATATAATCTGTTGCAGACCGTGTGTAGACTATACAGGCCGCAGGCTCTGAGGAACAAATGAGGCCACTGGCAGTCATGGAAAATTGTTTTTAATCTTAATATCCAGTTATGTTTTATTAAATGCAAACATGAGCCCTTAATGTCCACAGATAAATGTGATATTTTCCTAAAAGCCCAGACTGTAAAAGTTGCAAGGTCAAGCCTTTCTCCAAAGGATTAACTAAAAATATCTTAGCTACTTCACAGTTCTTTGTTCTACAGACAAAAAGCCATCTTCCCTGAATCTCTCCCAAGTGTTAGCTATTCAGCCAAGTTCCTGAAAACCTGGCTCAGGAAGCCGAAACAGCGGGAGTCCGCCCAAGCTTTTGTCCTTACCTCTCACCTTCCCCCAACTGAGCTAATGTGCTATAGATATGTTAATTGATCCTGAGAAACCAAGTTGCTGGCCTGGGATTCGAACCAGCGACGTACAATGTAAAGTTACCTGAATGTCTGCAAAATTACTGATGTTAGCTGTATCCTGTTTTAGTCCCTCCCAGCTTGGTGTGAAGCTCCTCCCCTAAATAAAACAGAGGCCCATGCCTGCCCAGGTGTGCATTACAGGTTGGATGGCATGCAGTAAAGATTGCAGGGCAGTGAGTTGCTGCCTGCATAGGCCACGATGTCTGTAGTCCCAGGTCTGCCCACCAGTGATGCATCCAACCTGGTTTCTAGGTGCCTCCTTGTCTCCCTCCTTCTGTCTTTCTGTGTATTCTTTCGCTATCTCTATCGCCGCTGTATCTCCCCTCCTCGTGAACCAAACACTCGTGAACAACACAACTATGTCGAGGTCAGTCCCTGGCAATAATCAAGCTCTCCAAAATCAAAGATAAGGAGATACTCCTGAAAGCAGCTAGGGAAAACAGAAGTGGTACATAAAAAGGCAAGCAAGTCAGATTAAGCTCAGATCTCTCAGCAGAAACCATGCAAGCAAGAAGGCAATGGGGAAACATATAAAACCCTGAAAGAAAAGAACTGTCAATCAAGAATCCTTTATCCAGCAAAGCTATCAATAAAATACGACGATGTAATCAAAACAGTCCAGGATAAACAGAAGCTAAGGGATTTTTCCAAAGCCAACCCTGCACTACAAAACATCCTAAAGGGAGTTCTATGCAATGAGAACCAACAAGAACAGACAACAATCAGAGATTGACATATGTGGCAGCATCTCCCAGAACTAAATTGACAGAAGGAAGAGTCGAGAACAGAACGAAACTATCAGAACAAACTCAGAGAATCTGGGAGGTCGGTCTATGATCAAAACAATTACCATGTGAAAGAAGGTAAACATGTAGGAACAGAATTTCAGATGGTGAGAAGATCAGATAGATTATTGGATAAATTAAACTACACTAAATGGAAGGAAAAGTTAATGGACTATAAGGTAACCTCCAAGAAAATTAACACTTCACAAAATACAAAGAGAATGAAAATCCAAGAAGAACATGGGAACATTAAAACGATGAGGAAACTCAAAAGAAAGGACACAAAAATCAGGAACTCAGCAAAGGAAGACACACAAAACAAAGAAAGCAGCAACACCACAAAAAACCAAACATAATGGCAGCACTTAAATGGGCTAAGAACCTTAAGGTCAGTGGTTTGAA
>NW_006408624.1:2642940-2644590 GCF_000296735.1 Chrysochloris asiatica | reverse complement strand
GGAGGGACAGAGAAAGAGAGGAAGACCCCCCAATGAGATGGATTGGCCAGGTGGCAGCATCAATGGACTCAAGTGTGGCAACAATAGTGAGATTGGCCCAGGATCAGGCAGTGTTTCATTCTGCTGTGCATAATGTCGCTATGAGTCAGTTTTTGATGGCACCTAACAACAACAACATACAGCAAACTGATTTTTGACAAAGTGCCTAGGTATATTGCATGGGGAGGAGATAGTTTCTTTAAGAGATGGTGCTGGCAGACCTGGAAAGAGATATGCAAAAGATTGAAACAAGACCTTTACCTCACGCCCTATAGAAAAACCAACTCTACATGGATTAAGGACCTAAATGTGAATCCCCAAATTATGAAGGTCATCAATGAAAAAATAGGGACAAATGTGAGGGCTCTAATTCAGGGCACACACAGACTACCAAACATCTTGAAAACTACACAAACTAAAGTAGACAAAATAGATGATTGGGACATACTAAAAATTAAAAATTTATGTGCATCAAAAGAGTTCACCAAGAGTAAAATGGGAACCCACAGAATGGGAAAAAATGTTTTGCAATGACACATCAGACAAGGGACTCATTTCTAAAATATATAGGAAACAACACCTCTACAAGAAAAAGACAAATAAACCAATTAAAAAATGGGCACAGCAGTGAAGGAGGCTTCCTGCGGAGCTCTGCATTACATAAGACCATAGGTGGAATCCTGAACCCCATCCAGAATCTTCTGAGGTGGGAAATTTCCACTGGAAAGGATAAGCAGATGAGCCTGGAGTGGCTAGAAGAACAGAAGATACTTCTTGAAAGAAAAACCAATAGGAAAAACACAAAACAATAACAGCAGTCCAACTGACTACTACAAGAACAAGCAAGTTGCTCACCCAGGAGACACCAAGGCAAGCTGTCAGGTCCCCTCAGGTCAAATCTCCTTCTAAGACTGAGACTCAATGGGAATACAAAAGCAGACACATGGTCTGACTGGTGACCACATTGGTCACCAATAAGGGGAAGCGAGAGAAAAAGAGCAATGAAGCTGTGAGCTAAGTCCAACCACATTCAATACACTCCTGTGAACCCAGGTGGAGACCTGGTTGACCAGCAGTTTGGCCAGACCTGGGAACTCCTGGGCCCAGAGTTGGTGACATAGCCACAGAGGATTACAGTGGACAGTGAAGCATCCAGCTGACAAGAAGAGAGGGCATATGCACAAGAACATCCACACTTACAGATAATACCCACTTGACCTGGCTTCAATGGCTGGATGATCAGAGCTCAATTAGAAGAAGAAAGAAGAGGGGAAAATGAGTAATCTGATATAATTTGATGAATTTGACCTACATCTATGGATGCAGTAGCTCAAAAAAGGGAACAAATCTTTACAGCGAGGATCATTCCCACCCCTTCAAATACACAGGGTAGACAGGGATGAGCAACTTGGACACTGGCTACCCAAAATTGGGGTTCTACAAAGGCAAGAAGAGACTGGCTTACAAGCTTTCAAGAGGGAGACTAGATCCAGAGGGTAAAGAGGAAGTTAGAATCTCCACTGAGTAGTATCCAATCTGTCTGGGCGGGGTTGATGAAGGATGTGGATAGCACTCATGTGGTACAATAGTGAATAATTACTATCAGGACTG
>NW_006408624.1:2631426-2641986 GCF_000296735.1 Chrysochloris asiatica | reverse complement strand
AAAGCTGGACAGTGAATAAGGAAGACCGTAGAAGAATTGATACTTTTGAATTATGGTACTGGAGGAGAATATTGAAAATGCCATGGGCTTCCAAAAGAGCCAACAGATCTGTGTTGGGAGAAAGTGCAGCCAGAGAACTCCTTGAAGGCCAGGATGGCCAAACTTCGTCGCTTATATTTCGGACATATTGTCAGGAGGGACCAGTAGCTGGAGAAGGATATCATGTTTGCTATGGTGAAGGGTCAGACAAAAAGAGGAAGACCCCCAGAGAGATGTATTGGCAAAGTGCAGCATCAATGGGCTCAAGCATGGCAACAATTGTGAGGTTGGCCCAGGATTGGGCAGTGTTTTGTTCTGTTGTGCATAGAGTAGTTATGAGTAAGTACCGACTCGATGGCACCTAACAACAACGCTAATCGTTCCTCGGAAATCCTATACAGAGTCGCTATGAGACAGGACTGACCTCACTTAACAACAGTAATCTAACCTAGAGTGTCAAGAGCAGACTTCTGTCAGAAGAGCTTTAAAATAGAAGCTCAGGAAGGGAAGAGAATGTAAGGCAGGGGGACCTGTGTGCAAAAGCTGCGTGGCAGCCTCAGGAGCTCCAACGCAGACACGGAGGGCAAAGAATGAAGCTGGTAAGGGAGAGCCCTGTAGCGACTGCCTTAAGGTTTCCTCTGCAATAGGAAAGCCATTGCACAAGCGGTAATGACATGATCAGATTTTCATTTTGAAAATATCAGTATCTGCAGTGAGGTAAACCGGTCGGAGGGCCCCACTGCCGTTCGATGATAAAATCGGACCTGGAAAGCCTCAATAAACGCACTCAAGGCTGGAGAAGACAGACGGTTCCGAGGGCCCTTGCGTACAGCTCAGCCGAACACCGAACCCGCCCACGTGGGCTACCGCCCCGCCCCACCCCGCTGCGCAGCCGCCTTCGATTCCGCAGCTAGGGCCTGGGCTGGGCGTGTAGCTACCGACTCTGCAGTCCACAACGGTGGACGCCCAGCCTCGGGAGCCCCCAGTCCAGGGTACCGAGTTCCGTCGCGGAGCCGAAGCCAGCCGTGTCGAACGTATCTATACCCCTCTTGGCGGTGAGTCGGGACCCTGGCTGGGGGAGGGTTCAGCGGCGGGGATTGGGTGGGGGAAGGTGTTACAGTCTCAGTCCAGCTCAGTTGCTTCCTTTGGAGAGAATCGGGGAAAGAAGGTCTCTATCCTGCCTCTCCTAGGGGTGGGTAGTCTCCCTCTATTACAAGATTAGGTAGAAGTGGGTCACTGTTATTCCATCTTTACAAAGCGATTACAGATTCACTTAGGGTGGAGGCCTCATCCTGGAGTGTCAACTCTGAGAACCGTGATCCTTAGCGTCACTCCCACCCCATCTTCCGTCAGGGCCATGCTTAGGGAAAAGAGGATGTTTGAAGTGGAAAAGATCTTCAGGTACATGTCATAAGCTTTGCTTAGGAGAGGGATTTGAGGGGGAGGTGCAGGTTACAAAAGGACCAACCCTACACCATTCACCCCAGGACTTCTGCCTCAGCTGAATGTGGGTGGGTAGGAGCCCTGCCACCTATAGTGATCCTCTTAGTGCCAGTGAAACCCATGTCTCTCTCAATCTCTTACTGATCCTCAATTTCTCTAACCACAGTAACATGTTGTCAGTAGGAACCTCTTCTCAATGCAAACTCTAATTCTGATAGAAACCAATTACTGGATAGGGAAGAGTGGGGTGGCATGCCCCATTACCTGGGCCTGGGGATGGAGCAAGCCTGGGGCAGGGACACATAATAATAGACTTACTCCAGGGGTACTGGGAAGGAATGGGGCCAGTTCAAAGGAGAGCGTGTAAATATCACAGCTCCTTGAGGCAGAGAAGAGAACTGGACCCAGCTCTTCCTGCCCTGAGCAAGCTTCTTTAACCTCTTGTAACTGTTAACTATGTGCTCCTGGACATGGAAATACTACTGCAGCTCCCTCATCCCAGTTCACTCACTCAGGGGCAGGGTACTGACACCTGCTAAGTGCTAGGCTTTGTGCCGAGTCCTGGGGCTATAACCAATTGCCAGTTGCCATCTAGTTGAGTCTAATTGATGACAACTCTATGTGTGTCAGACTAGAACTGTGCTCTATAAGGTTTTCAATGGCTGATTTGGAAATTCATTGCCAGACCTTTCTTCCAAGGTACCTTTGGGTGGACTCAAACCTTTCAGATAGAAGCCAAGTGTATTAACCATTTGCACCACATGGTGATATAATGGAGAGTAAGGAGCTCTGGTAGCGTAGTGGTTACGAATGGGGCTGCGAACCTTAAAGTCAGCAGTTCAAAACTATCAGCCACTCCATGGGAGAAAGATGAGGCTTTCTGCTCCCGTAAAGATTTACAGCCTCGGAAACCCTGTACAGGGTCACTATGGGTCGGAACCAACCAACAAGCAAAAACAAAATATTGAAAAGCACCCGATTTAATTTGGAAGCTTTACAAACTGCTGTAGGATAAGCATTGGACGGTTAACTTCAAGGTTGGAAGTTCAAGCCCACCAGCTGCTCCACTGGAGTAAGATGAGGCCATCTGCTCCCATAAGGATTTATAGCCCTGGAAACCCTGTAGGGGTTCTCTGAGTCAGAATCAACTCAAGAAGTGGGTTTTGGTTATTATAAGCTACAAGGAGCCCTGGTGGCACTGTAGGACACAAGATCAGCAGTTCAAATCCACCAGGCACTCTTTGAGAGAAAGATGAGGTTTTCTGCTCTGTAAAGATTTACAGCCTCGGAAACCCTATTTGTTGTTAAGTGCCGTCAAATCAATTCTCATAGCGACCTGTACAAGGTTTCTGAGGAGCAGCTGGTGGGTTTAAACCACTAACCTTGTAGTTCATAGTCCAGTGCTTATGCTACAGTGCCACACCAGAACCCTGGAAACCTTATACAGGGTAACTGTTAGTCAAAATTGACCATAGCAGTGGATCTGGGTATTTTGGTGTTTGATTACAAAATAGTTTTGTTTTTTTAAAAAAGCTATAGAGATTTATTTACCATCAACTATGTGCCATCTCAAATGTGGCAACAATAGTGAGGTTGGCCCAGGATCAGGCAGTGTTTCGTTCTGCTGTGCATAAGGTCTCTATGAGTCAGTACTGACTCAATGGCACCTAACAATAACAACAACAATGTGCCATCAACTATGGAGTCCTGGCATGGCACTGTGGGTTAATGCACTGGTCTACAAAGTCGGTGTGAACAGCAGGGTCGGCAGCTCAAGGTCACCAGCTGCTCCTCAGAAACCCTATACAGGGTCACTATGGGTTGGAACCGACTCAATGGCACTTAACAATAACAACATGTGCCAGCACAAGGAAACAAACATGGTTAAGACAGTATGTACTCAGGGCACTGAGGATGCATAGAAAGGCATAGTTGACGGTGTGTGTTTATGTATACCAGGAGGAGTGGAGAAGAATGTCAGGAAGGCTTCAGAGAGGTTGAGGTATTAGAGCTAAGTGTTGAAGTGGAAAAGGGTGGGGTTTAGAGGGAAGAGGACAGAAAGGGTAAGCCAGGGGACCAGCCATGAGGAGAGTAATGGTATGTTCTGGATCTCTGAGCAGCTTGGTGGGGTGGGAGGGACAAAGTGGCAAGAGACAAGTTTGAAGGTTGGATCAAGCTGAGCCCTGTAGGCTCTATAGCACTTTAGTAGTTTAGTGAAGGCACACAGAGAGATAACAAATCAAATTTACATTTTTAACTACAGACAAGGAGAGCAATAAAAAGGTTGTAGCAATAATTAGGTAAAAGTGTCCTGAATCAAATGAAATGGATAAATGTACATTCATACACAGAACATTGTAAGGGGAACAGTTGACAGAATTTGGTAGCCAATTTAATATGGGTAGGAAGGAGAATGATCTTCCTAGGATGCTCCCAGGATTCTGACTGGGGTGACTGAATGGTTAGTGGTGCCTTCTTGCTGAGACCACTGGAGAGGGAGAGAGCTGGTTAGGACATACAGAGTTAGTGGAGCTTGGGGGATGGATAACAGGTGAATCTGGTGTGGGACAGATCTGGGAGTCACCAACATATGGATAGTTCTTAAGCTACAACATAGGGTGAGGTGATCTGGAGAGAGTGAATAAAATGAGACTAGAAGACCAACTGTCTCATGACTGAGGACACCAGCATTTCAGAGATGGATGGAGGAAAAGCCCTATGCAGGATACCGAGAACAACTACAGAGGGTGGGGAGAAACCACAAAGGGACATGTTACCAAAATCCAGGGGGAAAGGTTCATGCTTGCTGCTTTACCCTTACAGTTAGGTGGCAATGACTTCAGGTACCCCACCCTGTCTTCCTGTGACTCATTCTTCTGCTGCCTTCTTACAGACCAGATGTTCGCTGTCCAGCCAGGGCTAGCTGAGAGGGCCCAGTTCCTGGGGGGCCCACCTCCTGGAGTATGTCAGCCGGAACTCCAACCAGACAGCAACTCCAACTTTGTGGCGAGTACCAAGGATGCCAATGAGAATTGGCATGGGATGCCAGGCAGAGTTGAACCCTTCCAAATGGGCAGCTCCCTTGAGTTGCCTTCTAACAACCAGGCCTTCCAGGTCCCTGGACTCCACGAAGGGGAGGTTCGCAGTCCCCCAGAAGGGGCAGAGATTCCCAGGGCTGAGCCTGAAAAGATAGATGGCGTCAGCACAGTCTGCTCTCCGCTGGAAGACAACGGCTATGCTAGCAGCTCTCTGAGCATCGACAGCCCTAGCAGCAGCCCTGAGACTGCCTGTGCGACCCCTGGAGGCCTTGACCCTCCAGACCCCCTTCTACCCTCAGTGGCCCAGGCGGTGCAACAACTACAGGCGCAGGAGCACTATAAAGAACGAGAGAAGGAGAAGCACCATGTGCACTTGGTGATGTATCGTCGCTTGGCTCTACTCCAGTGGATCCGGGGCCTGCAGCACCAATTGGTTGACCAGCAAGCCCGTCTGCAGGAGAGCTTTGACACCATTCTAGACAATCGAAAGGAACTTATTCGCTGCCTCCAGCAGAGGGCAGCACCATCCCAGGACCAGGGCTAAGGGTGTGCCCCAACAGGTGTGCAAGAGTATAAAGGTGTATATTTGAAAGCTTGTCTGTGGTTGTACATGATTATTTTCTAGCAAGAATTCAGGTGAACATAAGTGTCTATGTCTGTGCTAGCATGTATAAAAACCATATTGTTACCTACAGCGAACCTACATAATTATGCAACTCATATAACACACATAGGAAACCAATGCTCAAAACTCATATAACATGCACATTGTTGTTGTTATTAAGTGCTGTCGACCTGGTTCCGACCCATAGTGACCCTGTACAGGGTTTCCTTGAAGTGGCTGGTGGGTTTCAAACTGACCTTGCCATCCAGTACATTAACCCACAGCAGCACACCAAGACACCAATGTGTGTGTTAGTTGTGTAAAAATACAAGAAGCACCTGCTTGTATATGTATACACACAAGCTAACTTATATGGAGATCTATGAGTCCTCAAAAAATTCGTGGAAAAATGAGAAAAAAAGAAAATGGAGTTTTCCCATGAACTTTTTGAAGCCCTCTTGTATTCGTGTGTGAGACTGAACATAGGTGTAAATTTGTATATACATGTGTTTGTGTATGAGTAAGTTTAAGTGTGCAGGCTTGTGTTGGATAAATGTGAGTGAGGCCGAGTGGAGGCCTATGTGTAGGGGTGAATATGCACAAGTAAGGAGCATGTACAGCTGTAGGCAAGGAGCTCTGGATGCATAGTGGTTACGAATTGGGCTGCTAGTCTCACAGTCAGCAATTCTAAACTACCAGTTGTTCCACAGGAGAAAGATGAGGTTTTTTTGCTCCTGTAAAGATTTACAGCCTTGGAAACCCTCCACGGCACATAACAATAACAGCTACAGGCAGACTTGTGAACAGTTGTCACATATATATCATATATACTCAATTACATGTGTGGGGCATGCACCCACACACTGTGTTACCCAGTGCTTCATCCCACTTTCCCTTGGAGACTGAGCAAGACTAGTCTACTATCATCTAAGGTTTGTGCCAATCCATTCTCCAAGATTTCCAAGGTCATCTCATCTTCTCCCTTCCCCTTCCCCATCCTAGACTTTGCTCTGCTAAGACTATTGTCCCTAATGGTATATTTGGTGACTGCTTTGGCCTGCCATGGCAATTTGGCTGAGATTTTGTCAGGGCAGTTGGTGGAGAACTGGTTACCAGGGAGGAGAACTGAGAGTAGTGATGTAGACCATGGTGGGGAGAGGGGATCAAAGAAGTAACTAGGGGAGTGTCCTTCTGGAGCTTTGCCTTTAGACACAAAGGAAGGGAGAGAGATGCCGAAGACAGACCCTGTGAAGAATCTCTTTTCCTTCTGTGTCTGTCTTGCTGTGCCTCTCTGGTTGTAGCAACACTGAATGCTCAATTGATTTAGTCCCCTTCCCCTGAAATCAAGACTGTCTGGGCCACGAGGAGCTACAGGTTTGCTTGCTTTGCCCAACCTCTGAAAACTCTCTGGATGCTTCCATTACAGCAGGGCTCTTTAAACAGGGATAGAGAGACTTCAGCAGAGGCTCTGAGGTAGAATGCAGTGAGTCCTGGGAATAACCAAGGACTGAATTAGGCAAGTTCTGTTTTACTTCTAAGATCCCAGAGGATGCAAGACACTGATAGATGATCGGATGTGAACCTAAAGAACTAATGGTGGATGAAGAATGGCATGGAAGACACTGATGTTGCCTCTGGCCCCCTGTTTCCTTGTCTGAAAAATGGGGGACTCTTCCTGCCTATCTCTAAGGATTTCCATAATTGTCAGGTGGGTGAAAGGTATAGGAGTGAGGGAGAAGCATGGGCCCTGGAAAGTTTGTGTCTTAAGCTTTTGTATGTTAAATGTGAACCTGGACAAATAAACTGAGGCAGAGAAATTAATTTCTTGAATATGTGTTTCTTATTCTAACTTGTCTAGTGGCCTCTTACCCTTCTTACTGTCTGAGCTCCCCTTTTGAGCAAAGCCCTGGGGTGGGAGCTGGAGGGTGGGCGTTGTTGATGGAATGTTGTGGATTGAATTGTGTACCCCTAAAATATGGGTTGTAAAACCTAACCTCCATGCCTGCCTTCAAACTCTTATTTGGGAATGGGTTCTCTTTGGTATGTTAACAAGGCAGGATTAGTATAGGGTGTGTTTTGAGTGGATCTCTCACAGGATATAAAAAGAGAAGACTAAGATAAGCAAGGGGTGGGGAGAGATGCCAAGCCAAATGAACATCATCCAGGAGTAGGAGCCCACAGAGAGAAAGCCTAGACCTGGCACCCTGGATTCAAACTTTTAGCTTTCTAAACTCACAGAACACAAATTTGTTTGTTAAAGCCACCCATTTGTGATATTTCCATTGTAGTTGTTGTTAGGTGCCATCAAGTTAGTTCTAATTTATAGTAACCTTGTGTGGGGTTTCCAAGGGGCAGCTGGTAGGTTTGAACTGTGGACCTTGAGGTTCACAGTCCAGGGCCTATCCTACAGTGCCATATCAGGAGTCCTCCATTATAGTAGTGCTAGGTAACTAAGACCTGGAGACGTTACCAGTTGCCATCAAGTTGACTGCAACTCATGGTGAGCCTTATGTCAGAATGGAACTGTGCACCATAGGGTTTTCAATGGCTGATATTTTGAGAAGTAGATTTTCAAGTCTTTCTTCTGAGGTGCCTTTGGGTGGACTCAAATTTCCACCTTTAAATTAGCAGCGAAGTATGTTAACCACTTGCACTACCCAGGAACTCCCAAGAAGATACTGGGGAGGAAGAATATGGACTCTTAAGTCTTGTCTCCCTTTCTGACAGGGTAGAATTGGCCCAGAGAGCGTCATTTGAAATGGAGAGAACTGGTAGGTACTTTGGAAGAGTCCCTGACCAATCAGGGAGTGTCCCAGTCCTAAGGTAACTTTGATTTGGAGATGGGATGGCACACCCACACTCAACCTTACCCTGGAGTCACCACTTCCCTGAAGGATGCCCTGACCACAAAAGACTGAGTTTGGGTCCTTAGATGAGTTAACACAGATATACTTGTCTCCAGACATTTATAAATAACAATCTAGAGTATATTTTCTATTTTACATTCATTTTTATGATTAGTTTCTCAAAGACATTATTTTTGTAAACAAGTTATACTCATATTCTCTATTGCTGCATAGTGCATTACCCTAAAACTTAGCAGCCTTAAAAAACACACATGTATTATCGGTAGACAAGGAATCTGGACTGGCTTAGCTGGGTCTTCTGTTTCATGGTTTCACAAGATTGCCATCAGAGTAAGACCAAGGTCAATGGTCTCATTTGTTGGTAGCCTTCAGTTCTTCATGGGCTATTGGCTGGAGGTCACCTTCAGTACCTTACCCTGTGGGCCTTCCTAACAGGGCAGCTTGCTTCACCAAAGCATGCAAATTATATTTGTTTCCTTTTGTCATTAGCTACCTTATGTACTGCAGAATGAAACACAGCCTGATCTTGATCCAGTCTCACAGTCACTGCTACACTTGATCTCATTGTTGCTGTCATTATGCCAATCCATCTCATTACCGGGTCATCCTATTTTCTGTTGACCCTCAATTTTACCAAGCATGATGTCTTTCTCCAGGGACTGGTCCCTGTTGATAATATGTCCGAAGTATGAGAGACAAAGTCTGGCCATCATGGCTTCTAAGGAGCATTCTAATTACACTTCTTCCTCCACAAATTTGCTTGTTCTTCTGGTAGTCTATGGTACTTTTAATATTCTTCACCAACACTATCAGTGAAATGCTTCAGATCTCCTACAGCCTTCCTTATTCATTTTCCAACTTTCACATGCATATAAGAATATAAAAAATACCATGGGGTCAGGCAAACCTTAGTCCTCAGACTGACATATTTGCACTTGAACACTTTAAAGAGGTCTTGTGCAGTAGATTTGCCTAATGCAATACATTGTTTGATTTTTTTACGGCTGCTTCCATTAGTGTTGATAGTGGATCCAAGCAAAATGAAGTCTTTGACAACTTCAATATTTTCTCCATTTATCTTGATGTCTATTATTCCACTGGTGAGGATTTTTATTTTCTTTACATTGAAGTGCAACCCATACTAAAAGCTGTGGTCTTTGATCTTCATCAGTATTTCAAGTCCTCTTCACTTTCAGCAAGCAAGGTTTAGCATCTGCATATAACAGATTGTTAGTGAATCTTCCTCCAATCCTAATGTCAAATTCTTCTGCATATAATCCAGTTGATCTGATTATTTACTTATCATACAGATTGAATAAGTATGGTCAAAGAGTACAACCCTGGTGCACACCTTTCCTGATTTTAAACCATTCAGTGTTCCCTTGTTATGTTCAAACAACTGCCTCATCATCTGTGTACAGGTTCCTTATAAGCACAATTAAGTATTCTGAAATACCCATCTTCCACAATGTTGTCCATAGCATGTTGCAATCCACACAGTAAAGCCTTTGTTTAGTCAATAAAGCACAGGTAAACATCTTTCTGGTATTCTCTGCTTTCATCCAAGATCCATCAGACATCAGTAATGATATGCCTTATTCCACATCCTATTTTCAATCTGGCTTGAACCTCTGGCAGTTCCCTGTCAGTGTATTGCTGCAACCATTTAAAAATTATTTTTAACAAAATTTTACTTTTGCTATGTGATATTAATGACATTGCCCAATGATTTCTGCATCTCACTGGGTCACTTCTCTTTAGATCACAAATATGGATCTCTTCCAATCAGTTGGCCAGTAGCTGTCTATCAAAGTTCTTGGCATAGATGAGTGAGTACCTCCAATGCTGCATCAGTTTGTTGAAAGATTCCAATTTGTATTCCATCAGTTACTGGACCCTTGTATTTTGCCAATGCCTTCAGTGCAGTTTGAACTTCTTCCTTCAATATCATTGGCTCTTGATCACATGTTACCTCTTGAAATGGCTGAACATCAACCATTTCTTTTTGGTACAGTGACTGTGTATTCCTCTCATTTTCTTTTAATGCTTTCTGCATTATTCAATATTTTGCCCTTAGAATCCTTCACAATTTCAAATCGAGACTTGAGTTTTACCTTCAGTTCTTTCATTTTGAGAAATGCTGAGTGTGTTCTTCCTTTTTGGGTTTCTAACTTTGCACATTTCATTATAATATTTCAGTTTGTTTTCTCAAGCTACCCTTTGAAATTTTCTGTTCAGCTCTTTTACCTGCTCATTTCTTAAATTTGCTTTAGCATCTCTATGCTAGAGAACAAGTTTCAGAGTTTCTTCTGACATCCATTTTGGTCTTTTCCTTCTTCATTGTCTTCTTAGTGATCTTTTGCTATCTTCCTATATGATATTCTTTTTATTTTTATTTGTAAAATTTTTTAAAATGTTTTATTGTGAATTATGTGATAGTTTACATGGGAGAACATCAGTTTTACATTCATCCTATCGTATATTGTTTCATTGCCATGGTTACAATCCCCTCCATGCATCATCAGTTAAAAGTATTTCTCTCTATCCACTTTAGCTTTTTAAAAAACAC
>NW_006408624.1:2623314-2631326 GCF_000296735.1 Chrysochloris asiatica | reverse complement strand
ATCTCAGGCATCACTGCTTCTCCGGGTAGGGTCCTGCTCTCTGCTCTTCTCCCTTGATGGTCCCAGGGACCTCCACTCCTAGACTGAAAAGTTAGTCATTCCCCTCCTTGCTACAAAACGTCTACCTTTATATTTCCAACCCTCACAAGCAGTCCTGATAACAATTATTCACTATTGTATCACAAGAGACCCATCCGCATTTCATTTCATCAGACCCACCTAGACAGATTGGATTCTACTCAGTGAAGATTCTACCTTCCTTCACGCCCTCTGAATCTAGGTTCCCTCTTGAAAGCTTGTAAGCCAGTCACTTCTTGTCTTTGTAGCCACCCCATTTTGGGTAGCCAATGCCTGTATGATATTCTTGATGTCATCCCATAACTCTTCTGGTCTTTAGTACTGGTGTCTAATGTGTCAAACATATTGTTGAGATCTTTAAATTCAGATGGAATGTGTTTAAAGTATTTTCAATTGCCTCATATGTATGTGAAAGTTGGAATAAGGAAGACCGTAGAAGAATTGATGCATTTGACTAATGGTGTTGGATAAGAATATTAAAAGTACCATGGACTACCAGAAGAGCAAACAAATCTGTGTTGGAAGAAGTACAACCAGAATGCTCCTTAGAAACCAGGATGGCCAGACTTTTGTCTCTCATACTTTGGACATGTTAGCAGGAGGGATCAGTCTCTGCAGAAGGACATCATGCTTGATAAAGTGGAGGGTCAGCGAAAAAGAGGAAGACCCCCACAATGAGATAGATTGGCACAGTGGTAGCAACAATGGGTTTAAGCATAGCAACGATTGTGAGATTGTCGCATGATCACACAGTGTTTTGTTCTGTTGTGCATAAGGCTGTTATAAGTCAGTGCCAACTCAACAACACCTGACAACAACAACAATGCCAGGAGGTGGGAATCATTGGGGGCCATCTTAGAGGCTGCCTATCACAGAAGGTATATTTTGATTGGCTGACTGTATCTTTTATTAATTAATTTTTAATTATACAAATGTTCTGCTTTTAAAAACTGAAATATGTCAGAGAAATCTAATATCCCCTTTAGATCCTCCCCCACAAAGTATATATTTTTAAACCTTATAAACTATACTTTTTACTGAAACCCTCCTTAATGATCCAAGACATTAATAAATCTTCTCATCTCTACATTCTATACTTAAACAGAAACAAAATTGAACCAATTTTAACAAAATTCTACTTATGATATATTGTTATAGCAAGGACTATAGATGAATTTGAGTAACTTTTTCACTGGGGACTTCTAATAATGAAACACAGGAGCTCTGGTAGTGTAGTGGTTACAAATTGGGTTGGGAACCTCACAGTCAGCAGTTCAAAACTACCAGCTGTTCCGCAGGAGAAAGATGAGGCTTTCTGCTCCCGTAAAGATTTACAGCCTCAGAAACTCTGTACAGGGTCGCTATGAGTCGGAACTGACTCCATGGCACATAACAACAACAACAACAATAATAGTGAAACACAGTCAAGTCCTCAAAGCACAAGATGGTGTATTTTCAGAAGGGCATCCCTTTGCAGATGTGTGAAAACTTGTGCACACAACCAATGGATAAGGACATAGACTCTGACATCAGAACTTCTGGGTTTGGATCTTAGCTCCTTCGCTTTCTAGGATCTTGGGCATGACAATTTCCCTGTGTCTCAATTTTGTCATCTTCAAATGGGAAAAAGAACTACCTCATAAGTTATTGTCCAGCTCTGTGGGTTAATGTACCATACTGTAAAGTCGTTTTGAACAATAAGGTTGGTGGTTCAAGCCTACCAGCTGCTCTTTGGAAATCCTATGCAAGGTGGCTATGGGTCAGAATGAACTCGATGGTACTTAACAACAGCAACAAGATTGTTTCAAGGATTAAATGGGTAACATAGTGGTTACGAATCAGGCTGCAAGCCGCAAGGTCAGCAGTTCGAAACTACCAGCTGTTCTGCGGGAGAAAGATGATGCTTTCTGCTCCTGTAAAGATTTACAGCCTTGGAAACCCTGTAGGGTTACTATGAGTTGGAACCGACTCCATGGCACATAACAACAACAACAACATAATATATAAAGTACTTGGAACTGTAATTGACACATTATGTAGGTTGTATTCTTTCACCATACTTATTCAACCTGTATACTGAGCAAATAATCCAAGAAGCTGGGTTATATGAAGAAAAACATGGCATTAGGATTGGAGGAAGACTCATTAACAACCTGAGATATGCAGATGATACAACACTTGCTTGCTGAAAGAGAAGAACTTAAATATTTACTGATGAAGATCAAAGAGCACAGCCTTCAATATGGATTGCATCTCAATGTAAAGAAAACAAAAATCCTCACCACTGGACCAATAAACAACATTCTTATCAACAGAAAAAGACTGAAATTGTCAAGGACTTCATTCTTCTTGGATCAACTATCAACACTTGTGGAAGCAGCAGTCAAGAAATCAAATGATGTATTGCATTAGGCAAATCTGCTGCACAAGACCTTTTTAAAGTGTTGAGGGGCAAACATCTTAAAGAATAAGATGCGCCTGACCCAAACCACGGTATTTTCTATAATCTCATATGCATGCAAAAGCTAGACAGTGAATAATGAAGACCGTAGAAGAACTGATGCTTTTGAGTTATAGTGTTGGAGGAGAATCTTGAAGGTGCCATGGGCTGCCAAAAGAACAAACAGATCTGTGTTGGAATTAAGTGTAGCCAGAGTGCTTCTTGGAGGTCTGGATGGCCAAACTTTGTCTCTCATACTTTGGACATATTGGCAGGAGGGACGAGTCACTGGAGAAGGATATCATGTTTGGTAAGGTGGAGGGTCAGAGAAAATGAGGAAGACCCCCAGTGAGATGGATTGGCAAAGTGGCAGCATCAATGGGCTTAAGAATGGCAACAGTAGTGAGGTTGGCCCAGGATTGGGCAGTGTTTCGTTCTGCTGTGCATAAGGTCTCTATGAGTTGGTATCGACTTGATGGCACCTAACAACAACAACAAATAGTGCATTAAGGAGTTGCTATAAATAGTGCTTTTGAAATAGTTAACTTTTTCATAGGAAAATGTACCAAATTTTTCTTAAGGACTTTGAACCTAAAATTTTAAAAACAGTTTTCTTCAATGAATAAAACTTTTTGAAAATAAAGCTGCCTAGCAGTTCGAAACTACCAGCGGTTCCGCGGGAGAAAGATGAGGCGTTCTGCTCCTGTAAAGATTAACAGCCTCGGAAACCCTGTGCAGGGTCGCTATGAGTCAGAACCGACTCCACGGCACATAACAACAACAACAACAATCTCTATAAAACAATTCTCTGAGCTATGAAAACCAGATAAAGGAAACTGATGAATTGCATATTTATAGACTCCTGCCTAACATTGAGTTTCTAGGGACAGGCCCTGGGAAGACGGTGGGTTGGGGGAAGAAATTGGCAAGAGTAGGGAGTCAGAACCACAGCCAGGCTGGCAGAGTTTAGGGGAGGGAAACTGAGGCAGGAGCCCAGTAGATGAGTCATCATAGCCAAAGATTGTGGCAAGTGCTGAGGCTGTACCTCATGAGTGAAGCAAACCTGGTCCAGGGACCGTCTTAGCCTGTTTCTTCACCTGTGGTAATTGTATGAGTTTCTATGAGAAAATGGACTAACTATGCTCTATATGCATTAAAAGGGTTAAGCACATCCGCTGGACCCAGTCCTGTTGCCTGTGTGTATGAGGGGAGTCCTTGAGCAGCTTTTAGCTGCTTGCGCATGTAGATGAGACTTGCATCTAAAAGTCTAATTCTCAAAGCATTCCAAGTCCAAGAGAGGGAAAGCCAGAGGCCAGAGACTTCGACACCCAGGAGATGGTTTTAAAGACATTGGTGTCCCTAAGATAGTAAGAGAAGTCAGGAGGGTTTACGTACTAGGAGGCATTTGGCCAGTCAGACCCTACGTTCTGTTAGAATGAAATCCCTTGATTGGGAGCAAGGAAGTCTAGCCTAGGTTTCAGCTGAGGCATGGGAATCTTGCTCAATAGGAGGAATAAGGGAAATGATTGGAGTCAGAGAGTACACAACAGAGACCTGAGTAGACTCCCAGTGACAGAACCAAAGCATGGAAAGAATGAGCTGGTTTCCCAGAGCAGGCCTGGGTTCTTATAGACTGGGACTGGGGAATAAAATGAGGCAAGGTCCTTGAGAACTTTTTTTCCAAGGACCCCAGATAGGTCAGCCCTATCAAATATTTGCTTAGCAGTCAAGTTAATATGCTTGACTGTTAACCGAAAGGACAGACATTTGAGTGTCCCAAGAGGTATCTTGGAAGAAATGCCACATGATCTACTTCAGTAACAGTTCTACTTTGACACACACGAGGTCCTTATGAATAGGATTTATGAATATGGTGGAGGTGTCTGGTCTCCTCTAACTTCGCAAGGTGGAAGGATAATCAACATCAACCTCAGCAGCCCAAGGCTGATTCCTATAAAGCAGGGGTTAGATATAATTCCTATCTCCAAACTTATGTCAATTCTCACACCAGCCTGTCCCTTCCGTAGTACTCTCTTCTCTGCTGGATTCACAGAGGCCACGCAACACTCACAGACAATCCAATTACAGGGTTTATTAAGGTAGTAACAAGTTACAATTCAGGATTAAGACAGACTCTTAGCCATGCCTACAAGCAAGCATCTCTCTGGCCCTCAGCCCCTTGGCCTTCTTGGATTCCTCTGACAGGCCCTGCTCCTGCAAGTGTTAAAAAGTTTATTTCCACCATTAAGTGCCCTGTTGTGTCACTGTAGGATAAGCAATGGACTGCTAACCACAAGGTTGGTGGTTCAAAACCACCAGCCACTCCTCACAAACCCTATACAGGGTTGCTATGAGTCAGAACTGACTGGGCGGCAGTTAACAATAAGCACCCAGAGGCACCCCACTCCACCAGCAAGCCTCCTACCCAAAGACATTTAACTCTCTCGCTCTGTGGACTGGCATACCCACTGTAACCACCTTGGTCTGTTTGCCAGGAAACCCACTACACCATCTGACACCAATCTTTTGGTTTGCTGCCTCTGCTGCCACTGTTACTCTCCATTACTTTTTCACTTTTTTCACCATCTCTGGTGTTACAGCTCTCTGATTCCTGGGTCTAGGAGGTTCCCAGTGCAGAAACCCTGAGTTCAATCGATGCATACCACTCCTGTCTCTTCTTGGTGATAGTGGTCCCGTCTTTTTTGTCTAAGGGATGGCTCATTTTAAGCCTAGCAGGATGGCAAAACTGACCAATCTCCTCCTTAGGTTTCCATACACCTTATTGTCATGGTACCACCCCATATGCATGTGAAAGTTGGACAGTGAATAAAGATGATTAATTGATGATGATGATGAATTACAATGTTGGAGAAGAATAGTAAAAGAACCACAGATTGCCAGAAGGACAAACAATTCTGTGTTGGAAGATGTACAGCTAGGATGCTCCTTAGAAGCCAGGGCGGTGAGACTTCATCTGTCATACTCTGGACATATATCAGTCCCTGGAGAAGACATTATACTTGGTAAAGTGGAGGGTCAGCAAAAAAGAAGAAGACTGCCGACTAAATGGATTGGCATAGTGGCAGCAACAATGGGTTCAAGCATAACAATTGTGAGGATGGTATAGGTGACATGCACCTTATTTGAATTATTAGCAAGCTGTCCAATACCTTTAGTAGAACACAAGCACCTATTTGCATGATCCCACCCAATCATTTTGTGGGAGTTATAAGACTATGGTGAGAAATGCCATAGAAAAACAATCCATCCCGAGCAGCTGAGGACTCTAGATTTATAGGAAGTGAGGAACTAAGAGATGGAGGCCAGGAGGCAGACTTGCAGAATGTGCCCTTTGGTGGTGTAAATTATTATATATGCCGAATTAAAAAAAAAAAAAAAGAGCTAAAGTGAATAGACAGAAGCACTGTTAACTGATGGTACATTTGTTAAGTGCCGTCGAGTCGATTCCAACCCATAGTGACCCTGTGTAGGGTTTCCAAGGAGCAGCTGGTGAGCTTTGAACCACTGACCTTGCAGTTCAAATGACTTTGAAGTCTGGCACATTAACCCATGGGATTATAATCATTGTAATGAAGCAAGATGTATGATTTGTTGAATGTACAACTGATGGATGATCTGCCCTGTAAATTTTTACTCAATCCACAATAAAAACCTTAAACTGGAAAAAAAAAAAAAAATCCATTCCACTGTAGGCATTGAGTCAATGCAACTGGTTTTACAAATATGGTCAGAGGGGATGGGGTTAAAGCCTGGGGTGCAGTGAGGCAGGATATAA
This sequence comes from Chrysochloris asiatica, assembly GCF_000296735.1. Classification (NCBI taxonomy): domain Eukaryota; kingdom Metazoa; phylum Chordata; class Mammalia; order Afrosoricida; family Chrysochloridae; genus Chrysochloris; species Chrysochloris asiatica. Next base: position 2,625,012 of record NW_006408624.1, on the reverse strand, counting down.
GCTGGAAACTGAGGAAGGGTGTCAAGAGTTAGGGGTAGCCTTTCTACAAAGATCGTGCTGAAAGCAAATAAGGAAGCCCCTGTCACTCCCAAAGCTGAAGCCAAAGCAAAGGCATTGAAGGCCAAGAAGGCCGTGCTGAAAGGCGTTCACAGCCATAAAAAAAAAAAATAAGATCCACACGTCACCCACCTTCCGGCGGCCCAAGACTCTGAGGCTCCAGAGGCAGCCCAAAAATATCCTTGGAAGAGTACCCCCAGGAGAAACAAGCTCCCTCTGCCATCATCAAGTTCCCTCTGACTACTGAGTCAGCCATGAAGGAGATTTGAAGATAATAACGCACTTGTGTGTTCATTGTGGATGTCAAGGCCAACAAGCACCAGATCACACAGGCTGTTAAGAAGCTCTATGACATTGACCTAACCAAGGTCAACACCTTCATCAGGCCTGATGGAGAAAAGAAGGCATAAGTTCAACTGGCTCCTGACTATGTTGCTTTGTATGTTGCCAACAAAATTGGGATCATCTAAACTGAGTCCAAGAGGCTAATTCTTAAATATAAATTTTTTTAATACAAAAAAAGTAAGAAAAGAATTAAGGGGTAAAGGGGCTTCAGAATGTGGAAGATGGGATCCCCAGCTAAGGCCTAGCATATATCAGGGCTCTGTATAGTAGCTGTCTATCTGAAAGGAAACTGAAAGTTCCTTGGTGGTCCCTGGTGACTTATCTACCAGCCTGCGTGCTACAAGCCTCAGACAAAACCCAATGTTAGTGATCTCCTCAGCAAAGTATAAACAGGTGACCTGAACAAGATCTGTGAGGGCCAAGTCAAGGGCGGCTTCCTGGAGGAAAAAGCATAGAGAAACAGAAGGTAAGGCAACAGAGGATAGTGATACCTAGTGCAGATTATTTTGGAGCCTCTACTTACTAGTTGTGCCTCACTATTGGGGACAATAGAAGTGCTTCTTTCCTAGGTTTAATGTCAGTATAACTGAGGTAACACAAGTAATGGCTTAGCTCTGAGCTTGGCACACAGGAATTGGTCCATAAATGTTAGCTGTTATCTGACTAGGAGAGGACAAGGAGGCCATCAAAGGTAGGAGATACTGCTAGGCATTTGTGCTGTATATTAAAAAATATTTCTAAAGGGCCTTGAATCCCAGATCCATAATGGATCTGGTGAAGAGAAAAGAAGTATGAGATGAAGATGTTCTGAGATCTGTAACCAAACCCCAAACTGATGCTGTGGAGTATATTCAGACTCAAGGTGACAAACCCCTTGTGTGTCAGAGTAGAACTACACACCTTAGGATTTTCAGTGGAGTCTCTGGATAAGCAAATAGTTAAGCATTCATTACGAGCTGAAAGACTGTTGGTTTGAACCCACCCAAAGATGCCTCTAAGACACCTGGTGATCTCCTTCCGAAAGACTGGTCACAGCTTTGATGACCCTACGGAGCAGTTATATTCTGAATATGTGGGGTTGCCATCAGTTAGAACTGACTCCATGACAACTAACAACAATCTTAAGAAAATAAATTGCCTTTTTTCCATGGCACAGCTGGGTGGTTCCAACCACCAGCAGTTCAGGTTTGTTGTTGTCATTGTTAGGTGCCATCGAATCTGTACCGACTCATAGCAACTCTATGCACAACAGAACAAAACACTGCCTGGTCCTGGGCCAACCTCACAATTGTTGCC
>NW_006408624.1:2607816-2619043 GCF_000296735.1 Chrysochloris asiatica | reverse complement strand
CATATGGTATCTCTTGAAATGGTTGAACATTAACCATTTCCTTTTGGTACAATGACAGCATAAGAGACGACTATCTATATACATGGACCTTACCAGATGGAATACATAGAAATCAAATTGACTACATCTGCGGAAAAAGACAATGGAAAAGCTCCATATCATCAGTCAAAAACCATGTCAGGGGCAGACTGTGGCACAGACCATCAATTACTCATATGCAAATTCAAACTGAAGCTGAAGAAAATGAAAACAAGTCCATGAGAGCCAAAATATGACCTTGAACACATCCCACCTGAATTTAGGGATTGTCTGAAGAACAGATTTGATACATTAAACACTAAAGGCCGAAGACCAGAAGAGTTGTGGGATGACATCAAGAACATCATACATGAAGAAAGCAAAATGTCATTAAGACCAGAAAGAAGGAAAAGGTCAAAATGGATGTTAGAAGAGACACTGAAACTTGCTCTCCAGCGTAGGTACGATGCTAAAACAAATGGAAGAAATGAGGAGGTCCAAGAGCTAAACAGAAAATTTCAAAGATCAGCTCGAGAAGATAAAGCCAAATATTACAACAAAATGTGCAAAGATCTGGAATCAAAAACCCAAAAAGAAGAACACGCTCAGCATTTCTCAAGCTGGGGTAACGGAAGAAAAAGTTTAAGCTTTGACTTTCGTTATTGAAAGATGCTCTGAGTAAATTATTGAGTGATGCAGCAAGCATCAAGAGAAGATGGAAGGAATACACAGTCACTGTACGGAAAGGAAATGGTTACTGTTCAACTGTTTCAAGATATGATCAAGGGCTGATACAGAAGGAAGTCCAAGGAATTGTCAAAGAACAAGGCATTTCAGGTGGTGGTAGTGGCTGTGTTCCGTGGAGTCGGTTCGGAGGTTGTAAATCTTTGCGGGAGCAGAACGCCTCATCTCTCTCCAACGGAACAGCTGGTAGTTTCGATCTGCTGGCCTTGCAGTTCGCAGCCTGATTGGTAACCACTATGCTACCAGAGGTTTGTTGTTGTTTTTAAGTGCCCTGGAGTCGATTCTGACCTGACCCATAGCGACCCTGTACAGAGTTTCCGAGGCTGTAATCTTTACAGGAGCGGAAAGCCTCATCTTTCTCCCGCGGAGCGGCTGGTAGTTTCAAACTGGTGACCTTGCGGTTCGCAGCCGGATTTGTAACCACTACCCTATCCTTAAGTGAGTGCAAATCATTTGTGTCTCCATATTGGTATATATGCCCACTACTATCAGGCACCCAGACACACATACCTGTGTATGGTACACTCAGACCCACATTCATGCTTTCTCCTCACCCCATCCCCACCCCCGGCTTTTCAGAAATAAGACTGCACCTAGCCTGGGAGGTGTTCACACCTAGCAACCTCTGCGACTCTCCAGACCTGCTGCTTTAGACGTTCAAGAAGTGTGTTAGCTTCTCTACTGCAGGACTAAATGTTTCTGAGGCCAAACCTTATACCTCTCCCCTCCCCTTCCCCAGCTCTTCGCCCACAAGGCCCAGGCCCCTTAATCACTCCATTCCCACTTATCACAGGTAGATTTCAGAAGCAGTCTGGTTGAGATACTGGTGGGTGTGGTGGGGAAGGGGTTGCGTGGGAGAAAGTGTGTTCATCAAACTGAGGGAAGACTGAGATCTAGTCAGAGCTGAAGGAGCCCCTGAGGACGCTCCCCTCTCCACCCACAAGAAAAAGAAGGCTGGCGGCATGGGATGCAGCAGCCTGAGGGCTGGGCCAGCCAGGAGGGGCCAGTGACCCTTTCATGTGTAGGGGAGGAGGAAGCCACAGCTCCCTTTCCCTCCCCGCGCCCCCAAGTTGAGGAACACAGAGAGGGCGGGAGCTCGGCTTTCAGCTGGTGTTCCGCCTAGCTCGGGCGGGGCTCGACCCCGATTTGCTCAGACAAAGGGGCAGTCTCCTCGTTGGTGGTGCCGCCTCTAGTCCCCGAGGGTCGTGGGCACCTCACAAAGCTGGGGGCAGGAGAGGCCGAGCCCCGCCCCATGCGAGCCTGCACCGAACTGCTGATCCGCACAGTGCCCAGCGACGTATCCTGTGCCTAATCCCAACAAGTATGAAAAGGGCTCCGGCCGGCCCGCCTGCAGGCTCTTTGTCCCGGCCCAGGCGGGCCAGCTGCAGCCGGGACCCCCTCTCCACCCTCCCCACTGCAGCAAATCCCCCGCGCCCCTCTCTATCTTCCCAACCTCAGCTGCCTGGAAGGCAGTACACTGTCCCCCAGCATTTGCCTCTGGCTCTTGGGTGCACAAAAGTAGGGCAGCCGCCCAAATCTGGGGGAAGAGGCAGATTAACCCCAGGGTCTGATGGAAGGGGTGGGGCTGTGGAGGCGGAGTGAGAGAGGCCTGAGAGACGCGCCCTCTTCTGAGTGTGGGAGTGTGTGGGTGTGCGGGTAAGGGGTGTGTGTCGGATGTGAGAGTAGAACAAGGGAATGGAATTGAATTTGTGGGTGTACACGTATGGGTGGGTGCGAGTTAGCAGACTGGAGGAGACTTGAGTTGTTCCTGTGCTTTTTGGACTCCTCTAACAGCTTCATCCTGAGAAGCAGCCTGTAACATTCAGTATTTAGACTGGCCTCATGGTGAGAATCCTTTCCCCACACTTTAGTGTGTCTCTAGATCTCCTGGAGTTTTCTACACATGCCTCCTGCAGATTTTATCTGCTTCAGACCTTCATTTCCCACCTATCCTTAGGGGACCAAACCTTTTTGACTCCACCTCTATCACCTCAGCCCACTTATATATCCAAGTGCCCCCTGGACATCTCTGCCTAGATAATCCATAGACTCCTCAATCTTTCCATATTGGGAATCGAGCAAGATGAATTCAGATGCTTCCCCACCCACAAAACTGCTTCTTTTCCACCCACAGTCATCAGGAGACTGAGCTGCAGGCTCTCCTATTTCATTCCTGGTGTGGCACTGTTAGCTAATGTGTCAGACTGTAAAGTCGTTTGAATTGCAAGGTTGGCAGTTCAAGCTCACCAGCCGTTCCTAGGAAACCCTATACAGAGTTACTATTGGTCCAAATCAACTCAACGGCACTTAACAACAACAACAACCCACTAATCACCAAGTTCCGGCCATTCCACCTCCTAAATACTGGTTCATGCCCTCCTCTCCATTCTCACTTCTACTACCTTGGTTCAGGCCACTGTTATCTCTTACCTGAACAGTTAAAATGGTTCCCTCCCTCCATGCAGTCTGGAGCCCTCCCATCCATGCACCACACTGAACAGAGTGTGCTTTTAAAAGACAAATATGGCTCTATTATTGTTGATAAGAGCCATTGAGTGAGTCACTCATAGTGACCCTGTATAGGGTATCCAAAGAGTGGCTGGTAGATTTGAACCACTGACTTGTGGTTAGCAGTTCAGTGCTTATGCCACAGTGCCACACCAGGACTCCATATCACTCTCCAATTTAAGATTTCTCCAAGGCTCCACAACAACAACAACAAGGCTCTACAATGGTTCAAATCAGCTTCTCTGAGCTGATTCTTCTCGGGCTTTATATTTCCCTAAAGTCTGATGTTCCACAAATACTTTCTAATCCACAAAAAAAACCTTCATGGAGATCTTTCCATTTAGGAAAGAGAATGAAATATTTCACTTGAGCCAAAATTGAACTTAAATGTATTCCTCCTGAATTAAGAGACCATCTCAAGAACACATTTGGTGCATTAGACACTAATAACTGAAAACCAGAAGACTTGTGGGGTGACATCAAGAACATCATACATGAAAAAAGCAAAAGATCATTAAAAAGACAAGAAAGAAAGAAAAGACCAAAATGGATGTCAGAAGAAACTGACACTTGTGTAGAGATGCTAAAGCAAATGGAAGAAATAAGGAAGACTAAGAACTGAACAAAACATTTCAAAGGGCAGCTCGAGAAGACAAAGTCAAGTATTATAATGAAATGTGCAAAGACCTAAAGTTAGAAAATCAAAAGGGAAGAATATGCTCATCAGTTCTCCAGCTGAAAGAGCTGAAGAAAAAACTCAAACCTCATGTTACAATATTGAAGGATTCTATGGGCAAAATATTGAATGATGCAGGAAGCATCAAAAGAAGATGGAAAAAATAGTCACTGCACCAAAAATTATTGGTTGATGCTCAACCATTTCAGGAGGTAGCATATGATCAAGAACTAATGGTACCAAAGGAAGAAGTCCAAGCTGCACTGAATGCATTGGCAAAAAACAAGCCTTCAGGAGTTGATGGAATACAAATAGAAATGTTTCAACAAACTCATGAAGCACTGGAGATGCTCAGTCTGCTATGTTAACAAATTTGGAAGATAACTATTCACCAACTGATTGGAAGAGATCCATATTTATGTCTATTCCAAAGAAAGGGGGCCCAACTGAATGTGGAAATCATCTAACATTATCATTAATAGTACATGCAAGTAAAATTTTGCTGAACATAATTCAAAAATGGTTACAGCAGTACATTGACAGACAGCTGCCAGAAATTCAAGCCAAATTCAGAATAGGACATGGAACTAATCGGGATATCATTGCTGACATCAGAGAATACCAGAAAGATGTTTACTTGTGCTTTACTGACTATGCAAAGGCTTTCAATTGTATGGATCATAACAAACTATGGATAACATTGAGAAAAATGGGAGTTCCAGAACACTTAATTGTGTTCATGAGGACCTGTACATAGACCAAGAAGCAGTCATTCAAACAGAACACAGGGATACTGAATGGTTCAAAATCAGGAAAAGTGTGTGTCATGGTTGTATCCTTTCACCAGACTTATCCGGTACTTATCCGGTACCGACTTGATGGCACCTAACAATAACAACAAACCCAAGTCATGGTATTTCCAATTACCCCATATGCACGTGAAAGTTTGACAATGAATACCGGAAGATCATTGATGCATTTGAATTATGTTGTTGGAGAAGAACATTGAAAGTACTGTGGACTGCCAGAAAAACAAATCTGTCTTTGAAGAATGCTTCTTAGAAAGTAAGGATGGCAAAACTTCGCCACTCAATTTTTGAACATGTTGTTAGAAGGGATCAGTCCCTTGAGAAGCACATCATGCTTGGTAAAGTGGAGGGTTAGCAAAAAGAAGGAGGGCCTTACAACAAGATGAATTGACACAGTGACAGCAACAGTGGGCTCAAACATAACAATTGGGTCTGTTGTGCGTGGGGTTGCTGTGAGTCAGAGCTGATTCAATGGCACTTACCAGCAACTAACAACTAACAGCCTGTTTTCTCACATAACCATCCTTCAGAGCCCTAACATCCAAGGGACTATAAAACAGTGGAGGATTCAGAAAAGCCAGACCCTCCAAAGATAATGAATGCTGGCCCAACCTTGCCCAAACCATGCCTGCCACACACAAGACAGCTGGGCTCCTCCCAGGCTAGAGAATGTATTGTGATGATGTCACTGGGCTGCCCCAGACTCCAGTGACTGCAGAGGACACTCTAGCCTTGTGAAATCCCCACTCGGACCTCAAGGTGCCTTAGAATGGACCATATCCTAAGAGGTCCAGAATCCCAGAGTCTGGAAACATGTCTGTGCTACCTAACACCATTGTCACCAGACACCTCCTTCCAGGCAATGCCAGGAACCTACTTTCTGAGGTGCTCTTCACATCCTCTTAGCCACAGACAGGGAATTCCTACCTTCAACAGATATCTATTACTGTCTACCATGTGCTAGACCCTCTGCTAGACAATGGGGATACAGAAGAATCAGCTACAGTCCCAGTCCCCAAGGACTTTACAGGGGAGACAGACCCAGATACAGACAATCAGAGTACAGTGTGCTAAGGAAATATTTGCTTTCTTTTAAAAGTTTTTATTGTGAATGGAGTGAAGGTTTACAGAACATTAAACAAATCATATACTTTGCTTCATTACAATGATTGTAATCCTCTCCAAATACAGTTAATATTATTTATCTCTATTCACTTTAACTCCTGCATTCTTTCCCGTGTCTCCCACTACATCATCTTCCTCTGCTAACCTCCCTCATGTATATTGCCTGCCTTGTCACCTATGTTAACATGTGTCTACCCTATAGCCTGTGAATAATTTTCCTTCCCTCCAGACCCCCAGTAACTATCATAGATTGTTTCTTTTATTGAGAAAACTCTCTTAACTTTAAAAAAAATTTTATTGTTAATTGAGTGAAAGTTTACAGAACAGATCATCAGTACCACATTCAACAAAGTATACACTTCATGTCAATTACATTGATTGCAAAATGGTGGTGGTGGTGTACTGTGGAGTCAGTTTTGACTCATAGTGACCCTGTATTGGGTTTCTGAGGCTGTAAATCTTTACAGGAACAGAAAGCCTCATCTTTCTCCCGCAGAACGGATGGTAGTTTCTAACTGCTGCCCTCTATTCACTTTATTTTCCCTCTCCCCACCCCTGCCTACCTTGTAACCATCATAGATTGTTTATCAGTAAAACCTCTTCTTAACTTTTTACAACATTGGTCTTATACAGTATTTGTGCTTTTGTGATTAACTAATTGCACTCAGCATAATGTCCTCCAGGTTCATCCATGCTGTGAAGTGTATTGCAGCTTCATCTTTACTCTTCAACGTTTGGTTATGTTCCATTGTGTGTATGTACTAAAGTTTGTCTAACCATTCTTCTGTTGATAGGCATTTAGGCTGTGTCTCCATCTTTTTAATGTGTTATTTGTAAACAGCATATTGAAGAATCCTGATTTCTTATCCTTTCTTCTACCCTCTCTTGACTTGTACATTTATATTCAGTGTGATTATAGGTAGGTATGACTTGATTATTGTCATGTTGTGTGTGGTTTGTGTGTGTGTGGTGCTGCTGGTTTCTTTGTTCCACATCATTGACTTCATTTTCATTGTGAGTTTTCTTTTCATTTTCATTTCTGTTGTGTAAATGTTTACTAAATCTTTCTGATTTTCCTCTTTTTTATTTTGATGAGAAGGTATATTAATTTCCTTTGAGGTTACCCTATAATCTATTACATTTTTCCCTATTTAAAATAGTTGTTTTATCTTGGAATCTACTTGGCTTCCTTGCTATTTGGAAGTTCTATAACTACACTATTCCTTCTTTTTGCTTTGTAGTTGACTTCATTATAAATTGATATCTCTGGTTCCTTATTTTTAGTCTTGTAGGTTTGCATTATTTTAAATACTGCTTCGTGGTCATTTGAGTCATTCTCCCATTTCTTTGTGTGAGCTAAAATTGTTTGTTGTCTCCAGGGCATTATGTTGTTTTTGTATTTAATTGATGATTGCATGTTGATGTGTTCTTAGGCTCTCACCAACTGGCTCCTGTTAGTGTGATTAGAGAATGGAAATGTGTACACCATTTTTCATTTGCCATTCATGTACCTCAGTGTAGGGTAGGCTTAGATGGTGCTGGCTGCTGTCTATTGTTGATCAGTTAGTATAGGAACTGGTATTGGCTCTTGCCCAGTGGATGGAGCTGCAGAGGTTGTGACAGGCTGCTGTGTCCTGTTGGGTGGGAAAAAGGAGAGAACCTCACCCCTCCACACACAGAAAAAAACAAAACAGAATAAGCAAACAAGTAACAAAAAATGAAAAGAAAAAATAATAAAGAAATAAAAACAGGAAGCAATCAAAACAAAATAACTGAAAAATGAAAAGGATAGGAAAATGGAACTATAGAAGAAAATAATAAAAGGAAGAAATAAAAAACAGAGAGGGAAGATGAAAAGAGATAGTAGAGAGTAGTAAAGAAAAATTAAAAGGAAAGAAAAAAAAGAGGGAAAATAAGAAACAGAACAAAAGAAGGAAAAACAAAAACAGATGGTGGTGGTGGTTATGTACCGTGGAGTCAGTTCCGACTCATAGTGAGCGACCCTGTACAGGGTTTCCAAGGCTGTAAATCTTTACGGGAGCAGAAAGCCTCATCTTTCTCCCACCAAACAGCTGGTAGTTTCGAGCTGCTGACCCTGAGGTTAGCAGTCCAATTCATAATCCCTATGCTACCAGAGATAGGTAGGATAAAATTCAGGGGAGGAAAAGAGAAAAAGGAGAAGAATGAATAAACAAACAAAACCAAGGAAACAATAAAAGGAAAAAAAAAAAAAATACAACAGTGAAGCTGTTGGACCCAGAGAGGAGAAAACTCTGGGGGTTCCTCCCAGCCAAGGAACTCATGATTTGGGTAGGGGAGGGATGTAACAGCAGAGTTCCTGGTCAGAGATGGAGTTCCTATAGACCTGTGTGTTATCTACATTCAGGGCACTCAATCCAAAAGTAGTTCATGGAAGCCCTGGGTGTCTGTTACGACCACTGGCCAGCTGGGGACAGAGTAGTTGACTGTGAGGGTTTCTGCTAGACTAATGCTGGTCTGGTAGCCCTTTGGATTCTGTAGTTCCAGAGCCAAGTCACCTGAATCTAGTATCAAAGTGGCACAGCCAGCCCCTGCTATGCTGACATGGCTCCCAACCACCTGACTCTGAACTCCTGAAGAGCAGGGTCTGCACTAGGGGTGGATGATAGTGGGAGTTGGCCACACCTCTCTTCACCAGAGGAGCCTGAGGAAAAAGAAGGAATTGCATGCTGGGTGCCTGCATGAAATTCCTCCATCAGGAGATTCACCAAACTTACTTACAAAAGTTGCTTCCGAAAGTCCAAGATGGCCATGCTGTGTTTGGTTGGCTATTCACCAATCAGTCTCTGCCTCTTGAAGTCCCTGCTCAGCTTCTTCTCCTAGCAAGCACTCAATCCACTTCTCTAAACTTTCCTTTGAAGTTCAGGGTTCCAGGATTCTCATCTGTGTCTGCTTCATTTGGTTTCTCATGTCTTTGTTGTAGAAGGTCTGTGTAGTGTGATTGCCTAGTCCACCATCTTGCTGGAAGTTGGTGGAAACACTTTCTGGAGAATATTCTAATAGGCATTCATATTCACTGAAAGATTTCTGTGATCACCTCAACCATCAATTCCATCAAGTTGATTTCTAACTCAAAGCAACCCTGTATAGGGTTTCCAGGCTGTAAATCTTTATAGCAGCAGAAAGCCTCATCTTTATCCCATGGAGCATCTGCTGGGCTTGAAATACCAACCTGGTGACTAGCAGTCCAATGCTTATCCTACAGTGCCACCAGGGCTCCTTCTGTGTTCAAGGGGCTTGGGAAACACTGGGTTAAAAAATGTTAACTGGCCTTCTTTTCTACAGGACCCCTCAGAGTATTCTCTGTGCCAGTATGTGCTGTAAATTCTTGAGAGGGGGATGGTGTATCAGAGGACTCCTCAAACTTGTTTGAGTATCCAGTTGTCATCAAGTCAACAATGACTCATAGTGATGCCATGTGTATCAGAGTAGAACTGTGCCATAGGGTTCTCAGTGACTGGTTTTATAAAGGTAGATTGCCAGGACTTTATTCAAAGGTGCCTTTATGTGGACACGAACCTTAAACTTTTTGGTTAGTAGTTAAGTGCATTAACCATTCATATCACTGAAGGTCACCATATTTGAGCACAGAACTCCCTGTTTTGGGGATGATCATTGGATCATCTTGGAAATTCAATGTTCCAGCATCGATGGACTCAAGTGTGGCAACAGTAGTGAGGCTGGCCCAGGATAGGGCAGTGTTTCATTCTGCTGTGCATAAGGTCGCTATGGGTCGGTACCTACTCGATGGCACCTAACAACAACAAGAAGCCCTGTGACCTAAAGATAAATCCATGTTATCTTTGGAACCTTTGTTTTCTCATGTGATAGAAGTACATAAGAAAGCAAGTATTTATTTCACAGGATTGTTGAGTAAATAAATATACTTATTAAATAAACAATGCTAGTAAAATTGCTTTGTGATTGCAAAATATTTTATAGCCTAATATATTGTTACTTGTTAATTTGTCTTGATATTATTTTCAGGTCTTCTAGAAGCAAACATTATTTCAGTAAACTACCAGTTGTTTTCTGAACAAGGAATCAAACTTTGGTGTTGCTCTGTTGCTTTGCAATTAATTTTAATTGGGTCTACTGAAATGAGAGAACTCCTGGTGCCATGCTGTAGGATCAGCACTGGACTTCAAACCACAAATTTGGCAGTTCAAACCCACCAGCTGAGCCTTGGAAGCAGTATACAGGGACGTTATTGGTTGGAAGTGACTCTAAAGCACTTAACAACAACAATAACAACTGAAATGTGGGAGAAAGATGAAGCGTTCTGCTCCAGTAAAGATTTACAGCCTCAGAAACCCTGTATAGGGATGCTATGAGACAGAATCAAAAGGATGGCATTTAACAACTGAAATGCTGATCTTTATTGATTTTGAATGTTAATAATTTGGAGTTCCTGGGTGGTGCAAACAGTTAACGCGCTTGGCTATTAACCCAAAGGTTGGTGGTTCAAGTTCACCCAGAGTCACCTTGGAAGAAAGACAGAACCAAAAGGATGGCATTTAACAACTGAAATGCTGATCTTTATTGATTTTGAATGTTAATAATTTGGAGTACCTGGGTGGTGCAAACAGTTAACATGCTTGGCTGTTAACCCAAAGGTTGGTGGTTCAAGTTCACCCAGAGTCACCTGGAAGAAAGAAATCTATTTCCTGAAACTTAACCATTGAAAACCCTATGGAACATAGTTCTACTCTGATACACATAGTTTTACCATGAGTCTGAATAAATCTCATGGCAACTGTTTGTTTTTAATTAATAATGTAAGAAAAGAACAGCTGCTTAGTAACAAGTTTGACAATATTTTCCAAGGGAGGTCATAGCTTTCCTAGTCCCAAAGGTGGTCTTTATTGTTGTTGTTGCTGTTAGGTGCCATCGAGTCGGTACCAACCCACAGCAACCTTATGCACAGCAGAATGAAACACTGTCCAATCCTGGGCCAACCTCACAATTGTTGCCACACTTGAGTCCATTGATGCTGCCACCTGGCCAGTCCATCTTGTTGGGGGTCTTCCTCTTTTTCTCTGGCCCTCCACCTTACCAAACATGATATCCTTCCACAGCGACTGGTCCCTCCTGACAATAAGTCCGAAGTATGAGAGACGAAGTTTGGCTATCTTTGCCTCCACGGAGCACTCTGGCTGTACTTCTTCAAAAACGGATCTATTGGTACTTTTGGCAGCCCATGGCAAGTTGAATATTCTCCTCCAACACCATAACTCAAAGGCATCAATTCTTCTATGGTCTTCCTTATTCACTGTCCAGCTTTCACATGCATATGAGGTTATTGAAA
>NW_006408624.1:2605133-2607716 GCF_000296735.1 Chrysochloris asiatica | reverse complement strand
TGGAAGCTATGCCACGGGTATTTTAAATACCAGCAGGGTCACCCATGTTGGACAGGTTTCAGATGAGCTTCTAGATGAAGACAGACTAGGAAGAAGGAGTGACAAACTACTTCCAAATATTTAGTCACTGAAAACCTTATGAATAGCAGAAGCCTTTAAGGTTGTTGTTAGGTGCCATAGAGTTGGTACCAACTCATAGTAACCCTATGCACAGCAGAATGAAACACTGCCTGATCCTGGGCCAACCTCACTACTGTTGCCATGCTTGAGTCCATCGATGCTGCCACTTGGCTAATCTATCTCGTTGGGGGTCTTCCTCTTTTTCTTTGACCCTCTACCTTAACAAACATAATGTCCTTCTCCAGCGAATGGTCCCTCCTGACAATATGTCTGAAGTATGAGAGATGAAGTTTGGCCATCTTGGCCTCCAAGGAGCACTCTGGCTACACTTATTCCAAAACAGAGCTCTTGGTTCTTTTGGCAGCCCATGGAACTTTCAATATTCTCCTCCAACACCATAACTCAAAAGCCTCAATTCTTCTACGGTCTTCCTTATTCACTGTCCAGTTTTCGCATGCATATGAGGTTACTGAAAATACCATGGCTTGGGTCAGGCGCACTTTAGTCCTCAAGATGACATCTTTGCTCTTCAACACTTTAAAAAAGGTCTTGTGTAGCAGATCTGCCTAATGCAATACAGCGTTTGATTTCTTGACTGTTGCTTCCATGAGTGTTGATAGTTGATCCAAGAAGAATGAAGTCATTGACAACATCAATCTTTTCTCCATTGATAAGAATGTTGTTTATTGGTCCAGTGGTGAGGATTTTTGTTTTCTTTATATTGAGATGTGATCCATACCAAAGGCTGTACTCTTTGATCTTCATCAGTAAATGTTTTAAGTCCTCTTCACTTTCAGCAAGCAAGGTTGTATTATCCGCATATCACAGGTTGTTAATAAGTCTTCCTCCAATCCTGATGCCACGTTTTTCTTCATAGAACCCAACTTCTTGGATTATTTGCTCACCATACACATTGAATAAGTATGGTGAAAGAATACAACTCTGCCGCACACCTTTCTTAATCTTAAACCATTCAGTGTTCCCATGTTCTGTTTGAACAACTGCTTCTTGGTCCAGGTATAGATTCCTCATGAGCACAATTAAGTGTTCTGGAATATTCATACTTCACAATGTTATCCATAGCTTATCATGATCCACAAAATCAAAAGCCTTTGTATAGTCAATATAGCACAGTTAAACATTTTTCTGATATTCTTTGCTTTCAGCCAAGATCCATTGGACATCAGCAATGATATCTCTCATTCCACGGCCTCTTCTGAATCTAGCTTGAACCTCTGGAAGTTCTCTGTCAATGTATGATTGTAGCTGTTTCTGTATTACCTTTAGTAAAGCTTTACTCGCTTGGAATATCAAAGAGATTGTCCGAAGATTTCTGCATTCCGTTGAGTCACCTCTTTTTGGAATGGGCACAAATACGGATCTCTTCCAATCAGTCAGCCAGATAGTTATCTTCCAACTTTCTTGGCAGAGATGAGTGAGTGCCTCCTGTGCCGCTTCACTTTCTTGAAAGATTTCAATTTTTATTCCATCAGTTCCTGGTGCCTTGTTCTTAACAATTATTTAGTCACTGAAACCCTTGTAAATAGCAGAGAAACACTGTCAGACATAGTGCCAGAACATGAGCCCCAAAGGTTGGAAGGCACTCAAAATGCAACTGGGGAAGAGCTGCCTCCTCAAAGTAGAGTTGACCGTCATGACTCGAATGAAGTAAAGCCTGTGGGAGAAAAGCCCATGGGAACTTCTTTTGCTGATGGGGCTCAACTCAAAATGAAGAGAAACAGCTTTAAACATCCACTGAAAATCATAACATGGAATGTACGAAATATGAATCTGGGAAGACTGCAAGTTGTCAAAAATGAAATGGAATTCATAAACATCCATATTTTAGCCATTAGTGAGCTGAAATGGACTGGTATTGGCCATTTTGAATCTGATGACCACATGGTTTACTAGGCCGGAAATGACAAATTGAAGAGGAATGGTGTCCAAAAGAACAGATCTAGATCAGTCATGAGGTACAACGCTGTCTGTGATCTATGCACCTACAGGAAGGAGTCCTGGTGTGGTGCTGTGGGTTAATGCGCCAGACTGAAAAGCTGTTTGAACTGCAAGGTTGGAGGTTCAAGCTCACCAATTGCTTCTTGGAAACCCTATAGAGGGTCACTATGGGTCAGAACTGACTCGACGGCCCTTAACAACAAGGAAGCCCAGTTAATACCACTATTACTCAAATTTAACCAACCACTAAAACCAGTGAGGATGAAATAGAAGAATTCTATTTCTTTAATCTGAAATTGATCAAACATGCAATCAAGATGTATTGATCATTACTGGTGATTGGAATGCAAAGTTGGAAAATATAGCCTTGGTGATAGAAATGATGCTGGAGAATGCATGATAGAATTCTGCAAAACCAATGATTTGTTCATTTCAAATACTTTCTTTAGACAGCATTTGTTGTTGTTGTCAGGTGCCATAGAGTCGGAACCGACTCATAGCGAC
>NW_006408624.1:2564942-2601741 GCF_000296735.1 Chrysochloris asiatica | reverse complement strand
GAACCCAGCTTCTCAGATTATTTGCTCAGCATACAGGTTGAATAAGTATGGTGAAAGAATACAACCTTGTCACACACCTTTCTTAATTTTAAACCAGCGTTCCCATGTTCTATTTGAACAACTGCCTCTTGGTCCAGGTAGAAATTTCTCATGAGCACAATTAAGTGATCTGGAATACTCATACTTCGCAATGTTGTCCATAGCTTGTCATGATCCACACAACTGAAGCCTCTGTGTAGTCAATAAAGCACAGGTAAACACCTTTCTGATATTCTCTGTTCTGCTTTCAGCCAAGATCCACCAGACATCAGCAATGATATCCCTCGTTCCATGGCCTCTTCTGAATCTGGCTTGAGTCTCTGGAAGTTCTCTGTCAATGTTTGCTTGCAGCCGCTTCTGTATTACCTTTAGCAAAACTTTACTCACATGGGATATCAAAGAGATTCTCTGATGACTTCCACATTCCGTTGGGTCACCTCTCTTTGGAATGGGCACAACTATGGATCTCTTCCAATCTGTCGGCCAGATAGTTGTCTTCCAAATTTCTTAGCATAAATGAGTGAGTGCCTCCTGTACCACTTCACTTTCTTGACAGATTTCCATTTTTATTCCATCAATTCCTGGTGCCTTGTTCTTTGCCAATTTCTTCAATGCACCTTGGACTTCCTCCTTCAGCATAATTGGCTATTGACCATATGCTACCTCTTGAAATGACTGAACAGTAACCATTTCCTTTTGGTACAGTGACTCTGTGTATTCCTTCCATCTTCTTTTGATGCTTTCTGCATCATTCAATAATTGCCCAGGAATCTTTCAATAATTAAAGTCGAGGCTTGAATTTTTTCTTCAGTTCCCCCAGCTTGAGAAAATGCTAAGCGTGTTCTTTCTTTTTGGTTTTGTGATTCCAGATCTGTGCACATTTTGTAATATTTGGCTTTATCTTCTCAAGCTGATTTTTGAAATTTTCTGTTCAGCTCTTGGACCTCCTCGTTTCTTCCATTTGCTTTAGCATTCCCATGCTGGAGAGCAAGTTTCAGAGTCTCCTCTGACATCCATTTGACCTTTTCCTTCTTTCTTGTCTTCTCAATGACTTTTTGCTTTCTTCATGTATGATGTTCTTGATGTCATCACACAACTCTTCTGGTATTTAGTGTTTAATGTACTAAATCTGTTCTTCAGATGATCTCTAAATTCAGGTGGGATATATTCAAGGTCATATTTTGGCTCTCATGGACTTGTTTTTATTTTCTTCAGCTTCAGTTTGAATTTGCATATGAGTAATTGATGGTCTGTTCCACAGTCTGCCCCTGCCCTGCAGATGTAGTCAATTTGATTTCTATATATTCCATCTGGTGAGATCCATGTGTATAATCATCTCTTATGCTGTTAAAGAAGATATTTGAAATGAACAAATCATTGGTTTTGCAGAATTCTATCATGCATTCTCCAGCATCATTTCTATCACCAAGGCCATATTTTCCAACTACTGATACTTCCTCTTTGCTCCCTACCTTTGAATTCTAATCACCAGTTATGATCAATACATTTTGAGTGCATGTTTGATTGATTTCAGATTGAAGAAGCTGGTAGTATTCTTCTATTTGATCCTCGCTGGCTTTAGTGGTTGGTGCGTAAATTTGAATAATAGTGATATTAATTGGGCTTCCCTGTCAGTGCACAGATATTATCCTATCACAGACAGTGTTGTACCTCATGACTGATCTGGATATGTTCTTTTTGACAATAAATGCAACACCATTCCTCTTCAATTTGTCATTCCCAGCATAGTAAACCATGTGGTTATAAGATTCAAAATGGCCAATACCAGTCCATTTCAGCTCACTAATGCCTAAGATATCAATGTTTATGCATTCCATTTCATTTTTGACAACTTCCAATTTTCCCAGATTCATACTTCGTACATGCCATGTTCCAATTTTCAATGGATGTTTACAGCTGTTTCTCTTCATTTTGAATTGTACCCCATTAGCAAATGAAGGTCCCGTGGGCTTTTCTCCCATGGGCTTTACTCCATTCATGTCATCACAGTCAACTGTACTTTGAGGAGGCAGCTCTTCCCCAGTTGCATTTTGAGTTCCTTCCAACCTGAGGGGCTCATTTTCCGGAACTATACCTGGCAGTGTTTCTCTGCTATTCATAAGGTTTTCAGTGACTAAATATTTGGAAGTAGTTCATCACTCTTTTTTCCTAGTCTGTTTTTGTCTGGAAGCTCATCTGGAACCTGTCTCCTGACCCTGCTGGTATTTAAAATACCAGTGGCATAGCTTCCAGAATCACAGCAACTCACTAGCCACCACAGTATGACAAACTGATAGATGAGTGGTGGGCTGTTGTTGTTAAATGCCATCAAATCAGTTTAGACTCGTAGCAAGCAACCGTGTGTAGGGTTTCTGAGGAGCAGCTAGTGGGTTTGCACTGCCTACCTTGTAGACAGCACTCCAATGCTTACCTTACAGCACTACTCCTAAAATGGAATAGCTGTGAATGAAGATAATCTAGCACAGGGTGGGGATGAAAGGATACGGGACTGTAGAATGAGGATGGAGAAACAGACAGGAATAAAGTGAAGATTTAGAGTCCTGGTGTGACACTGCGGGTTGATGCTCTGGATTGCAAGGTCAGCGGTTCAAGCTCACTAGTCACTCTTCAGATACCCTATACATGGTCACTATGAGTTGGAGAATCTATGGCACTTCACAACAATAAGATTGGGGTGGGGGAGACTAAAGGGGGTTTTTCTGGCTCATTTGAAAATGACAAATTACCTTGAAGAGTCTCCTAGTGCCTTGCCTCTTCAGGTTTCTCTCACTTGTTATTTGGTTATGAAGTAGGTAAATTCACCCTCATTTTTCATCAAAGAAGCTATAGCCAAGGTCAAAAAGCATGAACTGGGGTAGTCGAACTTGTGCCTCTGAGTCCCTCACCCAGTGAGTTAGGAATGGTTAGGGTCATCAAACCATTATAAACTTTGCACCCCCAAGAAAGGTATCTCTCCTCAAGAGTCCCATTGAACTCAATGACAACACAGTATGGCAGGAAGGAAAGACCTGAATTGTATGTGTGTGTGACACAGAGAGCATTAGCATTACTGTTCCTAATTCACCACATGTGCCTTTGGCATTTGAATAATCCTTTGAATGAGACTATTTTAAGCAGGGTATTTACCTTCTCTGAAGAAGCCCTGGTGGCTCTGTTGGATAAGCACTGTGCTGTTAACCACAAAGTCAGCAGTTCAAACACACCAGCTGCACCACAGGTGAATGATGAAGCGTTCTGCTTCTGTAAAGATCTATAGCCTTGAAAATCCTATACAAGGGTTTGGTTTGATGGGCTGTGGATCCCGACCCAGCCTCACACAAACAAAATGCCCACCCAATTTTTGAAACAATAAAAACATAGCTTTCCTATTTTAAAAGCCTCCTGTTGTTGGGTGCCATTGAGTTGATTCCAATTTATATTGACCCCATGTGACAGATAAGAAGTGCCCTTTGGGATTTCTTGACTATAATCTTCACAGAAGCAGGTCTACAGGTCTTTCTCCTTTGAAGCTGCTGGGTGGATTCAAACCGCCAACCTTACACTTAACTGTTGAGCACCAGGCCCCTTAAAGCCCCTTCTGAGGGTGGTATCTCCCATCCCTGTTTTAGACACAGGTCTCCTTTCTATCCTCCTTCCTACTCAGGGAAGCTTAAAGACCACTTACTCCAACTGTCTCAGGAAACAGTGTCAGGAGTTCCTGAGGCTTGAACCCCACCCTGCCTTTGAGGCCTAAGGAGGCTTTTACTTTAAGGAGGCTGGTTTCCAGGATGACGGGTTGGTGGTGGTAGGAGAGGAGGGGAAGGACCCCACCCCCGCCCCCTGCAGGCCTTTCCTAATCACCACACTCTGCATTATTACCCGCCTAACGCAGCGTGCTTTTAAATAAAATATGCAAAGATTTCCCTCTCAAATTATCTCCCCAGGCAAGCTAACTCTACTCCAGCTTGTTAATGGAAAAAATGCAAATAGCGTCTCCACCTCTCTCCCAGCGCCTTTAGGCTCTGGACAGCTAATGTGTTTTTCTCTTTTGTGGGATTTTCTGTTTCCATTGCAAACCATTTTTATATTGGGAGCACAACTTCCAAAGGGGGAATCTTAGAAAGGAGGGAGCAGTTCAGGTAGGAGTCTCACCTGGGCAGTGGGAAAGGTTCCTTGTAGACATTAGGGGAAATTGCACTACAGTAGAGTCTGTATCTTTTTCTCCTGTCTTGTCTTCCTCATCTTCAATTAGTCCTTACCTGGGCTGATGTGGGCTGCTAACTGAAAGACTGGAAGTTCAAATTTGCTCAGAGGAGACTTGGAAGAAAGATCTGGTGATCTAGTTTAAAACCTCAACCATTGAAAACTCTATGGGGCACAGTTCTATTCTGATACACATAGGGGTCACTATAAGTTAGATCTACTCAAAGGTAGCTGCTTTAGGGCAGCTATGAGGCGGAACTGAAGGAAAGATATGGAATTCAGCACACCAGTAGGTGTACCTTTTCACTTCTAAACCTGCCATGCCTTTTTGTTGTTATTAAGTTCCTATATAGGGTTTCCAAGACTGTAAGTATTTTAAGGAGCAGAAAGCCCTATCTTTCTCCCTCAGAGCAGCTTATGGGCTCTAACCATCTACATTGAGGTTAGCAGTCCAGTGCTTTTGAGACAATCAAAACATAGTTTTCCTATTTTAAAAGCCTCCACAGAGTCACAGCAATGGGAGCAGATAGCCTCACCTTTCTCCTGAGGAATGGCTGGTAGGTTTGAACTGGCAAACTAGCAGTTAGCAGTCTAATGATGGATAACACAGATATGACCTCAACACTCGTGAAGTGTACAGTATAGCAGGAAAAATAAAACAAGACCACTTAAACTTTATGTTATTGTTGTTGTTATGTGCCATGGAGTCAGTTCCAACTCACAGTGACCCTGTACACAAGGCTATAAATCTTTATAGGAGCAGAAAGCCTCATCTTTCTCCCATGGAACAGCTGGTAGTTTCAAACTGCTGACCTTGCAGTTCACAGCCCAATTCGTAACCACTACGCTATCAGAGCCCCTTAAGTGCCATTAAGTCAGTTCAGACTCACAGCAACCCTGTATAGGATTTCCAAAGAGCACCTGAAGGGCTTGAACTACAGACCTTGTGGTTCAAAGACAGCCACACTACGACTCCATCTGTTTGTCCTATTATGATAATGTTGATTTTGATTGCTTTATTAAAGTATCCTAGAGTCCTGGTGTGGCGATGTGGGTTTATGTGCTGGATTGCAAAGTCAGTTTGAACTACACAGTTGGCGGTTCAAGCTCACCAGACGCTCCTTAGAAACCCTACACAGGGTCACTATGGGTTGGAACCGACTTGATGACACTAAACAACAACAATGGAGTCCTGGTGTGGCGCTGTGGGTTAATGTGCCAGACTGCAAAGCTGCTTCAACTACAAGGTTGGTGTTTCAAGCTCACCAGCTGCTCCTTGGAAACCCTATACAGCAATCCTGGTGTGGCTGAAAGGAGAGAATATCAGAAAGATGTTTACCTGTGTTTTATTGACTACACGAAGGCTTTCGATTGTGTGGATCATAACATGCTATGGACAATAGTGTGGATCATGACAAGCTATGGACAATATTGCAGAGTATTCCAGAGCACTTAATTCTGCTCATGAGGAATCTGTACCTGGACCACAAGGCAGTTGTTCGAACAGAACATGGGAACACTGGATGGTTTAAAATTAAGAAATGTGTACAAAAGGGTTGTATTCTTTCACCATACTTATTCAACCTGTATGCTGAGCAAATAATCTGAGAAACTAGTTTCTATGAAGAAAAACGTGGCATCAGGATTGGAGGAAGACTCATTAACAACCTGTGATATGCAAATGATACAACCTTGCTTGCTGAAATTGAAGAGGACTTAAAATATTTACTGATGAAGATCAAAGAGCACAGCCTTCGATATGGATTGCATCTCAATGTCAAGAAAATAAAAATCCTCACCACTGGACCAATAAACAACATTCTTTTCAACGGTGAAAAGATTGAAGTTGTCAAGGACTTCATTCTTCTTGGATCAACTATCAACACTCATGGAAGCAGCAGTCAAGAAATCAAACGATGTACTGCATTAGGCAAATCTGCTGCAAGACCTTTTTAAAGTGTTGAAGAGCAAAGATGTCATCTTGAGGACTAAGGTGTGCCTGACCCAAGCCATGGTACTTTCAATAACCTCATATGCATGTGAAAGTTGGATGGTAAACAAGTAAGACTGTAGAAGAATTGGTGCTTTTGAGTTATAATGTTGGGGAAGAATCTTGAAAGTACCATGGGCTGTCCATAGAACCAACAGGTCGGTGTTGGAAGACGTGCAGCCAGAGTGCTCCTTGGAGGCCAAGATGGCCAAACTTCGTCACTCATAGTTCGGGCATATTGTCAGGAGGGACCAGTCATTGGAGAAGGATATCATGTTTGGTAAGGTGGAAGGTTAGAGAAAAAGAGGAAGACCCCCAGTGAGATGGATTGGCCAAGTGGCAGCATCAATGGGCTCAAGCATGGCAACAATGGTGAGGTTGGCCCAGGATTGGGCAGTGTTTTGTTCTGCTGTGCATAGGGTCACTATGAGTTGGCACCGACTCGATGGCACCTAACAACAACAACAATCCTGGTGTGGTGCTGTAAGATCAGCACTGGAATGCAACCACAAAGTTGGCAATTCAAATCCACGAACTGCTCCTTGGAAACTATAAAGGGTCATTATGAGTCAGAACTTACTCAACAGCACTTAACAACAACAATAAGCCATCAAAATTAACATCATCATAACAGGACAAACAGATATCCTTCTTATGTGGAACCCCAAGAAGGCCACCCCATCATCTAAGTAATAATTCACAGAAAAAATGCAGAGCTTTAGAAAAATGCAGGCACTGGAAGAAACCATCAGATATATCCAACTTAAGGGTCAGGCTACAAAACTACTGGCATGTATTCTTCAAAAACATGGAAGAACTAATTGTTCCATACTAAAGCAGATTAAATATATAGGATGTGGGAGAAAGATGAGGTTGATAAATGCCTTCAAGTTGGTTCTGACCCATAGTGACCCTGTATAGGGTTTCTGAGGAGTAGCTGGTGGATTTCAACCGCCAACCTTGTGGTTCAAACTGACCCTGTGGTCCAGTGCATTATCCTGCAGCACCATACACCAGGGAGCAGTTCTACTGTGTCCTATAGGGTAGCTATGAGTCTGAATGAACTCACTGGCAACTGGTTTAAACAGGACAACTAAATGCATCGCATAATGCTGAATCAGGTACTGATTAGAAAAATTTGTTGAAAGGACATTATTTGGATGTTTGGCAAAATTTGATTATGGATTGAATTATAGATATTTTATTATGTTGATCTTAAATTTCCTGAATGTGATCATTATATTATGGTTACACACACACAAACATAAATTTCCTTTTAGGAGATATATGCAGAATGTACAGGAGTATAAGATCATGACATTTGCTCCTTTGTCTCACATGGCTCAAAGAACAAATATGGAAAAATATTAATAATAGGCGAATGAAATGAGAGGTTGAAATTTTCCTGCAACTCTTCTGTAGGCTTGGATTTTTTCCAAGTAAAAAGTTGAAAAAAGACAAAGGAATAATAATTGGTGTTTTAAAAGCATGATGCTGTTATCATCATTGCATTCAAGTCAATGCAGACTCCTGGTGATCTTCATACAAGAAAACTCAGCATTGCCTGGCCCTGTCATATTCATGATCTTTATTACATTTGGACCAATAACTATGATTTTTAAAGTCCTTATCCTTCAGAGACACTTGCTAAGTAAAATATTTGCAGGTAGAATAAATGTTTCACTGTACTGTTAGCTTCCAAAAAGGAAGTAGTTGGGGGATAAGATGAAACAACATTGGCTGTGAGTTGATAATGATTGAAGCTTGGTGAGGAGAATGCTGTCTTTCTCCTGTCATGTTTGAAAATTTCCCTCATAAAAATGTTTGGGTTTTTTTTTTTGTTGTTGTTGTTGTTTTTAAATAATGACCAAAAATATGATGAATGTTAGGAGAGAAGGATGAGTCCAGCAAGGGAAGTGTGGGAGTGGAGGCAGTCTCTCCAGAAAAGAAGAGTCTCTAAGCAGAGAGTTAGAGTGAGCTAGGGCCAAAAGGGAGATGATAGGTGAGGTAGAAAGTGACTCTCTAGGCCAGGGTCAGAGAGCATAGTTTGGTTTGAGGACCTTAAAGAAATAAAGTGGAAAAAAATGAGAAGCAGGGTAGAAAATGGAGTAAGATAAGGCTAGAGAGGACTTTGCATGTCTGGTAAAGGCTTGGGAATTTTATCCTGAGGATGAGAGAGAGCTTTAAGTAGAGAAGAGAAAGGATCAGATTTGCATTTGAAAAAGATCACTCCTGTACAGTGTGGGTGTTGTTGAGTGTTGTTGTTAAGTGCCATTGAGTAGATTTAGACACAGAACTGAGCTGTGGTTGTTGTTGAGTACCCTCCAGTTGTTTCCAGCTCATAGTGACCCTATCTATCTATATAGGGTTTCCAAGGAGCAACTGGTGGGTTTGAACTGCCAACCTGTGTTTCACAGTCTAGTGCTGATCCTACAGCACCACCAGTTGTTGTTGTTAAGTACCATCGAGTTGATTCCAACCCTGTATAGGGTTTCCAAGGAGCAGCTGGTGAGAGCGAACCTCCTACCTTGCAGTTCAAATGACTTTGCAGTCTGACCCATTAGCCCACAGCGCCACACCAGTACTCCACAGCACCACCAGCAGCAAATAGGAAAGTGCAAGGCTAGAGAGACTTGTTAGGTGCTGTTGAGTTTGTTTTCTAACCCATAACAAACCTATGCACAACAGAAAAAAAACAAAACACTGCTTGGTTCTGTACCATCCCTACAATTACCATTACTCATGAGCCTACTGCTGATGCAACTGTGTCAGTTCATCTTATTGGGGGGTCTTCCTCTTTTTTGATGACCTTCCACTTTATCAAACATGATGTCCTTCTCTGGATAACATGCCCGAAGCATGACAGGCAAAGTCTTGCCATCCTGGCTTCTAAGGAGCATTTGGCTGTACTTCTTCCAACACAGATTTGTTTATTCTGCCAGTCCATGGCACATTCAATATTCTTTTCCAACACCATAATTCAAATGCATCAATTCTTCTATAGTCTTCCCAGAGCCACTTATTCTGGGAGTTGGATTAGAGTTACTTCTCTTCCTCAGTCTTTCTGATTCTCCTTTCCCAGTCCCTTCTATCCCTACTAACTAAGGTCTGGAGCTTATGTTATAAATTTCAAACATGGGACCAAAGTCTTGATGACTGTCATCCAGATCTCCAATTCCTTCCCCACTATCATCATCTGGAAGCTATATGGCTGGTGGTTAGGAGTTCAGACCATGGAGCTGTAAGAAATAGACTCTCAAGATGGTCCATATTCAGGAAAAGAAGGTCCAGGAAATTGCTAGACCAGACATAAGATTGTTGATTAACATAGCAAGAGTGGCCTATGCATCTGGGGAATGTGAGCAGGATGAACCCGGGGAAAGGGAAAGAACCTGTTCGATGAACAGGAACTTTAAATAAAAATGCTACCATAAAGAGAAAGTAGGTGACATCCAGGAAAGACTATTAACCACAGTACTCAGTCCGTGAGGAACCCAGGAGGAGGGAGTTTCTCAAGCTAGGAGAATAAAATGCTTTGCAAAGTGGCCACTCTGTGCATCTGCTGTGTCTTCTAGATTTAGCACCTGATTTTGCAAAATCAAATAAAGAAAGCCTCACTCTCACTAAAATGAGTACAGATTGGATTTCTTGAGCATTTGTTGGTAAACACTCATGATAACTCATCGGTGACCTCATAATCAAGAGAGACCGAGGCAGTATCCCAGGTATTGACAACATTTCTCACAAAGCCCAGTTGCCTAGATTCAAATTATGCCTCTGAGACTTAGGATCAGACCATCTAAGGCAAATTTCCACTTCCTCATCTATGGAATAGGAATGATACTAATATTACTACCTAACAAGGATGTGGTGAGGATTAGATGCATTAAGTATCAAGTGCTTACAACACTTTTTAAAGTATCAAGTCCTTGCTACATAGTAAGCACTTGATCCATGTTCACTATTGTTATCATTGATATTGGGAACTGAGCCTCCAGTCGGTACCCTGTACTACCCTAAAGAATATGGATGGATAAGATAGAAAGTGAAGAGAAAAGAGTTTCTCTGTCCTCAAAGGTCTCAGTCCTATTGGACAGAGGGAACACAGATCTAAAAAAGTACTGTCTAAACACTGTATTATCATAATATTTTCAATATCAAACACTTCTAGAAACAACTAAATGTCCATCAATAGAGGAATGGCTAAGGGAATTATTATATCCAGTAATGTTTAAAAAGAGATTTAGAGGAATTTGCATTTTATCATATTACATGAAAAAGCCAGATGTAAAACTGCATATGTCATATAACCTTAACTATATTTTAGAAAGAAAGGAAAACCAAAAACTGCACCCACTGCCATCAAGTCGAAAAAGCCTCACCAAAAATGTCTCAACTGCCAACCATGTGGTCAACCATCCATTGCTTATTCTGCAGTGCCACCATGACTCCTTAGAAAGAATTGTTGCTGTTGTTCAGTGTTGTCAAGTTGGTTCTGACTTTTAGTGACCCTGTATAGGGTTTCCAAGGCTGTAAATCATTACAGGAGCAGAAAGTCTCATGTTTCTCACACAGAGCTACTGGTGGGCTAGAACCATTGACGTTGTGGGTACTTATCCTACACAGCAACCTCGCTCTCTGTAGAAAGAATGTTGTTGTTAAGTGCTGCTGAGTCATTTTTGACTCATAGAGACCCTACGTAGGGTTTCTGAGATTTTAAATCTTTGCGGGAACAGAAAACCTCATCATCCCCCTGTGAAACTGCTGGTTGACTCAAACCGCCGACCTTGTGGTTCACAGTACAGGGCTTATTGTATGTTATTTTTGTTGTTGTTAAATGTAATCCAGTCAGTTCTGGTTCATAGAGATCCTGTATAGAGTATTTAAGGAGTAGCTGGTGGGTTTGAACGGCCAATCTTGTGGTTAGCTGTCCAGACCATTCAAATGAAATACACTGAAATGTTTATAGTGCTTACCTCTAGGTGGTGCTATTTGGGTATGGTTTAAAAATTTTAAAGTATATTTTTTTCTCCAAAATTCCTAATAATATGCATGAATTTCTTTTACAATGAGAACATTTTAATCTTGTTTTGTTAAAAAAAAATATTTTTGGTTAAAGATGAGTAATGGTGAACATGACTCGCCCTAAGGGAAATGCAAATCAAAACCACAATGAGATACCACTTCACACTCACTAGGATGGTATCTTAGTTATCTAGTGCTGTTGTTAGGTGCCATCGAGCTGGTACTGGTACCAACTCATAGCAACCCTATGCACAACAGAACGAAACACTGCCCAGTCTTGGGCTAACTTCACAGTTTGTTGCCATGCTTGAGCCAACTGATGCTGCCACTTTGCAAATACATCTCATTGGGGGTCTTCCTCTTTTTTCTGACCCTCCATCTTACCGAACATGATCTCCAGTGACTGGTCCCTCCTGACAGTATGACCGAAGTATGAAAGACAAAGTTTGGCTATCCTGGCCTCCAAGGAGCACTCTGGCTGCATTTCTTCCAACACAGATCTGTTGGTTTTATTGATAGCCCATGGTACTTTCAAAAATTCTCCTCCAACACTATAACTCAAAAGCATCAATTCTTCTATGGTCTTTCTTATTCACTGTCCAACTTTTGCATGCATATGAGGTGACTGAAAATACTAGGGTTTGGGTCAGGCATACCTTAGTTCTCAAGCTGACATCTTTGCTCTTCAACACTTTAAAAAGGTCTTGTGCAGCAGATTTGCCTAATGCAATACGTCGTTTGATTACTTGGCTTTTGTTCCCATGAGTGTTGATGGTTGATCCAAGCAAAATGAAGTATTTGACAACTTCAATCTTTTCTCTGTTGATAAGAATGTTGTTTATTGGTCCATCTTTGGTATCTAGTGCTATTACAACAGCCATACTGCAAGTGCCTTTAAGAAACAGAAATTTATTCTCTCATGGTTTTGTAGATAAAAATATCAAATTCAGGGTACCAATTCTAGGGAGGCTTTCTTTCTCTGTTGGCTCATAGTTTAGGAAGAAGGTTCTTTCTCCTTTCAGCATCTGTGGGCCTGACATTTTTTGGAGATCTCTACATGTCTTGGTATCAGTCTTCCTTCCTCTGGTTCTAGAAGGTTCCTAGTACAGAGACACTAGGGTTCAAAAGACATGCTCCACTCCTTGTTTGTCTTTCTTGGTAGTATTAGGTCCCTCTTTGCTTGCTTCTCTCTCCTTTTATCTGTTTGAAGTAAAGGTGTTGCAGGCCACACTCCAGGAAAACTCCCCTGATATCAGATTAGGATTGAGACAGGATTAAGGTTGTTACAACTGACCATGGAATCCTAGAGTGGCACTGCAGGTTATTGTGCTGGGCTGTAAATTCGGTTTAAACTGCAAGATCAGTGGTTCAAGCTCACCAGCTGCTCCTTGGAAACCCTATACAGGGTTGCGAGGAGTCGGAACCTACTCAACGACACTTAGCAACAACAACATCCCACCCATAATCTTCTTATAATTGATGGGTTTAATCACATCATGGGGGAATCACTGTATAACTGCCACATTACATCATTACATCACTGCCAAACCACTGAGAATCATGGCCCAGCCAAGTTGACACATATTTTTAAGGGACACAATTCAATCCAAGCAGTCTTGCTATAGCACTGTAGAATAAGCACTTAACAGCAAGGTTGGTTTGAACTGCAAGGTTGGCAGTTCAAATTCACCAGCCACTCAACCCTATACAGGGTCGCTATAGGTCAGAACCTACTTGATGGCACTTAACAAAAATAACGATTCAATCCAAGACAGATGACTATAATAAAAA
The DNA here is from genome assembly GCF_000296735.1 of Chrysochloris asiatica. Classification (NCBI taxonomy): domain Eukaryota; kingdom Metazoa; phylum Chordata; class Mammalia; order Afrosoricida; family Chrysochloridae; genus Chrysochloris; species Chrysochloris asiatica. The sequence continues at coordinate 2,588,693 of NW_006408624.1, read as the reverse complement.
ATTGACAGAAAATAACAAGTGTTACTAAAGATGTAGAGAAATTGGAACCCAATATAAAATAGGAATACAAAATGGTACAGCTACGTTGGAAAACAGTCTGGTAATTCCTCAAAAGGAAGTACATTGCTCTTTTTGATCTACGTTCCATCTCTCTGGTAAGGCTGAGAGATCTTTGAGGGCAGTTTCTCAAAAGACAGTTCCTCAACATTTATCATGAGTGTGACCCAGCATTTCCACCCAAGAGAATTGAAAACATATTCTACACAAATGTTCATAGCAGCACTATTCATAATAACCCAAAGCAGAAACAACCCAAATGTACATCCACTGATGAATGGACAAATTGTATATTCATACAATGGAATATTATTTAGCAATAAAAAGAAAGGAAGTACTGATACATTCTACAACATAGATGTAAATATTTAAAAAATATTTTGCTAAGTGAAAGATGTCAGTCATAAAAGACCTATTGTTTGATTCCATTTATATGAAAAATCCAGAACAGGCAAATTTAAAGAGATAAAAAGTAGTAGATCAATGATTGCTTATGGCTGTGGGTATTGGAGGAAAATAGAGTCATTGCTAACAGGTACATCATTTCTTTCTGAGGTAATGAAAATGTTTTGAAAATTGATTGTGGTGATAATTGCACAACTCTGTGAATATAATAAAAAAAAAACTATCACATTGTACCTTTTAAATGGGTGAATTATATGGTATCAAAGCCATTAGAATAAAATTAGATAATAATACTTGTACCTTGGTATAGCTGCAGAATCTCCTTCTTCTCAGGTACTCTGAGGAAAGCAAGACCTCATTCTGTTGAGAAAGGTTCTAGGGTCTTGCTAGTCAGTTATCTGTCCAGGATCAAGGTTCAATGGCCCAAAAGGATGTCAGTGAACTTGATTTAGAAGTCTGTTCTTGTTCTATCTGGTTACCATGCCAGTATGAGTAATGTGAGCTTTCTCAGAAATCCAGCATCCTTTCACTCAGGAGGAATTACACTGTATGGATAGGCAGGCCAAGCCAATAGCCCCAGCTCAGCTTCCTAGACATCTTATAGTCTAGAGGTGGACCTCCAGAGAAGTTGTCCTAATTCAAACTCCCTTCTACACCTCTGCCTTCCATCCCTGTCAGCTTGGAATGAGTTTAGACATCCAGTTTCAGAGACATCCCCATCTTGGGGGCATTCTGGGCCAACCATCCCAACAAGGGCATACAATAAAACAATAATATGAAGCTGTTGAGTTTGGTGTCAGGTAGCATCTTAAAAAATGCAATACCTCAAAGCAGAGTGGAAAACAAATCATGTGGTAAGACAGGATTCCAATGGAAACAGCTTCTTTTTGTTGTTGCTCTAGCTGTGGGTTTTTCTTTTTTGATATTTATTTTTCTTATATTTAACATCTTTAGTGAGTAACGAGTGGGATAGGGTCTTTGAATCAAACTTCATCAACTTTCAACAGAGGCAGAAGTGAGGGGTGGGGTGGGATGGGTAGGAAGAGTAAGGATGTTTTCAAATAATTATGTCATATAGAAAAGCTAAGAAGTTTTAAAAAATGCTTTCAAACAAGAAGTTGAGTCTGTAAGACATTATAATTAAACCACTTTTTAAAGAACTCTTTTCACTTGTTTCAATAAACACCTTTTCTATTAGTCTTTTTTTGAAACTGTTGATCTGCCCAGGTATAATTTCAGGACCTCCCTGTATCAACTAGTGCTAACATATCTGCAATTCATTGCTAGTTAAATATATCCCTACCCTTTTGTCAACAGTTTCTTTAATGAATAAGATTTGTATCCACATACAGACAAATGCATACTAACAACTGATCTTGTTCCCTATTCTTTCTTCAGACCTGAGCACAATGCCTGACTCACACCAAGTGTTGTATGAATAAATTAAAAATTCAAAGAATCAGAGACAACCACAACCAATCTTGCATACTCACTCCCACACATGCGTCTTTTGTACATTCTTGACAGGTTTCCCAGAGAGATCCTTGTTGACTAGAAGAGGCAGGTGACAGCTTGAAACAAACTCTCTGAAGTGGAGTTGAGTCCTATCCATAGTGACCCTACAGGACAGAAGTGCAACGTGATCAGTGATAGGATCATATTCACACACCTACAAGGAAGACTAAGGAGCTCTGGTAGCGTAGTGGTTACGAGTCGGGCTGCTAACCTCAAGGTCAGCAGTTCGAAACTACCAGCTATTCTTCTGCTCCCGTAAAGATTTACAGCCTCGGAAACCATGTACAGGGTCACTATGAGTCGGAACAGGACTCAACAAGGAAGACTAGTTAAAGGGACTATTATTCAAATCTCTGCACCAACCACTAATGCCAAAGATGAAGAAACTGAAGTTTGTTTTTTTTTTTACCAATGTCAGTAGTTTTAAATTAATGAATTATGCAATCAAGATACATTGATAATTACTGGTAATTGGAATGTGGAAGTTGGAAACAAAGATGGAGGACCAGTAGTTGGAAAATAGTCTTGGTGATAGAAACGATGATGTCAAAGATTGCATGACAAAATTTTGCAGGGCCATCAATCTATTCATGGAGCCCTGGTGTGGCGCTGCGGGATAAAACACTGGACTGCAAGTTCGGATTGAACTACAATGTCAGAAGTTCAAACTCACCAGTCACTCCTTGATAACCCTGTACAGGATCGCTATGAGTAGGAAATGATTTGATTGCACTTAACAACAACAACAACAGTCTATTCACTGGAAATACCTTTTTGCAACACTATAAACTATACATTGCTGTATAACAGGGCCTTCACCAGATGGAATACACAGGAATCAAACTGGCTACATCTAGGAATGTGATGGTTCCATATGATAAGTACTAGATTGAAAATCACAAAAAAATCCTGCTTCTCAGGAGAAAGATGAGACTTTCTGCTCCCGTGAAGATTTAAAGCCTTGGAAACCCTATGCAGGGTCACTATAGTTGGAACAAACGCAGTGGCACATAACAACAATGGAAAAAGACCATCACTCATCTGTCAATTTGCCATAGAGTGGTTGCTTGATGATAAGGCACAACTCAAATGAGGAGTAACAGTTACCAACAACCATTAATAATTGGAACATGGAATGAATGAAGTATAAATCTAAGAAAATTGGAAATTGTCAAAAATTAAATGGAATGCATAAAGATCAATATCCTGGGCATAGGAAGCTGAAATGGATTGGTATTGGCCATTCTGAGTCTGACAATCATATTGTTTACTATGCCAGGAATGACAAACTCAAGAGGAATGGCACTGTTTCAACATCAAAAAGAACATTTCTTATCTATTTTGAAGTACAATGGTGTATGTGATAGGTAATATCCATACACCTACAAGGAAGACCATTTAATACCACTGTTATTCAAATTTACCCACCAAGAACTAAAGTGCCAGTGATGATGAAATTAAAAATTCCACCAATTTGTTCAGTGTGAAAGTAATCAAACATGCAAATAAGATGTAATGATTATTACTGGTGATTGGAATGTAAAGGTTGGAAACAAAAAAGAAGGATCAGTAATTGGAAAATATGGCCTTGGTAATAGAAATTACACTAGAATTTAGCAAGATCAATGATTTGTTCATTGCAAATAACTTTTTTAAACAACATTAAAGGCATTTATACACATGGACCTCACCAGATGGAAAACAGAGAAATCAAATCTACTACATCTGTGAAAAGATGATGGCAAAGCTCATCAACAAAAACAAGGCCAGGGGCAGACTGTGGAATGGACCCTCATATGTAAGTTCAGGCCTAAACTGACAAAAATTAAAACAAATTCACGAATGCCTGTGGGATGACATCAAGAACATTATACAGGAAGAGAGAATAGATCATTAAAAAGGAAAGAAAGAAAAGACCAAAATGGATGTCAGAAGAGACTTTGAAATTTACTCTCCAGTATAGATCCTAAAACAGATGGAAGAAATGAGGAAGTAAAAGAATTGAACAGAAAATTTCAAAGGGCAGCTGGAGAAGACAAAGTCAAGTATTATAATGAAATATGCAAAGACTTGGAGTTGGAAAACCAAAAGAGAAAAATATGATCAGCATTTCTCAAGCTGAAAAAGCTGAGGAGAAAAATTCAAGCCTTGATTTGCATTATTGAAGGATTCGAAAATGGACTCCTGCTGAGGCACTGTAGGATAAGCACTGGACTGCTAACCACCAGGTCAGCAGTTCAAACTAACCACTTGCTCCTTAGAAACCCTGGTCAGGGTCACTATGAATTGGAACCATGTCCACGGCACTTAATAACAATATCAAAATGGGCAAAATATTGAATGATGCAAAAATATGGCAGGTATACACAGAGTCACTTTTTCAAAAAGAAATGGTTGATGTTCAGCCATTTCAAGAGGTAGCATATGATGAAGAATCAATGGTACTGAAGGAAGAAGTCCAAGCTGCACTGAAGGTTTGGTGAAAAACAAGTCTCCAGGAATTGACAGAATACAAATTGAAACCTTTCAACAAACTGACACAACACTGGAAACACTCATCTTTGCCAAGAAATTTGGGAGACAGCTACCTGGTCAACCTATTGTAAGAGATCCATATTTGTGTCCATTCCACAGAGAGGTGATCCAACAGAACAATATTATTAATATCACATGCAAGTAAAATTTTGCTGAAGATAATTCAAAAATGGCTAAAACAGTATATTAACAGGGAACTGGCAGGAACTCAAGGTGGATCTAGAAGAGCATGTGGAACTAGGGATGTCATTGCTGATGTCAGATAGATCTTGGCTAAAAGCAGAGAATAACAGAAAGAAATTTGCCTATGCTTTACTGACTATGCAAAGGCTTTTGACTGTATAGATCATGACAAGCTAAGCACAATATTGCAGAGAATGGGTATTCCAGAACAGTTGATTGTGTTCATGAGGAACCTGTACATAGAACATAACAAGGAGATACTGAATGATTTAAAATGAGGAAAGTGTGTGCCAGGAGGTGTTCTCTCACCTTATTAAATCTGTATGCTGAGCAAATCATCAGAAACTGGATTATATGAAGAAGAATGTGACATCAGAATTGGAGGAAGACTCATTAACAACCTTCAATATGCTTTTGCTTGCTGAATGCAAAGAGGACTTAAAATACTGCTGAAGACCTAAGACCACAGCCTTCAGAATGGATTGCACTTCAATGTAAAGAAAGCAAAAATCCTCACCAGTGGACCAAAAACTAACATGATAAATGGAGAAAAGATAAAGTTATCAAAGACTTAATTTTACTTGGATCCAGAATCAACACTCATGGGAGTAACAGTCAAGAAATCAAATGACATATTACACTAGGCAAATCTGCTTGCTGCATAAGACCTCTTTAAAATGTTCAAGAGCAACGATACCAGTTTGAGGATTAAGGTGAGCCTGACCCAAGTCATGGTATTTTCAATTGCCTCATATGCATGTAAAAGTTGGAAAATAGATGAGGAAGACTGTAGAAGAATTGATGCATTTGTGCTATGGTGTTGGAAAAGAATATTGAAAGAACCATGGAACAGAATAACAAACATATCTGTGTTGGAAGAAGTACAACAAGAATGCTCCTTAGAATCAAGGATGGCAAGACTTCATCTCTCATACTTTAGATATACTATCAGGAAGGACCAGTCCCTGGAGAAGGGCATTATGCTTTGTAAAGTGGAGGATCAGGGAAAAAGAGGATGACCCCCAATAACATGGATTGACACTGTAGCAGCAGCAATGGGCTCAAGCATAACAACAATTGTGAGGATGGCACAGGACTGGGCAGTATTTAGTTCTGTTGTGCCTAGGGTTGCTATGAGTTGGAATTGACTCAATGGCACCTAACAACAGCAACAACAAGGAAAGAGAAGATGGACAGGCTCAGTATCATGGACTGACTTTGGAACAGACCACCAGTTGCTTCTATACAAGTTCAAGGTGAGGCTGAAAAAAATGAAAACAGTCGAGAACCAAAATACAACTTTGAGAATGTTGTTGTTGTTGTTAGGTGCCGTCAAGTTGTTTTCAACTGACAGTGACCCTATGCACAACAGAAAATAATGCCTGGTCCTGTGTCATCCTCACAATTGTTGTTATGTTTGAGCCCATTGCTGCTGTCACTATATCAATTCATCTATTTGGGGGTCTTCCTCTTTTTCACTGATCCTCCATTTTATCAAACCATTCAGTATCCCCTTGTTCTCTTCTAACAATCGTCTCTTGGTCTATGTATAGGTTCCTTGTGAGTACAGTTAAGTATTCTGGAATGCTCATTCTTTGCAATATTACCCATAGTTTGTCATGATCCATACAGTTGAAAGTCTTTGTACAGTCAATAAAGCAAAGACAAAAAATTTTCTGGTATTCTCTGCTTTCAGTCAAGATTCATCTGACATCAGCAGTGATATCCCTTATTCCACATTATCTTCTGTATCTATCTTAGATTTCTGAATCTTCCCTGTTAATGTACTGTTGCAACCATTTAAAAATTCTCATCAGCAAAATTTTACTTGCATGTGATATTAATGATATTAATTGATGATTTCCTCATTCCATTGGGTTACCTCTCTTTGGAATGGGCACAAATATGGACCTGTCCCAATGAGTTGGCTAGGTAGCTGTCTTCCAAACTTCTTGGCATAGATGACCGAGCATCTCCAGTGCTGTATCAGTTTGTTGAAACCTTTCAATTTGCATTCCATCAACTCCTGGAACCTTGTTTTATTTGCCAATGACTTCAGTGCAACTTGGACTTTTTCCTTCTATATCATTGGTTCATGATCATATGCTACCTCTTGAAACGGTTCAACATCAATCATTTCTTTTGGGTACAATGACTGTATATTCCTCCTTCCATCTTCTTTTGATGCCTTCTGCATGATTCAATATTTTGTCCATAGAATCCTTCATATTGATGGTCAAGGCTTGAATTTTTCCTCAGTTCTTTCAGATTAAGAAATGCTGAGCATATTCTTCCCTTTTAATTTTCTAATTCCAATAGACTTTATAGGTCTTTGCACATTTCATTATAGTACTTGACTTTGTCTTCTCAAGCTCCCCTCTGAAAATTTCTGTTCAGATCATTTACATCTTCATTTCTTCCATTAGCTTTAGCTTCTCTATGCTCAAGAGTAAGTTTCAGAGTCTCTTCCGACATTCATTTCGGTCTTTCCTTTCTTTTCTGTCTTTTAAATGATCTTTTACTTTCTTCATATATGCTGTATATTCCTTGATATATAATCTTGAGTATATTCCACCTGAATTTAGAGACCATCTCAAGAATAGATTTGAAGAAATATGAGCCAGGTCATGAGTAGATATATGCACATGAATGTTCATAATAGCAAAAAGAAGGAGACAACCTAAATACCTATCAATGGAAGACTGGATAAACAAACTTTGGTACATACACACAATAGAATACTATGCAACCTTGAAGAATAACAATAAATGTGTATGTAGACCAAGAGTCTATTGTTAGAAGAAAACAAGAGGATACTGAATGGTTTGGTAAAACACCTCATATCATGGATGACCCTTGAGGACATTATGTTGAGTGAAATTGGTGGTTGGTGGTTATGTGCCGTGGAGTTGGTTCCAACTCATAGCGACCCTGTACAGGGTTTCCAAGGCTGTAAATCTTTATGGGAGCAGAAAGCCTCATCTTTCTCCCACAGAACAGCTGGTAGTTTCAAACTGCTGACCTTGTGGTTCGCAGCCCAATTCATAACTACTACGCTACCAGAGCTCCTTAGTCAACCATAAAAGGACAAATATTGCATGAGACCATTATTGTGAAAGCTAAGAATGAGAAGGATAGAAGGAGAGATGGAATATCCTGGACAAAAAGTGGACTTCAGGGTATTTGGGGAAAGTGTCAAGGTTGACACTGACAAAGGAGAGAGTTACACAAGGGAAGAGCGGCAGAAAGAATTGGACCTGGAGAATTTGAGATCATTCTGTGGTGTGCTGTCTTTGCTCAGTCAGATTAATGGATCTACTCCATGTGTCCGCTCTCCTACCAGGAGGTTTCTATATCACAATTAACATGCTACTGGCCTAGTCCAGAAAAGTAGACCCACCTTGTACTGAACAGAAGCATGAGGTAGTCACAGCAGCCACAGATTTTACATACAGACCACACAGAACTACTGGAAACCTGAGCAAAGAAAGTCTCAGTAGATTAATGATGATAGAAGCCTGATTGGAGAGACTAGTGGAGTGAGCAGAAGGTGAAAAAAAATGAAGACAGTAAATATCAACAATATAACTTCATTGAAAAGTGCTGCCGCCACCTCCACACTTGTGAGAGCATCATTGGCTGTTGGACTGATCAGACCTGAGTGACTTCATACAACCCAAACTCAGCAGCCTCACACACACAACGAGTCGCACTCAAAGAGGTATTGATCATAACCACTATCAGAGCTCAAGAACCAAACTTTTATTAGTCATAATTGAAAATTAATTACTTCTGGTTGGTGACTAATTCAATAATTAGTTATACTCATTACAAAAACATCTACAAGTAGCATGTGTGGACAGCTTGAATCAGATGTTGCAAAAGAACTAGAATCCTGTTTTTGGAAGGATGAATTGTTTAGGCTTGTGCAATCTATGCTTTTTTGGGGGAGAAAAATAGAATAAAAAAGTAGCCTGACTCATGTCAATAAGCTTTGTATCCAGTTTTGACGGGAACAAAGTGCAAAGAGTGATTATATTATTTATCATCATGATCACCCAGAATGATATTCCAGAGGTCCATAACCTGCACAACCATTCTGATCATTCCTGAGCGGCAGTGAGGAACACGTGAACACCTCCCAGCATCCTAAGAAATATACAGGGCAGGGAAAAGCTCCTATGGTCATTTAGGATGAGTATTCTTGTTATTTAAATGTAACTTTGAAGGAATATGTAGTTATATTAGGGAGTCTCCAGATTATGTGTGGCAACCAACCAACCACTTGCCATTGAGTCAATTCCAATTCATAGCATATTCTCAGAATAGAACTGTGCATAGGGTTCTCAACAGCTGTGACCTTTCTGGAGTAGACTGCCATACCTTTCTTCAGAGGGCAGATGGATATTTATTGGACATAAATATCATCCCTTCCTCAAGAGGTAAGAGTAGAGGAAAGGGCTTTCTCTCTGCTGCCTGGAGCTGGAGGTGATAGCCCTTGTTGTTAGAATAGTATTTATATAACTCATACTAGTTACAATCACTCTTCTAGAGAAGGTGTTGATTTTGTTTTTGGCTGTGAGGGTTGGACTGAGGTCATGAAATGCTGGTCTAGTAGTTCACCTGACCAATTCTAGGGTCAGGGAAGGAAGACTAACTCAAGGATTAACAACTCTGTGCTTAGTGAATGTCAGTGGGCTCCCATGTGTACTAGGGTTGGAGGAAAGGAAACTGAGGACTCTTCTGAGGGTGTGGTTAGAACTCTTCTAAGGGTTTGAGCTGGGACTCCAGCACTCAGGGTTCTGGCTGAGTACCTGCTCCACTACCAGGTAGCCAGTCAGCCTCCAAGGCTTGTTCTTGGTTCTTCAATTCTCCCATCTCTCCACCTTAAGCTCCCAGTACCAGAACCAGGTGCACTGGCACTGCAGGAGAGGCTGGGTCTCTCCCATGCAAGTACATAGAAGGTAGCAATGTCCATGTAGAAGGCAACCCCATTCCTTCCCTATGACTCTCCAACTCACAGATTGCCCCCCTTCATGACCTCTCTCCCAAGGATCCTTTGTGGAAATGGAAGTTGCTTGGGTGAGAGCCAGAACAGAATAAGCCTCTGGCTCTTTATTAAAGAATGTTATGTGAGTAAGGGAGGGAAAGGCGCTGAAAAATGAATGTGTCCCTTTTCCAATTTCTCTGCAGCTCCCACCTCCCAGTTCTGCTCATCTGTGCAGGTGGACCCCAGGCTTGTCATTAAGTCTCTATTTCTGACACCTCTGCAGTTGCCTTGCCCCAGGCACCTCTGTTTCCCTCCCCTCCTCCTCTTAGCTTCAGCTAAACACTGCTGCCCTGCATTCCTGAAGTCAGTCCTTTCCAACCTAGCACACCACCCACTGACAGCCCTTGAACTGGCCTTTCACAAAGTAAGTCCCCAGTCCCACTTTAGCGTTGGCATTGGGATCTTAGACAATAGGAGGAGATGAGAAGGGAAGAGTTGAGAAGGGTAGTCTGTCAGCCTAGCTAGTCTTCTTACACTCATCTCTCCATCTATTGTTCTCTCTTTCAGGATTTTTCTTTGACCTATTATCATTTATTCTTATTTTACAGGTCAAGTCTCTGTCAAACAAAATTATAAAACAAAAGCTCTATTCCTGAAACTCACATTCCATTCTCGGCCCAGAGATGGTTTGGACCTATCCTCTTCTCTTGCTCTGAATCCTTACTCTGCTCAACCCTACCTCTGTTATTAGTGACTTTATCTTTTCACTAGCACATAAATTTCCTCACCTGTGGCCTTCTGCAGCAACTGCCTGACTAGTGCCCACTCTAGACTGACTCACTGAGAACTGTGGGAACTGTATGTATCGAACATATTCACACTTTACTGAGCCTCTGGATGGAGAAGAGAATAAGGCTCATCCCCTAGGAATTAAAAAAGTGCCTAATTCAAAAGCAAGATATACAATGTTGGTCTCTTAGTTTTGACAAATGTACCATGGTAATATATTATCAATGGGGCAAACTGGTTAAAAAGTATGTGATAACTCTCTGTACTTCTTTGCAACTTTTCTGTAAATTTATAATCAAAATTTTATTAAAAAAGGAAAAGTAGAGCTAAACCAATGACTGGAACTCCAGAAAACCAGAGTCTGGAACAGAGGAAGGCAAACTTTTGTTGTCCTTGGACAAGCTACTTTCCAGGTCTGAAGATTAGTTTGTTCATCTGAAAAAATGGAAAAATATCCTTTTGCCATGTGTCTGCTGGGGATGTGATAATAATGAAACACGAGAAGGGGCAGGAAGGAGGTCAGAATTCCAGTAAATCAGATAATAGGCAGGACGAGGTCCTAGATCCAGTAGGGAGTGGGACTGGGAAGCAAGTCTAAATCTCAGGCAGAGGCAATGGTGAAGTATACTGAATACTGAGGCCAACTGATTAAAGACCCCTGGGAACAACACAGCAATTCCTGATGAAATAGGAACATACAAGGATTGACATTTCAGAGATGATGCTCCAAATCATGGACTTTGGATGACTTATCTCTGGCTGGTCCTGATGGATAGTCAAGAGGATGTTGGACCAGAGTGTAGCCTGAGAGTAGTAGCCCAGGGTCTGGCCCCAAAAGATGGGTTCTCTTCCCCCACCTATGGAGACAGGCAACAGTTTATGGCCAGTGGGATCAAAGAGACAGCTTTGAGCTGGGGGCAGTGAGTAAAGCTGGGCTCTGGTAGGTAGAGGCTGAGCAACCCTGCATGCCTGGGCCCTCCTCTGCATTAATTATCCGCTGATATGGTTTGCATTGCTCTCCCTTTGTGCTATTTTAATTAACAGAGATCTCCTCTGAGCAAACCAGCTGCTGTGTAAGTTGTCAAACTGTCAGCACACACAAGGATGAGAGCCATGGAGACATCAAATGTAGGAACTACCATTGGGCTCCCTATCGCCTTAGAACATTTGAACCTCCCCCCAAACTCTCCTCTATTACCAATAATAGGCAGAAGAATGTCACGATTAAGAACTCAGCTTTGGGTCCAGACTTGAACTTTTGTTGTGAGAGTTTGGTCAAATCACATAAACTTTCTGAATGTTATTTCCCTTATCTGCAAAATGGGAATAGTAATTAGGATTATGGTAGAAAGGGAATATGCTTTACTCAATGGATTCAGGGAGACCAGAGGAAGTAGGGGGGAAATTAATTAGGCTGCTAACCTCAGAGTCAGCAGTTCAAAACTATCAGCTGTTCTGCGGGGGAAAGATGAGGCTTTCTGCTCCCGTAAGGATTTACAGCCTTGGAAACCCTGTATAGGGTCACTATGAGTCAGAAGCAACTCCATGGCACATAACAACAACAACATAGTGTCCAATAAATATGTCAGTTTTCCTGGTCAGTGTAAGATTCTCTACCAGGCCCTTTGCAAGTTCATTATAGCTAGAGAGGAAACTTAAACTAACAAATACATAGAAATCCATAATATTCATTATTGGCTTTCTATTTTTTCTACATTATAATTCTGTATTCAATGACATTTTTGCTTTCTCAGTAGCTTTGCCTCCCAGATCCCACCTATCAAGTCATTGTTGTTGTTGTTATTGTTAAGGGCCTTCAAGTAACTTCCAACTCATAGTGACCTGCCCTACAATCCCTTTGTGCCCAATTTCTTCCCTTCTTTAGCAGAAAGATGACTAGGTGGATGAGCAGTCTATTAGAGATTCTCAAAATTCACATGCAGTTATCCTCGCTGAAAGGTGTTGCTGGGTGACACAATTGGTAAACCACTTAACTAATAACCAGAAGGTTAGTGATTTAAATCCACCCAGAGGGGTCCCAAGAGAAAGACCTGGTGGATCTACTTCTGCAAGGTCAGTCCTGAAAACCTATGAGTACATTCTACTCCACACATATGGGGTTTCTATGAGTTGGATGGAGTTGACTCACTAACAAATCTGGGTTTTGTTGTTGCTATTGTTGTTGGTTATTCTCACTGACTAAATGAATAAATAAATAGATGAGGGAACTTTAAGGAGGAGGAGATGGCTGAGTTGAGACCTGAAAGACACGTCAGTTGCCTACCCCATGTGCATCAGCATGCATCTGTGCACCACAGGGTTTTCAATGCTTGATTTTTCAGAAGTAGACCATCAGGCCTTCCTTCTGAAGTATCTGTAGGTGAATTTGAATCACCAATCTTTCCATTAGCAGCTGAGCATGCTAAGCATCCTAGTTAACTTGAAAGATAGTTAATTGGTAGTTAATTAGGTAAAAAGGAAATGAGGGAGGGATAAAGTATTAACTAGCAGAGATAATACCATATTTAAATATCCAAAGACTAGAGAGTGCAATATGTATTTGAGGAACAATGTATTTGTTGTTGTTGTTAAGTGCCATGGAGTTCGTTTTGACTCATAGGGACCCTATATAGGGTTTCTGAGGCTATAAATCTTTTGTATGAGCAGAAAACCTCATCTTTCTCCAATGGAGTGAGTGGTGGGGCTCGAATTGCTGACCTTGTGGTTCTCAGTCCAGTGCTTATTCTATGGAGCCACCACGCTCCATAGTTTAGCAGAACTGAAGACTCGTAAAAAGCAAGGAGGTAGATGTGAAGGATGAGGCTGATAAAGAAGGTGGGGTTTGAACACAGAGGGCCTTGTAAGCACTGTTCATAGTTGAACTTTATCCTGTATGAAAGTAGAAGTCAATGAGGGATTTAATATAGCAAAAGGATACTGTCAGATTTTTATTTTAAAACGACCCTTTGGATGGGTTTATATTGTTGTTGTTGTTGTTAGGTGCCATTGAGTCGGTACCAACTCATAGTGACCTTATGCACAGTAGAACAAAAATAGATAGTAAGTCCAAAAAAGCAAGCATGGATTCAGGGAGTCCAGTTAAAGAAGTGTTGCTTCAATTTGTGTTAAAGCTGGGAACCTCAGTTAGGAAGTATACTTCTCTTCTTTTGGAAATCTTTAGGGGGTAAAAGCTATAGAATTAATATTGATCGGTCACGGGAAGTCAAAGAGGGCAAAGGAAGAAGAGGCCAATAATAGATGACCAGAGGAAGTAGGGGGAAAATCAAGAGAAAAGACAGTCAAGGACAGAGTTCCAAGAAGGAAGAAATAGTCAACAATATTCAGGGCTGCCAAGGGGTCCTAAATACAAAGACTGAGAAGTGGACATGAGTTTAGTCAAAAAGCCCAAAAGAGATGGCTAGTTCCCTTGGTGAGCAGTTGTGTGTGTCTGTGGTGGGGGGTGGATGGGTAAGATGTCTGGGGATGATTGTAGTAGTTTGGGAATTGAGAGGATGGTGTCAGAACGGAAAGAGTGAAGGCAAAAAAAAGTTGGCAGTGAATGGAAGGTGAGAAACAGAGTGCCAGATAGAAAATAATGTAGAATAAAAGGAAGACTTATTTTTTAAGATGTAAGGGAAATGAACATATATACACCTAAGGGGAAGAATCTAGAAGAGAGCAGGAGAATGAAAATCTGGGATATAGAGGGGATAGTTGAAGGAGCAAGGTTACAGAAGAAGTTGGAGGAGGTAGGATGCAGAGCATACATGAACAATTTGTTCTGGACACATCTGAGATGGGAAGAGGCACGGATAAGAGCTAATGCCAGTAGGTTTCTACTGTGGTAGGCATCCTGGAAACTGAAAGTGTTTCTTTCTGATCATACCTAGTCTCTATTTATGTCCCTGTGAAGAAAGAAATGAGACTAGAGAGTAAAGCCAGGAAGTAGTGGAAATCTGAGCTTGACGAGGGGTTTGAGGCAGTTGTTGGGGAACTGACTGGGGATTCATGAGAAGCCTGTGTGCTGGGCTGAAGCCCTGATGAATGAGCAGCAAACACGTGGAGCTCCTTCAATAAAGTTCTTCCTTTCCCTGAACGCATATTTTCCATCACCCAAGTGGGGACTCATCTGCATGTTGCTCACCTGTTAGGGACGCAGTGATGGAGCTTGAAGGAGAGATGAAGGGGTTTGGGGCAGCTGAGTTTGTGCAGACATCCTAGGAGAGATATTTGATGACTGTGGCATCTGCCTGGGGGACAAGGGCTCTCCAGGATCAGGAATTATGACTCTGCTCAGGGACCTGAGTAGAAGCCCCTTGGCATCTGGAGAGAGGCAAACAAGGAAATAGGAGAAGAGGTCTGTTCTTGTAGCTCAGCTCAGCTCTGCTCCTCTTTCTCACACTACTTTCCTGAGCTGGCCCCAGACAGATTGATTCCCTCTGACACCAATGTCCTAGAGCAAAGCTGCAGGTCAGTGAAATCAATTGCTAACTGAGGCATCCTCCCCAGCTCATGGATGTTGAATCAACTTAATCCTCCTCAGGTTGGAAAACACTCAGCTTAATTTGTGGGCCTCCTCACGTTGCAAACACACAGCTGCATATATGTGAGTGTGCTTGTCTGTAAGAGTGTGTTGGTGAACTTGTATGTGCATAGCTCTGATTGAGAATGTGGTGGTCTTTGTGTGTGTGTGTTAGACCTCACATAAGTATGTAAGCCTGTAGGGGAGTGTGTGTTAGTGTATCTTTGGGCCTGTATGAACACACATGCCCTCAACAGATCAGCTTGTAGATGAATCTGTGTTGAAGGTTAATGAGAGCCCCTTTGTGTACTTGTGAGCAGATGTGTCTGTGAGCCTGTTTTAAAAATTATACCTAATATACCCACTCCACTTATTGACATGGTTAGGTTCCAAAGACTAGGTCATCATGTAAAATTTGACAGTAAGTGGAAATAGAGGATGGCCACATCAGATCACAAAACAGAGGATGGCAATATCATTACATAACTGCCAAATTACATTATTACATAACCATTACATCATTACAAGCCAAATCACCTGAGAATGATGACCTGACCAGGTTGACACATAACCGTAACATTAGCCTATGTTACTCTTGCCTCATACCATGGCATTTATTACCACCAAACATAGTTGTTAATGTGCAAATTAGTCTGGTAGTACATGTTTAACTATTGTAAATGTGAAATGTCAGGTAATGATACAGATGATAAGTGAGGAGTCAGTGTATTTGTGGAGTCCTGGTGTGGCACTGTAGGTTAATCAATGGACTGCTAACCACAAGGTTAGCAATTCAAATCTACCAGCTGAAACCCTATGTTGTTACTGTTAAGTGCTGTTGAGTAATTTCTGATTCATAGCCACCCAGATAGGGTTTCCAAGGAGTGACTGGTGGGTTTGAACCACCAACTTTGTGGTTAACAGTTCAGCACTTAATCTACAGGATTCTCAGAAACCCAATACAGGATGCTGAGTTGAAACCAGCTCAACAGCACTTAACAACAACAAAGTGCATTTGTATTACTATATTTTTACAGAGCATTTATATGAGGATTAAAAAAAGCCTCCACAGGTGTGTATGTTTGTTGTACTGTGGTGGCTTACATATTGTTGTGATTCTGGAAGCTATAACACTGGTGTTTCAAATACCAGCATGGCCACCATGGTGGACAGGTTTCAGAAGAGCTTCCAGACTAGGCATAAGGAATAGATGATCCACTTCCTATATTCCTATAAAATCACAGAAACCTTTATTAAAAAAAAAAAAAAAAATCAAAATGTGAAGCTACTGTTTCTCAACATAGCCTCCATATAGGTCTACACACTTCTGAAAGCAGTGCTTCCATCGCTCAATTCCTGGTGTGGAGAGTCCTGGTGTGGTGCCATGGGGTAATGCACTGGACCGCAAAGTTGGTTTGAACTGCAAGGTCGGTGATTCAAACTCAACAGCTACTCCTCAGAAACCCTATTCAGGGTAGCCATGAGTCAGTACCAACTTAATGGCATGAGCAACAATGACCCTTCCCTGAGTCCTGGTGTGGTGGTTTGGGATAATGCACTGGACCCCAAGGTCGGTTTGAACTGCAGGATCAATGGTTCAAATTCACCAGCCACTCCTCAGAAAACCTATACAGGATCACCATGAGTCAGAACCAACTCAATGGCACTTAACAACAACAACAGCTATCCTTCCCTGAAAAATTCTGTGCTATGCCATTTATATCACATCAGAACAGCAATTTGGGCAATCTCTATGACACAAATTGTACTCCTTTTAAATGTTCTTTGAGTTTTGAGAACCAAAAGAAGTTTGAAGGAGCAAGATTAGAGTAATAAGGTAAAGTTTCCCAGTGAAATTCTTGTGGGACAGCCCTTGCTGCCCTGGAAGAAAAAGCAGGTGCATTGTCGTGATGGAAAAAAATTCCTTGGCAAAATCATCCTGGCTTTTTTCTCACCAATGCAGCTTTCAATTTTCTTAAAACTTTTTCAGAATAAGCCCCTGTGATCGTATCGTGTCCTTTGAGAAAGAACATCTATCAAGATTACTCCTTGGGAATCCCCCAAACTGCCACAAAAACCTTCTGAACTGACCTGTCTTGAATTTAACTAGCCTAGCAGATCCCTTTGGAAGCCATGGTTTTGGTTGGACCTTGTTCTCTGGATTGAATTGGTAAATCCAAGACCCGTCCCTGTTTACTATTTGTTCTATGAAATCAACTTCATTAGCGCCAATCTTTCTTAAGACACTGATCTTCATGCAACATTATTGGAACCATAAAGTCAAAAGCTTGCTGAGGCCAAGATGTTGACTTAAAATTGAAAATGCTGAACCATGGGAGATCCCATTTTAAGTAACTATTGCATCAATGGTAATTTTACAATCTTCTTTAAACAGTTTCTGGACTTCAGCCAGTTTCTTCATTCATTGAAGTTGACAGTCTTGGTTCATCTTTGAGGTCTTCTGGGCCTACCTTAAAACACTTGATCCATCTAAAAACTGTTGTTCTATGTGGGGCAGCAGTGCTATGAACTTGTTGCGAAACTTGAATAATTTGAGAAGATAGCAACTTGTTTTGTTAAATAGAGCTGATAATAGCCCTGACCTCAAAATCAATTTTTCCCATGGCACAAAAAGTATCCTTTTGTGTGTATGTGAAAATACCTATTTGGAGCACCTTCCTGATGCATTTGGGTTGAAGCTGACATATTCAAATTGTATCTACTCACATTAAATATGTTCTGCTACGTTAATTTCTGGTACATTTAGGTTTTTAACACAAGAGCAAAACTGTATTGGCAGTCAACGAAGAAGGATAGAGTCCTTCTAGCTTGTATCCTTCTAGCTTGTGACCTGAAGTCCTGGTGTGGTGCTGTAGAATAAGCACTAGAGTGCTAGCCTCAAGGTTGGTGGTTCAAAGCCACCAGCTGCTCCTCAGAAACCCTATATGGGTGACTATGAGTTGGAACCCACTTGTGGGAACTAACAAGAACAACAACAGCTTGTGACCTAGCCCTGAGAGGATGTGGGGAATGGCTGGTCTAAAGTGTACGGAGTTGTGCAGACTCTTAAGTCTATTGCTGGTGCCCAATGGCCTGGTCCCAATGGTCAGGGATGCTCTTATTTTTTTAAGTTTTTATTGTGAATTGAGTGATAGTTTACATGGGTGAACGTCAGCTTTACACTCATCCTATCATATTTTGCTTCATTGCAATGATTATAATCCCCTGCATGCATTATCATTCAACAGCATTTGCTTCTATTCCCTCTGTTTTTTGTTTTGTTTTTTTTTGGATGTACACTGAAGCACTCAGGAATATATAATCATTCAAACAACCAAAGGGCATACCCTGCAAGCCTGCTTCCCGGCCGCCAGCACATAATTCCTCTCCCTTCATAAGTCTACAGTCCCCAGCTGCTCCATCTCTCCACATCATCATCTTTGCCTCCATCTCGGCCAGGGATGTTTTCACCTTGGCTGAGTGACCAGGCATGAAGTCTGATCTAACTCTGGGTGGTCAGAATCAGAAAGTAAGTGCCACAGAAGTAGCTGGTGATGAAGATTATGGATATGTGAGAAAATAAAATCTATATCAACTTTCAAGTGGGAATTGGGTTTATAGTGATCCTTACTACACAGCTAGCAATAAACATGAGGTGTGCTCACCTTGCCCCTTTAGTGGCTCAGTTGGCAGTGAAAGGAATCATAGGTAGAAGGAAGAAAGAGAAAAAGGAAGGGAGGAAGGAAGGAAAGATGGAAGGAAAGAAAGCTCCCATGTTTACTCTCACTCCTACCCTTCCTCCTCTGAATTTGAACCCCACTGTTTAATGAAGACAAATGTAGGAATAATGTTGCTGTTAGGTGCCATTGAGCAGGTTCCAAATAACAGCAACCCTATGTACAACAGAATGAAACTCTGCCTGGTCCTGTGCCAGCCTCACAATTGTTGTTTTATTTACGCCTACTGTTGCGGCTACTGTGTTAATCCATCTCGTTGAAGGTCTACCTTTTTTTGCTGACCCTCTACCTTACCAAGCATTATATCCTTTTCCAGAGACTGGTTCCTTTTGATCACATGTCCAAAGTATGTGAGATCAACTGCAAATGTAGAAGAGGTGTAACTAAAACAGGAAAGCAGTTAATCTGTCATTTCAGGAACGGAAGACTGTAGGACCATCAAGAGGGAAGAGCATGAGAGGAGCGAGGGATCATTAACAGAAAAAAAGGCAACAACAGGGATGGTGGCAGAGGTGATGGCATAGAGAGATACAGCAATAGAGGATGATGGGCCTGAGACAGGCGGTGTGCCTGCAGGTAGCAGGCTGGCTTGCAAAATGTGAACATTTCAATAATTTTATATTTTCAATGTGGTTTGTGTACATCAAAAAAAAAAAAAAAAGGTAATAGAAGTAAACACTGTTAGCTGATGGTACATGGAGGGGATGGTAATCATTGCAGTGATTTGTTGAATTTAAAACTGATAATCTGTGCTGTAAACCTTCAATCAATTCACAATAAAAGCTCAAAAAAAATAAAAGTGAGATGAAGTTTCCCTATCCTTGCTTCTAAGGAACATTCTGGTTCAAGACAAATTTGTCTTCTGGCAGTCCACAGTATATTCTTTACCACCACTTTAATTCAAATGCATCAGTCTTCCTCTACTCTTCCTTATTCATTGTCTAGCTTTCACATGCATGTGAAGTGATTGAAAATACCATGACTTGCATCAGGGGCACCTTAGTCCTTAAGGTGACATCCTTACTTCTTAAGGAGGAAGCAAATCAAGATCCCAGAACTTGAGTTCAGCCATTGTTATATTTTTCTATTCCAGTAGTTATGGTTGCTTCCCAATATATAGTGACTATCCCAACTGTTTCCATTTGCTGATTTTGCCTTTTTCTCAGGAGAATTACCTTTTCCCCAACCCCTGCTTCATTTGAGCCACAAGTTCCACTTTGGAGATTGAAATTATTGTTGTTGTTGCTAAGTGCCATCAAGTCAGTTCTGACTCATAGTGACCCAGTATAGGGTTTCTGAGGAGTGGCTGGTGAGTTTGAACCACTGACCTTGTGCTTCAAACTGACCTTGAGTCCTGCACTTATATTACAGTGCCACACCAGAAGTCCTGGAGATTGAAAAGGAGTGATTAGTTAGGTAGAAAGTTAAATTTTAACTCTAAGATGGCTACTTAGGTTTGATTTTACTTTATGTTAAATGAAAACCCTTTTAGTGCCACCGTTTCTCATACTCACGGGCACCCTGAAATCACTTAGACCTTCAGGGACAGAACAGGAAGAGTTCTTGGACAGGATTTAGGTGAGGAGGGGTTTTTTTAGGTCACATATTTGAGCTCTGACAATCAGAAAACAGTAAGATTTGGCTTTGACCTTAGGAATGGGACTGTCAAATAAAGGCACAATGAGTTCTCCAGAATAGATCATATGTTAGGCCACAAAACAAATCTCAATAAATTTTAAAACATGCAAACACTAAAAAGCGTCTTTTTAGATCACAATGCTATAAAATTAGAAATCAACAATATGAAGATCAAGGGATAAAATCAAATACATGGAAATTGAGCAACACCCTCTCTAAAAGTTACTGGGTAATAGATCAAATAAAATATGAACTAAAAAAATTCCTTTAGTTACATGTGAATGAAAATACAATTTACCAAAACCTTTGGGACACACCAAAAGCAGGTGCTCAGAAGGCAATTTATATTAATAAACACACACATTCAAAAAGAAAAAGAACCAAAATCAACACCTTAACCAAACACCTCCAACAAGTAGAAAAAGAGCAGCAAAGTAAATCTATGGCCACTAGAAGAAAAGAAATAATAAAGGTTAGAGCAGAAATAAATGGAATGAAAAACAGAAAAGCAATAGAAAGAATTAACAAGACAAGAAGTTCGTTTTTTGAAAGGGCTATTAAAATTGACAAACCATTGGCAAATCTAACAAAAGATAAGAAGGAAAAGATACAACTAACACGAATAAAAAGATATGGGTGACATCATGACAGAACCAATGGAAATAAACAAAAGGATAAAACAGAATACTATGAAGAATTATACTCTGGCAAATTTGAAAACCTAGATGAAATGGAAATTTTTCTAGAAACACACAACCTACCTAAACAAACACAGGCTGAAGGAGTAAACTTGAACAGGCCTATCACAAGAAAAAAATTGATCAAGTAATTAAAACACTGCCAACTAAAAAAAGTTCAGATTCAGATGGCTTTAGTGGTGAATTCTATGAAACATTCAGAGAAGAACATCACCAGTTCTACTCAAATTATTCCATAATACAGAAAAGAATGGAAAATTCCTGAATTGATTTTATGAAGCAAGCATAACTGATACCAAAATCAAGCAAAGATACCAAAACAGGAAAAATAAGAAAGAAAATTATAGGCCAATATCCTTCATGAACATAGGTGCAAAAATTCTTAAGTAAATCACAGTCAATAAAATCTAACAGTATGTATATAAAAAAATACATCATGACCAAGTGGGATTCAGGCCAGGTACAGAAGGATGGTTCAATATTAGAAAAAGAATCAACATGATCCACCACATAAATAAAACAAAAGAAAAATATCACATGATCATATCAACTGATGCAGAAAAGACATTTGATAAAATCCAACACTCATTCCTGACAAGAAACACTCAACAGTATAGGAATAGAAAGGAAATTCCTCAACATAATTAAGGACACACAATAGCCACATCATTCTCAAGTGTGAGAAACTGAAATCATTGCCCTTGTGAACAGGAACCAAACAAGGATGCCCTTTATCACCACTCCTATTTAATATTGCACTGGAAGTCTTAGCCAGAACTTTAAGTCAAGAAAGGAAAATTAAAGACATCCAAACTGGCAAAGAAGCAAAACTCTATTTGTAGATGATATGATCCTATACCTAGAAAATCCCAAAGACACCATAAGATATTATTGAAATTAATTCATAGATTTGGCAAAGGGACAGGGTACAAGATCATGACACAAAAATCAGTTGGATTTCTTTACATTAATAAAGAGAGTTCTGAAAAGGAAATCAGGAAAACACCATTTATAATATCCACCCAAAAGATGAAACACATGAGAATAAATCTAATCAGAGAAACAAAAGACCCATACAAAGAAAAGTACAAAACACTACTACAAGAAACCAAAAAAGACCTGCAGAAAGGGAGGAATATACCTTGCTCATGGAGCAAGACTAAACATTGTGAAAATGTCAACACTACCCAAAGCAGTTTATAGATATAATGCTATCCCAATCCAGATTCCAACATCATTCTTTAAAGAGATGGAAAAATTAATCACTACCTAACCTGGTATGTTGCTGTAGGATAATTCATTGGGCTGCAAGGTCAGCTTGAGCTGCAAGGTTGGCAGTTCAAACACACCAGCTGTTCCTTGGAAAACCTATACAGGGTCACTGTGAGTTGGAACTAGCTCGATGGAACTTCAACAACAATAAACTTTATATGGAAAGGAAAGAGACCCTGCATAAGCAAAGCATTAATTAAAAAAGAGGAACTAAGTAGGAGGCCTCTCACTTCACAGTCTCAAAAGACACAGCTGCAGAAGTCAAAACAGCCTGGTACTAGTACAACAAAAGATGTATAGATCAATAGAACAGAATTGAGAGCCCACTTTAAAAAGTCAGCTGATTTTTGACAAAAGGGTAAAAATGCATTAAATGGGGAAGAGATAGTCTCTTCAATAAAGGTTGCAGGTAGAATTGGAAATCCATCTGTAGAAAAATGAAACAAGACCTATATCTCACATCATATACAAAAATGACCTCAATGTGAATTAAAGACCTAAATATAAAACTTAGAACTATAGAGATCATCAATGAAAAAATAGGGACAAACTTAGGAGGTCTGATATATCACATAAATATACTATCAAACAAAACTGAAAACACACAAACAAAAGACAAAATAGATGACTGGGACTTCCTAAAAATGTGCATCAAAGGATTTCACCAAAGTAAAGCGAACCCGCACTGGGAAAAAATGTTTGACAATGACATATCAAAAAAAGACTACTATCCAAAATTTATAGAACACTTCAACACCTCAACAAGAAGAAGACAAATAATCCAATTGAAAATGGTTAGAGGACATGAACAGACACTTCACCAAAGACATTCAAGTGGCCAACAAACATATGAAGAAATGCTCATGATCATTGGCTATGTTGTTGTTAAGTGCCGTCAAGTCGGTTCCAACACATAGTGTATATGGTTTCCACATACCCTATGTATACCCACAAATCCCTTTATGAGGTTTCCAAGGAGCAACTAGTAAAGTCATTGGTCATAGAGAGTTGCAAAGCAAAACAACAATGAGGTATCATTTTACTCCAACATTAAAACAAAGTTAAAAAAAGAAAAAAAAAAAACAGAAAATGCTGGTACAGGTGTGGAGAGTTGCACCATTTTACAGTTCCTAACAACCTGCGATATGCAGATGATACAACACTTGCTTGCTGAAAGTGAAGAGGACTGAAAACATTTACTGATGAAGATTAAAGAGCACAGCCTTCAGTAAGGATTACATCTCAATGTAAAGAAAACAAAAATCCTCACCAGTGGACCAATAGACAACATTCTTATCAGCGGAGAAAAGATTGATGTTGTCAAGGACTTCATTCTTCTTGGATCAACTATCAACACTCATGGAAGCAGCAGTCAAGAAATCAAATGACGTATTGCATTAGGCAAATCTG
>NW_006408624.1:2562957-2563992 GCF_000296735.1 Chrysochloris asiatica | reverse complement strand
AGGTTCGCAGCCCGATTCGTAACCACTACGCTACCAGAGCTACTTGGTATATATTCTCAAGAAATAGATGTGAGAGAACAAACAAGATGGCGGATCTGGTAGAAGTGCAGTGAGGAGCTCCGTCAGCAACAACACAGAATACCGGACCAAGCAGGCTGAAAGGATGGTGCCAAAACTCTGAACCACGTATAAAGGAATATTTAGAAGGTTGGAAGGCTTACAGCAGGGGAATTTGTAGCAGAAGCAAGAACTCCATTGCTTTCTAATCCAAGATGCTCAGCTGCTCCCAGAGCCACCATCTTGGGCAAGACAAAGTGGGGGAAGGATCAGAGCAGCCACGGACGCCTGACAGAAATGAGGAGATAAAGGTGTGGACACTCTTTTTTTTTTGTATCTGTTCATTGGTCTCTTGCTGGCTGCGTAACTCCATTCTGGTGACTAGAGGGAGTGCTTGAGCAAGTGGACACACACACACACACCCCAGAGGGTTCTACTATGCATGTGCACAGATCTCTATGAAATTTAAAGTGACAGTTTCCACTTAAAACCAAACAGCAGCACAAAACGGCCACAGCTGGCCCTGAACTGTTTATCACAAGGAAAAAGGCCTGAACTGGGGTTGTGGAGCAGGCCAGGCAGACTAAAAAGGAATTAGGCCAAAAATTAAATCCTGAGTTATGTCACAACAACCAACAGTGGCATCTTGAAATTTCTCAGGAAGAAGAGTGAGAAGGGAAGCCCATCTCTTGATCATATCTACCTGGAAGCAATCAGAAAGTATAAAACATACCAAAACACACACCCATCTAAGTATTAAGGGCACAGATAACTCCTGAATATGCCCCCAAACTAGAAACAGATGACCATACCAGCAAATGTACAGAAACGAGATAAAATGACTGAGAAAAATGAGCTGGAAGTAGACCTACACTCAATACTGGAAGATGGGCAGGCTTTGGAAATGCCTGAGAAGGAATTCAGAAAAGTGATTATAAAATGTATCAAAACACTATACAATGGAGTTGAGAAAAATAA
>NW_006408624.1:2559697-2562366 GCF_000296735.1 Chrysochloris asiatica | reverse complement strand
CAGAAACCATGCAGGCAAGAAGGCAATGGGGAGACATATATAAAACCCTGAAAGAAAAAGAAAACTGCCACCCAAGAATCCTCTACACAGCAGAGTTGTCAATCAAATACGGTGGTGTAATCAAAACATTCCAGGATAAACAGAAGCTAAGGGATTTTGCCAAAGCCGAACCTGCTATGAAAAACATCCTAAAGGAAGTTCTGTGGACTGAGAACCAACAAGATCAGACAACAACCAGAGAATGATGTACACGGTAGCACCACCCTGAACTCAATCGACAAATGGAAGAGTCAAGAACAGAATAAAATGATCAGAACAGAGGATCTGGGAGGTCAGTCTTGATCAAAACAATTACAATGTGAAAGAAGGTAAACACAGACGAACAGAGATCCAGGTAGTGAGAAAGTCAGGTACATTACAGGGTAAAATAGACTGTCTTTAATGGAGGGAAGAATTAATGGAATATAAGGTAACCACAACAGTGGGACTGGGGTGGGAGGTTTACTTCAGGTGTTGGGGAGGGCAATATAAGAAGGGGGAGGAGGTGGAAGAACAAGATAGATGGGAACACTGAGACAGGTTTGCATGTCCTAAGTGGAACAGAGGTAAACAGTGATGCATGCTCAAACTTGGAACAACAGGGCTCTGTGATACAGGGATCTAGGCATAGTTTGAAGAGGAGAAATAATACTAAAATGCTTGACTGTCTTATCAATATTGGTTTCCTTTGCCTACTATTATAAAATAGACACTTGAGTGTGATAGAAAGGAATGTTGGGAAACATGATTAGAGAAAACTTGTAAGCCCATCTTCAGCCTATAACTGATTGGAATACCTAAAAGGGGTTCTAGAACTTGCCCAGTGAAATAGGCCTCTTACAAAGCCTTTGCAAAGTATAGGACCTTAGGTGGAATCCTGAGTCCCATCCAGAACCTTATGAGGTGGGACATTCCCACTAGCAAGGACAAGGAGAACAGCCTGGAACAGCTAGAGCAACAGAAGATACATCTTCAAAGAAAGATCATCCGGAAAAACCCAAAACAAAAATGTCAGCATGACTGGCAGTAGCCAGCAAGCTGTTCTCCAGAAAGCCATCAAGGCAAGCAATCAAGTTCCTTCAGGACAAACTCCCCTCTAAGGCTGAAACTCAAAGGGAACACATGAATGGGCATGTAAGCGTGCTAGTTACCACATTGGGCTACTGGTGAGTGGAAGAGGAGGAAAGGCAGCAATGAAGAAATGGGCTGAGTTCACCCACCATCCATAGACTCCCATTGACCATAAAATGAGAGAGAGAAGAGGAAGGGCTGGTTGGTCCAAAGTGTGGTGGTACCTGGGGACACTTGAGCCTATGGACCCCGGCTAAGAGGAAGAGGTGTACCAGCAGTTCCAGTTCCAGCTCCAGCTCCTCCTCTTCTTCCTCCTCTTCCTCTTCTTCCTCCTGCTCTTCCCCAATATCCCTTGCTAAACCTGGCCCTTAGGCCTTGCCCAAACCTGCAAACCTCAAGAAGGCACCCTCTGGTGAGCGGAAGCCAATAAACTCCCTTCTGTACTCTCAGTCCCTTAGCTATTCACCTGCAGAAGTGTCGCTGCCCCTAGCCACAGCCCTCACCAAGGAACCAGCAGAGCAGCAGCAGCAAAGGAGGTTCACAGAGATGCCAGCGCAACGACAGCCGCTCCCCAAGTCACAAGTGCAGGAGGGAGACACCCAGCCCCTGTCCTAACCACCACTTCTCCAGTTCTCCGTAAACCTTGGAGTTCTCTACATAGTCATCTGGAGCTGCGCTAGTTGTGCACCTTTGCCCCAGAGCCACGGGAAGGGAAGGGCTCTAGGCCCCCTTGGGCCTGGCAGCCTCTTGTAGAGAGGGCTCCTTTACCACTCCCTTTTTTCCTTTATTCCTATGAAATGTTAATCTCTGTGAGTTTTTCCTGGTTCATGTGTTTTGGGGGGATTGGGGTGGGAGGGACTGAACATGGGGGATTGGGGAGGGGAGAATCAGATGGGACCTCCTTGCCAATCCTCCCTTAACCCCAAGTTACTATGGAATCAGGGTCGGATTTGGGCCTTCAGCAAACGGGTTCCTGGAAAAAGGTAGGGCAAGAATTGAAATTAGTTGACCCTTATTGCTGCCCCCCCCCCCACACACACACACGAGGTTGTGGCCCCTCCCCCCAACTTTTCTTCACATTTCTTAAAGGCATTTTGGTTTTAAAATCTATGCAGCAAGAGCCACTTTTTCTGTCCAATAAAAAATGAGAACTGCAACAACAACAAAAAATAGCCACATAATCATAGAGGGCTAGAGTGAGAGAGAGTTAAGCATCCAGCTGACAGGAAGTGAGGGGAGATGCACAAGAAACCCCAACTTGCTGACAGTACCCATCTGACCTAGCCTCGATGGCTTGATAATCAGAATTCGACTAGAGGAAGATTTAAAAAAAAAAAATTCTTTGATAAAGGAAACAAGGATAAATTGCTACAATTTAATTAACCTGACCTAATTATACTCACTGATAGCGTAGTGGTTACGAATCGGGCTGTGAACCTTAAGGCCAGCAGTTCGAAACTACCAGCGGCTCCGTGGGAGAAAGATGAGGCGTTCTGCTCCCGTAAAGATTTACAGCCTCGGAAACCCTGTACAGGGTCGCTATGGGTCGGAACCGACTC
>NW_006408624.1:2557560-2559327 GCF_000296735.1 Chrysochloris asiatica | reverse complement strand
TCAATAGTGAATAAATAAATGTTATCATGACTAATTGCGACTGTCACAATTGTAAAGGTAGAAGTTTTGTAACAAAAACAGGGGAGTGGTTAATCTTACAGTCCAGAAACAGAGGACCCTAGGGCCATCAAGGGAGAAGAGCACAAGCAGAATGCGAGGCCTTATCCAGAGAAGCAGGGACACCAAAGATGGAGGCAGAGATGGGAACAGGGGGAGCAACTGAGGACTCTAGATTCGTGGGAAGAGAGGGACTAAGAGCTGGTGGCTAGCAGGCAGACTTGCAGAATGTGCCCTTTGGAGGTATAAATGTTTTTTTAAAAAAATGCTAACGTGAGTAGAGAGGAATACTGTTAACTGAAGGTACAAGGAGAGGATTATAATCATTGTAATGAAACATGGTGTATGATTTGTTGAATGTAAAACTGATGATCTTCCCTGTAAACTTCCACTCAATCTACAATAAAAACCTTAAAAAAAAAAGAAATAGATGTGAAACGACTAGATATATGCACATACATGTTCATTGTAGCACTAGTGACAATAGTAAAAGATTGAGGCAGCCTAAATATCCATCAACAGAAGAATGGTTAAACAAACTTTGGTACATACACACAATGGAATATTACACAAAGCTGATGAATAACGAAGAATCTGCAAAACATCTCACAACATGGATGAACCTGGAGGACATTGATGCTGAGTGAAATTGGTCAATCACATAATGACAAATATTGCATGAGACCACTGTTGTCAAAAGCTAAGAACCTGAGTGTTTTAAAAAAGAGAGAGAAAGCTAAAATGAATAGAGAAAATACTGTTAACTGATGGTACATGACAGGGATTATAATCACTGTAATGAAGCAAAGTATATGATTTGTTAAATGTAAAACTGATGATCTGCCCTGTAAACTTTCACTCAATTCACAATAAAAATTTGAAGAGAAAAAAAAAGCTAAAAAAAGATTTTCTTGCTAAATGAAACATTCTGTGATGGTTACAGGGCAAGTTGGGGGTGTAGGGGAGGGGGAAAGTGAATACAGGTAAATAGTAACTGATGGTACATGGAGTGGACTGCAATCATTGTAATAAAGTATATCATTTGTTGAATGTAGGTCTGATGAACCATTCTATAAACCTTCACTCAATTCACAATAAAAAGTTTGTTTTTTTTTAAATGTGCCAAATTCATTATGCCATGATTACCAGTATTGTATAGTTGTCCTCCATTTTGTGATCTAATTACCTTCTATTTTGTTATGTGTTGTAAATGTTGACATCTATGTGTTAATGAAGCAGGGTTATGTTACATTAATGAAAATTAAGTTATGTTTTTTATGTTAATCATATAGGAACAGGGTGGGATGCAGCATCCTTACTCAGGTAAGGGGAATTGCCCTGAGGTATGGCCTGCAACTACTTCCGAATCTCTAGTCACTGAAAACTCTATGAATAGTAGAGAAACATTGTCAGATACAGGACTGGAAGGTGGGAAGGCACTCAGAATGCGACTGGGGGGAAAAAACGCCTCCTCAAAGTAGAGTTGACCACAATGATGTGAATAGAGTTAAGCTCGGGGGAGAAAAGCACACAGAACCTGCATTTGCTGATAGGCAACAACTTAAAACGAAGAGAAACAGCTGTAAACATCCATTAAAAACTGGAACATGGAATGTACGAAGTATGAATCTGGGAAAACTGGAAGTTGTCAAAAATGAAATGGAACGCATAAACATCGATATCTTAGGCATTAGTGAGCTGAAATGCACT
>NW_006408624.1:2527144-2555172 GCF_000296735.1 Chrysochloris asiatica | reverse complement strand
TAGTGAGGTTGGCCCAGGATCGGACATTGTTTCGTTCTGCTGTGCATGGGGTCGCTATGAGTCGGTTCCGACTCGATGGCACCTGACAACAACAACAAATGGCCTGCAACATCTTTTGTTTTTCAAGAGATAAAAGGAGAGAAAGCAAAGAGGGAGGGCCTTGGTACCACCAAGAAAGAAGAGCAAGCTATGGAATATGTCTTTTGGATTTGGGGTCCCTGCACTGAGAATTTCCTAGATCCAAGGGAAGATTGATGCCAAGATAGATGGAGATTTCCAAGGGATGTCAGGTTCACACATGCTGAAAGGAGACAAGAACCTTCCTCTTGAATTGTGAGCCAACAGAAAAAGAAAATCTTTCCCTAGAGCTGGAGCCCTGAATTTAGACTTCTAGCATTCTAAACTATGAGAGAATAAATTTCTGTTTGTTAAAGTCATCCACTTGTGGTATTTCTGTTATTGTTGTTGTTGTTATTAAGTGCCATTGAGTTGATTCTAACTCATAGCGACCCTGGAAAGGGTTTCCAAGGAGCAGCTGGTGGTTTTGAGCCACTGACCTTACCGTTCGCAGTCCAGTGCTTATCCAGGTCACACCAGGAGTCCAGATCTAAATAGAAAAGACAGAAGACAAAACAGAAGGGACCCAGGCACAGTTTTATAGGATTTGGGCAGGAAGTTCTCTACGCTTGCCAGACAAGTTAGCTAATAAGATGCCCAGTTGCATTCCTCTGAAGCAAACCATTCCAGATGGTACTTCAAAGGTGGGTGGGAGTGGGAGGAAGGTAAACTCATATAGAGAGAGTGCCTTGTCTGAGTCTGGCACAATACTAAGCCCAGCACAATTAAGTACAGGAATTATGAGGGTGACTCTGGTATGAACCTATATGTTAGAAAATGTGATGCCATGTGCAAGGTCATGCCCCAGGTTCAGAGAAGGGGAGTTTCAATCCATCATGACCACTAGGCAAGGATTCTCTATATCGTTTCACACCCCCTTCTTGGGCTTTGTGGAAGCCATCAAGAGGACAGGTCGCATCACATCAGAAACTGACAAGGCCTGGCTTGTGGCACCCTTTGACTTGCTTTGGTGTAGGCCATCAAAGAAGCCCTCTGGATGTTGCCTGGTGCCACATTAATGGCATTGATGAGCTCATTAAGTTGATTTTTCTCCTCGCCTTAGTATCCTGGCTTTCAACTGTCACCTCAATCACTCTCAGTGTGGAACTGGATTAACTGTTGATGGCTCTGGAATTGAGAATCTTGTAGTTTACTATCAAGTCCATGACACATATTCAGAAAGACCAACCAGAGCTCCCGTTGGGTAGGGGCAACTTTTGTCTTTTATAAGGGCCCTTTGAACTCCATGTAGCTATAGAAAGCCCCTAAGTTGTTACATCAAAAATGGTATGAGATAGCATTCAGAAAGACTTTTCTAATTGGACACAGTGATAGATATGTCTATGGTCAAGAAGAGAAGGGCAAGGAGGAGAAAGAGAGAAAAGAGTAGCAACCAGAGAAAGAGAGCAATGGAGGAGAAAAATCACATTCAAACTCGTTTTCAGGACAATGCTTCTAAGAAAAGAAACCATGGCAAGGTCTAAGGACTTGGGTTGAATCTTTCAGCTGGATCCAAATCAAAGAATTCACACACAACAGAACACTTAACATGTAATTTTATTTACATGAAAGCCAATAATAGGCAAAACAAATCTATGGTGTTAGAAGTCAGTATACCTTTGAGAGGTATTGATTAGGCGAGGACATAGGGTATATATATATATATATATATGTGTGTGTGTGTGTGTGTGTGTGTAATAACACACAGAACTTTGTATTTAAGGAGAGCACACCTTACTATAAGTAAAGCATAACATTATAAATAAAAGAGCTTCTTTCTTACTCTTCTTCTCATGACCAATCACCCCAGGCACTCTGTTCAAGTCTTGGGCTCACAAACATGAAATAATATAAATAAATATCTAGCATGATGTCCAGCAAGCACATGATAGGCACTCACAAAATACAAAGTACAATTATGTATCCCCATACATCATGTTCTGAGAGTGCAGAAGGGGCGATGGCCAGAGATGACCAGAGCTCCCTCCCTCCCTCCTATCTTTGGAGCATAGAGCCAGGCCCTGAGAGAAGAAGGGTGGTAAAGACAAGTCAAAATAATGTCCCCATCTCCAGGAACAGAACACAGCCCAGCAGAAACCCCAAATCATAATTAAAAGATGCCCTGCAACTCTCTTGGCAGCATAAATTTTGAAGATGAAAGTAAATGATTAAAATAATTAAACACTTCAAGCTGACAAGCTGGAGCAGAATCTTGCCAGCGGACGTTTGTCAGTAATTAGCTAATTAATCCTGGCGCAGATTATAAGCCATAACAAACCAGTCAGGCTGAACAGAGCCGGCTGCTCAGAATTATACTTTTAAAAAAGAAAAGAAGGGTGGGGGGAAGAGAGAGAAGACCAGAGGAAAGAAGGAAAAATAAGAAAAAGACATGGCATTTGTGAACACTGCTTTTACCCTACCAGACAATGGGGACCTAGCCTATCATAGGCTTCCTGTAGTGTCCTGGTTCTGTGTCTAGGTCAGAGACCCAAGCCTGCTGGGACTTAAAGCAGAATGAATACTGGTGAGTGGAAGAGGGGTTTCACTCTACTTTCTGGTCCATAAAACCAGAAGTAACAGTTGGAAGGAGTCCAGGTAGGAGGTGATGTTCATATCAGGTGGGTATGATATTATTCTATTCATTATTCCATTCAGCAAGGGATCACAACAGTTAACAAGAGTCAGCATCAGGATCCATCTAAGCAGTCTGGGATCAGAGTAGACTCTAGACCAGTGCTGAGCATTGGAAATATAATATGAACTACAATGAAAGCCACATACATAATTAAATTTTTAAAAAGACACAGGTAAAATTAATTTTAACAACACATTTTATTTAACCCAATATAACCAAAATGTTATTATCTCAGCATATAATTAACTTTAAAACATTTTCATGAGATATTTTACACTCTTTTTACTAACCCTTCAAATTCTGGTATGTTAAATATTAGATATGTTATATTCTGGTATGTTAAATACTAATGATAAGCAATGGACTGCGAACCACAAGGTTGGCCGTTCAAGCCCACCAGCTGCCCTGCAGGGAAAAGATGAAGGTTTCTCTTCCAGCAAAGATTTGCAAGCCTTGGAAACCCTATATGAATCGTTATGAATCAGAATCAACTTGACAATACTTAATAACACTAGGCATTGGGCTGCTAACTGCAAGGCTGGTGGTTCATACCTACCAGTCACTCCACATGGGAGAAAGATGAGGTTGTCTGCTCTTGTAAAACTGTATATAGGGTCACTATGACTTGGAATTGACTCTATGGTACTGAGTTTGGTTTTTGGTAGGTGTGTCTCAATTTGGACTCATCATATTTCAAGTACTCAGTAGCTACACATGACTAGTGGCTACCTACCATATTGGACAGCACATCTCTGGACATAAATAGAAGTGAAGGGGGTTGTAAAATCCTTAACCCTGGGGCAATTTGTAGTAGGCATGGAAACAGACCAGAGAGACACGACCTCCTCACTGCCCATCTTTCTCGTGTTGGCCATTCTCCCACTTAGCTGCTCCTGTTGGCTATTTACAGTCAAATTAGCCTCAACTTCAAGTGTCTCCAAGATGAGGGGCATAAGGAGGAGAGAGGAGAATTCAGAGGGACTAGATTTATGCCCTGGTGCATACACATGGGGCAGGGCAGTACTAATGCCACTGCACAAGAGTTGTGCCCGGAGTTTGGGAGTGGTACAGCTTTTGTGTACCTGTGTGCTTCAATAGTTCTCCAGGACATTAGCAATGAGGCTCAGAGAGCCCCCTGAAGCTGCAGTCTTGGGGGAAATGCTCAGTTTCCTTCATAATAATCATCTAGGCAAGTGACAAAAATTGGCATATTTCACTCCTGTGGAATGTTCTATAACAATTGTCAGGTGGGATCTGTCTCTTGGAAAGTAACGAGGATCTTTTTGAGGTGAAAATCAGCTGCTTCTCCTAGCACCAGTCCATCTTCCACCACTATCATGACTAAAGCTCTCTGAGGATGTGCTGAATCTCTCAGTATCAAAGCTCTGGTAGGAGTGAAGGAGGAAAAAGACACAGGCTATATAGACTGATGGCACAGACTTGTTGGTACAATCTCTGCCACTACTTCCACTGCCTGGTGGAGACATCTGGAGAGGAAAGAGAAAGAGGGAGAAGAAGGTGGGCTGTGGGCTCAGACTTAGGTTAACAGAAACCACTTTACCGTCTAACCTCAGAATAACAGACCCCTTTCTCTTGCTCTCAAACCTCATCTTTGCCAAGTCTATGTTTCCTGCCTGTAGGAAAAAGGAAGAAAGCTCTTTTGTCATACACATAAGAAACAAATTTGACTATGCATCTAGACCAGTAGCTCTATGCTCATGTAGAACAAAGCTTAGAGTCAAGGGAGGTATAAGAGAGTCCTGTGGTAGGTCAGGGCTCAGAGATATTCCTATGAATTGTGGTGACCAGAGAAGGCCCCAAGGAGGAGCGAAGCTTGAGCTGGGCCTTGGATATGTAAAGGAATAAGAGAACAGAGAGAAAGAAGGAGAGCACACTGGCAGCGAATTTAACATAGATCGTTTCATTCACATAGCTCTTTAGAGTTTACAAAATATGTTCACATATGTAATCTCATTTCATTCTCACTTGGCTGTAGGATTCCAGAGGTACTGTCTCATTTCAGAGGCAATATAGCATAGTAATTAAGAATGTAGTCTTTGAATTTCTGGTTAAATGTGGCAGATGGAATATATGCAGTTATATCTGTTCCATCAACAAACCTTACTAAAATCAAAGTAAGAAAATATAAGAGAGGCAATGGTGGGCCACAGATGTCAACACACTTTTGGAAGATGCCAGAGCTAAGGTAGCTGCATATCAAGTGCTACAGCAAAAGATGCCAAAGAGAAGTCAGCCAAGTGGGAACTCCAACACAGGAACAGATCAGAAATTGAAGGGAAGAGTTACTGCAGGTGGTAGTGAGGTGTAGGATGGAAAATAAGGGAATGGGTTAAAAACTCTGCATAAGAAGGTCTCTTCCTGATAATACGGAAACAGCCGACTACATCTTCCGTACCCAGTCAGGAGAGCGGAGGCTTTATTTTTTTCCAAAAAGTGCACGAGGAGGCTTAGTGTTACTGGATTTCCTATCACTTCTACCCCCATGGGCACAGAAGAAAGCAAGGGAGAAGATGTCATAAGTTGTTCTTAAGTGCCTTCAAGACAGTTCTGACTCATAATGACCCTGTATAGGGTTTCCAAGGAGCTAGTGGTGAGCTGGAAGCGCTGACCTCACGGTTCAAACTGACCTTGCAGTCTAGTGCATTAACCTGCAGTGCCACACCAGGACTCCAATGAAAACAAAAGAGGAGCATTAAGTGATTGTCTGGCCAGTGAGACCCTGAGCTCATGAGACATATCTTCTAGAACACTTGTGATCAGGTGCCTGCTTGCCTTCTTAGATGGACACTGATAAATTCTTCACTAGAGAAACTAAGCAGAGAAAAGACACTTAGATATGAAAAAGAAATAGAAGAAAACATGGAAAGAAGGAATGATCACATAAATAATAGAAGAAATTTTCTCAGAGCTAAAAGGCATGTTTTCAGTGAAAAGGGCTACCAAAGGTGTGACCATTACAATAAATGAAAATAGACCCATCCTGCCTGCTGCTAGGACAGAAACCCCGCAAGTGGGTAGTTTTAATAAACAGAAATTTATTTTCTCACAGTTTAGGAAGTTAGAAGTTTAAATTCAGGATGCTGACTCTAGGGCTTTCTCTTTTTGTTGGCTCTGGGAAAAGTCCTTGTCTCTTTTGAGGTTCTATTCCTGGGAGGTTTTCATGTGGCTTGGCATCTCTTTTCCCCCATCTCTGCTTGCTAGTTTGCATTTAATCTACTTTATATATCTAAATAGATCGACTCAAAATACATCCCACACTAATCCTGCCTCATTAACATAAATACAACCTATTCCCAAATGGGATTATACCCACAGACATAGATGTTAGGATTTACAACACATATTTTTTAAGATACATTTCAATTCATGACATACACTAAGTCTCATTAGCTTGAACTTTCAAAATGTCAAGGATACAGACAAGATCTTAAGTTTCCGTAGAGAAGGGACAGGTAACAAACATACAAAGCATAATGTAGAATCAGAAATAGCAATGGACTTCTCAACAGTGATATTGGAGCAATGTCTTCAAATTTAAAAAAATTTTGATACCTAGTCAAGCTATAAGTCAACTGAGAGCATAATAAAGAATTTTCAGAAAAGCAAGGCCTCAAAATTTTACTTCTCATGAATTCTTTTTTAAGATACTAAAGGATATACTCTATCAAAGTGATGGACTAAACCAAGAAAGAAAAAGATGTGGAATCCAGAAAAAAGGGATCCAGCCCAAAAAAATGACTAAGAGAATCCCCTGAACAACTACTATTGCCTGGAGAGCAAGTGCATACTAAACAGGAAGATGGAAGGGTTCAAGAGGAATGCCTCCAGGGGTAAAAAAGATGGAATTAATAGAGTATCTGATGTGTTTTGCCATGTGGAAATTAGCATTTCTAAGGTTTTTACATTCTGTTGAGGAGTTTGGGAAGAATTCATGATCAGGATATGGAAAATTAAGAAAATAGGAGGGGGAAAAAAAAAACAACAAACCCATTAATACAAGTAGTAGTTGTTGTTAGGTGCTGTTCAGTTGGTTTTGACCCTGTGCACAACAGAATGAAACAATGTCCAGTCCTGCACCATCCTCAGAATTGCTGTTAATACAAGAAAAGACAAAAATGTATACAAGAAAGATAATATAGTAATAAATAAATGTGATATAATTACACTGGGAATGGGAATAATATAATAATAAATAAAATACGTAATTGTGATATATTTACGTTGGGAATATGAAAAGGGAGAGGTGTGGGGTGGGGTTGTATAACAATATTAAATTATCATCTTCCATAATAAATTAATAACTAGCACGGAAGCATATTATTTAGACACTCAGAGGTAAATACTTGTAGAAAATTATTATGACAATCAATGAGATGGAACAAAATGTATATGAAAATTGTTTAATGGAAAGCTGATCTGCACTGCAAAATTTCACCCAATTTACAATACAAAGTTTTAAAAAATTATTTGGGAAATAAAAACAAAAAAAAGTGATTTTGAGTGGTTGCCTTGGGGAGAGTAAGCTAGGGACTACTGCTTTGTATAATAAGTAACAAAGATTTGGAGTATTCTTTGTCTTCAAAAAAATCATGTACCTGCATTGATTTGCTTTAAAAAAGAATACAGCTTATTTCCAAAAAATTAAGTATAATATTAAAATGTAGGGATTAAATATAAACCCCAAAAGAACAGAGATTTTTATATGTCTGTTCAGTAATATATCCCTGGAACCTAGTATAGTAGTCATTCAAAAAATATAGTGAGAACCCACACAATCATTTCTATTATTGTTTTGTGTCTGTTTTTGGGACACACTCCGAAATGTTAAAGTATCAGCACTGTTTCCCATCATGTATAAGCATACATGTACACATATGCATATACTCATGCAGGTAAATCTTAGGGCATATTCCTTAAACAAGTACTTGTTGAATGAATTAAGAACCCCACAAGGCAAGCATTATCCCCATTTTGCAGATAAAGAAAACTAGGTCATATAGTTCATAAATGGAATAGCCAGTATTTCCTATATTAACCTTCAGACTCTAATTCAGGTGCTCTTTGCTCAGCAGCCAACAGCTGCAAAGCTGTAGAAGCACAGAGCTGAGAAAGCACCTAGATTTAATGGGAATGATAAATGATCCAATTTGTGTAGGGGAGGAGTGGGTGACGACTCTAAAGACATGAATGTTTGTCAGATGGTGGAGGAGGGTCTTGAATGTCAAGTGAGGGGGCCTGGAAATTATTAAAAAGTGACGAGGAGACTTTGAAAGTCTTTATATGAAAGAGGTCTTGCAGCAAGTTTCATTTGGCAACAGAATGCAGAGTGCACTACAGTGGGAGGCTGGGCCCCTTAGGAGATTCTGCAATGAAATAATGACATTTTTACACTAGGGAATAAGAGGCAATGGCAGGAATAATGAAGAAGGAAATGGATAAACCTCTAGTCAAGACTAATCAGGAAAAAGAAAATATTCAAATTACCAAAATCAATATTAGAAGTCAGAGAGGGGTTATCACTACAGAGTCTACCAAAAGTAAAAAGATAATGAGAATAAATACCATGAGCAACTTTATACCAGTACATTCAATAACTTGGATAAAAAAAATATGATATCCTTGAATTGTCCAAGCTCTCTCTCTCAAGAAGAAATAAACAGTTCTATTAGACTGCAAAGTCAGTTTGAACTGCAAGGTCAGCAGTTCAAGCTAATCAGCCGCTCCTTGGAAACCCTATAGAGGGTCGCTATGCGTAGGAACCAACTTGACAGCACTTAACAACGCATATGTATTAAAGAAACCACATCTTGTTTTAAAGTAAAGGGGAAATGAATGTGTCTATAATTTGTTATTCATTGTATTCAAGATCACCATAGACAGAGCACATATCACTCATCCAGCTATCCACAAAGACTATCTTAGGTTACTTTGAATTAGATTTTCATTTTTTATAATCAGAAGAATCCTGACTAATCTCGATTTATAGACTGCATGCAGTTCTTGGATAATAAGAGGCTGGAGTGTCTGTCCATGGTACTGACTGTATGGGCCTAGAGTCAGAGTTGCAGAGATGATGTGCAACCCCAAGCACCCTACACTCCAAAGCTTCTGTCTATGGTTCTAATCAAAATTTGTCATTACAGTCTCAGGGACCAATTATCAGAGCTTTCTATCATACTCTTTAAATTTGGGGATTCAAGAAGATGCTCCCCACTAGCTGTAGCATCAGAAACCTTCTATGGTCCTACAGTTGCCCAATGCAGGCAAGTCTGAGGCATATCTAGACAAGCTCTAGTGAGCACACATTGCACCAGTTTAGCCAATCAGTAGACAACTCCAGGCCCCTGGGACAAAATCTGGCAAGACCAAGCAAGGCATAAGGCCACTGCCAACTGGGCAGAGCTCCAGCCTTGAAGGAACAGGAGAGAAAATGAATGAAAGAAGCTTTCTATGTGGACTGGGTACAATTGAGGGTAATGGCAAGGCCACAGTCTGGAAGGTATAAGAATTCTCAGAGCTCCCCCAAGGTTGAATCTGAGCCTATTTGGTTCCTATTTTGGAACTTGACAGTTCACTCTTCCAAAGGCAATCTAATACTACGGGCTGAGTTTCCTTGTAGGCAGAACTGCTCCAAGTCAGGCAAACACTGAAGATCCTACTGTCACTTGCATGTGGCATCAAATGATTGAAAGAAATGGGACCAGTCATGGAGGGCTTCTTAGAGTAGGTGTCTCTTGATGAAAGTGGGATAATGAATTTCCAACTAACATTTTTTGCTATGTGCTAGGGGTGTCACTAGGTGGTGCAAATGGTTTGCACTCAGCTGCTAATCAAAATACTGGATGTATAAGTCAACAGAGAAATACCTCAGAAGAAAGATTTTGTGATCTATTTTTGAAAATTCACTCACTGAAAAGTCAATGGATATTTATGGGGTTGTTATGAGTCAGTCAACTTGATTGTAATTGTTTTGTTTCTATATGTGTTGGGGACTGTAAAATGTTTTTACATACATTTACTTATTTAAGTAAAAAAATCTAGTAAAAAAGCTATTTTTTAGTCCTTCTTTTCATACAAGGAAACTGAAATCCAGAGGAGCAAATGACTTTCCCAAAGTCACAAGACCAGTATGTAGCAGACTCTTGTTCTTTCCATCATATGGTGCCAGTTCCAAGCTGAGGCTTGTACCCACTCACTCACACTCCAAGCAGCAGTTCCTTTATGAAAACTCATCAGTTATTCTACTAGTTACATCTAGCTTGGCTGAATGAGATAGTACCATCTGTGTTCTCTTCTTTTGATCAGCAGCAGCTAGAGGAGGAGCTCTGGGCACCCATTAGATTTAAGGGTTGGGGAGGACTGGAGACTTCAGGTGAGACTTCAGGGAGAGGGAGAAAGCCTCTGTGGAGGGAGGAAGCTAGTAAGAATGGGGGTGGGAGAAGACTGGCTCCCTGCTGCTCCCAGAACGATTCTCACCTGCCAACCGATGACTGAAGACTCACGCAAGTGCTAATCAGCTCCATTGACACACGCAGACTAGGGCTACAATCCATTTTCACATGGAATGGCAGATCGATTCCTCATTCTCTATAGTCCCACATGAGTCACATCAGGCCAACTGTCCTTGAGGGGCTGAGAATCTGGTTAACTCTCTGCACCGTTGGCCACCTGTGAGATTTGGCCTTCTCTAATTCTCCCCAGATGCAGTATCGATACCCAAAAACCATTGCCAGGCAGAATACTACAGTGGAATTTAGGGATGGGACTCCAGCAGGCCTGGGTTCCAGCCTCAGTTTAGTAATGAACTATGTGATCTTGATCAAATGACTTTCATCTCTTCTAATCTCAATTTTCTCAGCTGTGTAATGGAATACAAATATAGCTCTGCTGAGTTTCTGTGAGGATCTGATTACATTTAGCAAATGTGAAGCTGGGAAATACCAAAAAAATGTAGCTAATCTACAGCATGGGCTGTTGCTCCTAGAATAGGTTTCTCTCTCAGATGTTTACCTAATCACTCATATTCCACGATTCCCCGGTTTCACCCAATTCTGACAATGTTGAGAGGGTAGTTATGTTGACAGACCTAGAAGATCTCCTCCCCGCTCTCAAATTCTATTAAATCACTAAAAGCAGTTCTCAGGCCCTTGTTTCCCTGGCATGGTCAGTGCTTCAGGAGAGATCCATTGGTTCTGAAAACAGAGCTTAGAAGAAGCAGAAACCAGACAGACAGGAGCTGAATTCAGCCAACCCAGGTGAAGTACCTGAAATAAGGATGTTTCCAGGACTCTGGATAAATATATGGGCTTACCTCTGACTCTCAAAAATGAAATATCACCCATGTTGACAGCTATTTTTCCAGCAATTAAAAATTTTACTTAATCTTGTAAACAGAACAATGTTGTAGAGAATCCCTTCATATTCTTTCCACCAATACTCTTTTCCAGAAGAAAGAGTCCACATCCCTCAATCTGATCTCCTGTTGATAGATGACTGCGTGAGGATGAGAACATTTGCCTTAAGCTGGGCCAATCAGAGTCTTTCTAATTTCATGTGCTCTGGGAAGGGGCAACCATAATAGTATGTGGAGTCCTGGTGTGGCACTGTGGATTAATGCACTAGACAGCAAAGTTGGTTTGAACAGCAAGGTTGGTGGTTCAAGCTCAGCAGATGCTCCTTGGAAACCACAATACAAGGTCACTATGAGTCAGAACTGAATCGACAGTGCTTAACAACAAATTATATTCTAGATACCATACTATTAACTGGGGATACAATGGGAAGTAATAAAAAGTCATAGCTCATAGTAGATTACAGTCTATTGGGTTCACTTTTCCCTCATTTATAAAATGGAATAAAAGCGGTACAAAAAGTGCTTAGGACAGTGTCTAGTATTTAGAAGGTACTTAGTAAATGTTTGCTGAATTAAACTTCCAAATTCATACATGTTGTTGTGTGCTGTAGAGTCAATTCTGACTCATAGCAATCCTATGAGACAGAGTAGAACTGGTCCATAGGATTCCTAGGCTGTAATCTTTACTTTGGAGTCCTGGTGTGGTGCTGTGGGCTGATGCGTCAGACTGCAAGGTCGTTTGAACTGCAAGGTCGGTGGTTCAGGCTTACCAGCTGCTCCCTGGAAACCCTATACAGGGTCACTATGGGTCGGAATCGACTCGACATCACTTAGCAACAACAACAATCTTTACTCTGGTGTGGCGCTGTAGGATCAACACTGGGCTGCAAACCACAAGGTTGGCAGTTCAAACCCACCAGTGGCTCCTTGGAGACTCTATACAGAGTTGCCTTAAGTCGGAACCAACTCAACAGCATTTAACAACAACAATTGGCAGGTCTTTTCCCCCAAGGAGCCACTGGTGGGTTTGAACCACTGACCTATTGGTTAACAATCAAGAACTTCACCATCTCTCAACCAGGGACCCTGTAAACACACATTGTTAAATACAGTCAAGTCAGTTCTGACTCACAGAGACCCTGTATAGCGTTTCCAAGGAGTGGATAGTAGGATGAACCACAAACTTTGTGGTTAGCAGTCCAGTGCTGATCCCACATCCTAATATGTCTGTCTTGTTGTTAAGTGCCGTCGAGTCGGTTCTGACCTATAGCGACCCTGTATAAGGTTTCCTAGGAGCAGCTGGTGAGCTTGAACTGCCATCCTTGCAGTTCAAATGACTTTACAGTCCAGCACATTAACCCCAACATCACATCCTTTTCATATATTAAGTTATTTAATCCATACATCATATTTTTGAGGTAGATAGCATTATTTATTACCTTTGTTTTACAAATGAGAAAACTAAGACACAGAGAAGCTAAGTAATTTAGCCAAGATTGTACAGTTGGTGTTATCTGTTTGTACATGCAGGGGATTGCAATCATTGTAATGAAGCAAAGTATATGATTTGTTGAATGTAAAACTGACAATGTGTTCTGTAAACCTTCACTGAATTCACAATAAAAGGTTTTTAAAAAATATATTGCACAGGTGGTAAGTAGTGGAGCTGGAATCT
This sequence comes from Chrysochloris asiatica, assembly GCF_000296735.1. NCBI lineage: Eukaryota > Metazoa > Chordata > Mammalia > Afrosoricida > Chrysochloridae > Chrysochloris > Chrysochloris asiatica. Next base: position 2,542,371 of record NW_006408624.1, on the reverse strand, counting down.
GAACTCAGTTTTCTTGGTGTTATCACCCATGTACATAACTATAATATCTCAGTACCAAAAATTACACAACCCTAATTGTTAGGTGCTGCTGCCATATGCACAACAGAACAAAGCATTGCAGCCTCCTCACAATTGTTATATTTGAGTCCACTGTTGTAGCCACTGTGTCAATCCATCTCATTGGATGGGGGGGGCATCCTCTTTTTCGCTGACTCTCCACTATACCAAACATGATGTACTGTTGTTTTAATGTTTACGAAAGAAATCTTTATGATTTTTCTTTTTTATTTTGATGAGAAGGCTTATTTTCTTTGAGGTTACTCTGTAATTAATTTTCTTCCCCAGTTTTAAACAATCTGTTATATCTTGAAATCTACTTGACTTCTTTGCCGTTTGAAGTTCAGTAACCACACTACTCCCTCTTTTTACTTTGTAGTTGTCTTCATTATAAACTGGTATCTCTGGTTCTGTATTTTTAGTCTCATACGTTTGCTTTGGAGTCCTGGTGTGATGCTGTGGGTTAATGCACTGGACTGCAAGATCAGTATGAACCGCCAGGTGGGTGGTTCAAGCTCACCAGTTGCTCCTTGGAAACCATATACAGGGTGGTGGTGGTGGTTATGTGCCGTGGAATCAGTTCTAACTCATAGTAACCCTGTACCGGGTTTCCAAGCTGTAAATCTTTATGGGTGCAGAAAGCCTCATCTTTCTTCTGCAGAGCAGCTGGCAGTTTCAAACTGCTGACCGATTTGTAACCACTACTCTACTATGGGTTAAAACCGATTCGACAGTACTTAGCAACAACAACAGGTATGTTTTACTTTGTTGTTGTTGTTAAGTGCCATCTAGTAGGTTCCGACCCATAGTAACCCTGTGTAAGGTTTCCGAGGAGCAACTGGTAAGCTTGAAATGCTGACATTGCAGTTCAAGTGGCTTTGCAGTCTGTCACATTAACCCACAGCGCCACACCAGGACTCCTGTTTTACTTTAGATACTTCTATTTCTGCATTAATTTCTGGTTGGTGTTGTCATGTATGGTAATTTCAGGTTGCTTGCTCTTGTTGGTTCTCAGTCCAAAGAAATCCCTTTAGTATTTTAGCAAATTAGATCTGGTTACTACTACAAATGCCTTTGATTTATGTTTATCTGGAAATGGCCTAATTTCGCCATCATATTTGAAGGACAGTTTTACTGGGCATATGATTCTTGGTTGGCAGTATTTTTCTTTTATATATATATGTGTATGTGTATGCATGTATATATGTATATGTATGTATATATATCATCCCATTGCCTTCTTGCCTGCATGGTTTCTGCTGAGAAATTAGAGCTTAGTCTTATTTCTCCTTTGTAGGTAATTTTTCATTTTTCCCCCTGAGCTGCTTTCGGGATTCATTCCTTATCTTTGGTTTTGAAAAGTTTGATTTTGATATGTCTTGGTGATTTTCTTTTTCTTTTTTGGTGGTTTTCTTATGTGGTCTATCCTGTTTGGGGTTTGTTCAGCTTCTTGTATATTTATCTTCTTGTCTTTTATGATATTAGGGAAATTTTCTTTCAACAACTTTTTTTTTCCCCAACAACTTTTTGACAATTTTTTCTGAGCTTTTTTTTCTCTTCCTCTTTTGAATTTCTGATCACCCATAAATCGTTCCTCTTGATGGTGTCCCACATAAATCTTTGGAATTTTTTTTTTTAAAGTCTTTCCTTTTTTTCTGTTCTTCTAGCCGACTAATATTGACATATTTTCCCTCAAGCTTTCTAATTTAGTCTTCCATAGATTCAAATCTATTACTTTGCCCTTTCAATGTATTGTCCATTTCTAAAATTTATTAATATTATAATCTTCTGAATTTCTACTTGCAGATTTTGTACTGTTTCTAATTTGCTATTTATTTTGCCCATTTGTTCTTGTATTGTTTTCCTGAATTCTTCTAAAAAAATTTTCTGTGCTCCCCTTGCTTTCGTCTGAGGCTTTCTCAATCTTTCTCTCAATCTGTTGAAGGTACCTAAATATCAATCTTCTGAATTCTTTCTCAGGTAGTCCAATACATTTTCCTCCTCAGAAATGTTTTCTCGCTCTGCATCTTGGTCACTTGTTTAAACCAATCTTGTTGCTTCTTTTTGTGAACTGAAATTGTCTATTGTCTTCAAGACATTGTGGTATCATTGTATTTATAGTTATGACTGTATGTTGATGTGCTCCTAGGCACTCACCACCTGCCTCCTGGTGGGTGTTATTAGAGAATGGAAGTGTATGTACAGTTATCTGTTTGCCATTCATACTACTTAGTTCAGAGTGGGTTTGGTTTGCCTTCTGTCTATTGTTGACCAGGTGGTATATAAATTGTTAGTGGCTCTTGCCCAGTGAGTGGGCCTACAGAGGGTATAGTATGGTTGTGGCTGGACTGTATGTGCAAAGTTGCTGTCTCCCATCAGGTGGAATATGAAAAACATACACACACACAAGAAAACAACTAGCAGACAAAATTAAATAAACAACAGCATAAAAAGAAAATAAAGGAGGAAAAAACAGGCAGCAGCAAGAAAAAAGAATATAATAACTAAAAAGAGTAAAAAGGGAAGGGAAAATAAAACAATGGAAGAAAAATTAGAGAGAAAATAAAAAGATAGACACAAATAACAAAACTAGGGAGAGATCCTGGCATGGTGCTGTAGGATAAGCACTGGACTGCTAACTACAAAGTTGGTGATTCAAACCCACCAGTTTTTCCTCAGTAAGCCTATAAAAGGTTGCTATGAACTGGAACTGACTTGATGGTTCTTAACACCGATGAAGACAACAGAGAAAGGGAAGAAGAAAAGAGACAAGAGAAAAATTAAGAGGAAAAAAAGTTAGAAGAAAGAGAGGGGAAAAGGAGAAAAAAGAAAAGCAAAAAAAAAAAAAAAAGGATAAAAACAAGGCAAGAAGAAGGGAGAAAAAAAAAGAAAAGAAGAAAAAAATCAATGAAAGGAAAAAAGTAAGGCTGGGGATGAATACAGAGGAGAAAACTGTAGGGGGCTCCTGCCAGCCAAACAGTTCATGAGGTTACAGGCAGATAGATGAGAGAGAGGCCTCCTGCCCCATCCTAGATGGAGTTCCTACAGACCTACGTATTGCCTATGGTCATGGCACCAATCTGGAAGTATTCTGTGCAGGTCCTAATGGTGGCTGAGTTTAGGGTCCTTGTTTCTTCTAGAAGGAAACTTTCAGGTCAGAGAGCAGCTGGGGCAAAACTGCTGGTTATGAGAGCTGGCCGGGGACTGACTCTTTGAGTGTTCTGTTGGTCTGTAGAGGCAGAGTTCACTCCAGGCACCACAGTGGTACACCCTGTGCCTGATTCACAATAGCAGGGGCTATGCAGAGAGTGGATGAGAATGGGGCTGTCCATGCCTCTGGTCACCAAAGGAGTGTGGGGAACGAGATAACTGTACCTTTTTTGTGGCTAACCACTGGTGTGTACCTGTGCCATCAGGCCACCATCTGGATCCAATGCTGCTGGCAAAAGTTCAAGATGGCTGCACTTTGTCAGGCCAGCTGATAGTTCATCTATATATCTCCTTTCTCGTCATCCATGTTCTATGTCTTCTCCTAGTCAGTATTCAATACACTTGGTTCTCCTTTCCTCTAAAGTTCAGGGTTCCAGAAATATCATCTGTATATTTTTCACTTAGTTTCTTGTATCTTTGTTGTAGAGGGTCTGTGTAGTGGGTCTGCCTAGTCTGGTATCTTGCTGAAGTCCAATATCATTGGTTCTTGATCATATGCTACCCTCCTAAATGGCTGAACATTGACCAATTCCTTTTTGTACAGTGACTTTGTGTATTAATCAGCTTCTAAGAGTTAAGCCTCATCAGACACCTCTGGCATCAGAGCAGTGTACAGAACTTGGGTCCAGGCCACTGGAAAGGAACTTTGGCCACTGCCCATTCTATCCCTGGCTCTGCACAGCTATTTGAACTCTCCAAGACCTGCCAGTTTGCTGAGCATTCCAGAGAAATTCTTGGTGAGGGACGCCAGGTCACTCACATGGATAGCTGCTTGGCAAATGCCTCAAACAGAGCCTATATCTCCTGATTGTGCTCATAGTTTCTCCATTGAGGATTTTCCTTGTTATTGCTCACCCTCAGATCCCAAAGTCTTTTGTGTATTCATTCATTAATTCATCTATCTATCCACTCATTTATTCAATATTCATCCAAGTATGCCCTAGGCATTCCTCTAGGCACTAGGAATATATCCATCTACAATAGCTTGTATAACCCTATACTGGAATTATTTGTTACTCTATCTCTCCTGCTGTGGTGTACTCCTTGAAAGTATTCATCTTTTTAACTTCTTTAGACTCTTGCACAGTACCTGGCATGTAGTTTGTCCTCATTAATGTGCTTTGCAGGAATAAATACATAGTTATTAAAGAATGGTGATGACAGTAATGATGTCAACCATTCAGATTAATCTAGTGTGTGATTGCGGCAGTGTGGGCCAGGGTCCAGGTGCATCATCACAGCCAGGAGGCTCCTAGAGAGATGACAACTGCCTGCTGCATGTAGACCAAACCGTTGATGTCACTAGGATTATTTATGCCATTAGTGTTGGTGTTTACACTACAGTGTGGCAGGTGCCAGCACCAAGCTGGTCTGCCACACTTACTCATGGCTGTGGTCAGAGCCTATTTGTATCTTTCTGCTGTCTCCACAGTCTAAAGGCATAGGTGTATGATGACAGGGATACAGAGAAGTGAGTCCTTACAAGGCAAGGAGCCACCAGATTAAAGGGCCTTAAGCAAGAGTTCTTTTCAACTTTCATAGAATCAGAGCCTAGATGGTTGATGAGGAAGTCAGTAGTGAGCTATAGGTGGAATTTGGATTTCGTGTGATGATGGGAGGGAGTCAGGTAAGGCTGGGCTTAACATGGTCTTGAATATCTTTGTAGTCTCAAGCCCTGGGAAGAGGCACACTGGGCTTCCTGGTTCTATTTAATTTCCTTAGGGACCAGAAGTCAGATGGCTAAATAATAATTCTTATGTTTGTGCAGAATTCTCTTAAGTTTATTGTGATTTTCCTAAAGGATTTCAGAATCACTGCATTGAATGATTATAGACTTTTGGGGCCACTGGAATTCTCTAAAAGTCATTATGTCCATTCCTCTGGCTCTAAAAAAGGGTCAAACAATTAGAACTGTTTACCAGTGATATAGCAGTCAGTTTCAGACAGCACAGGCAGTACCAGGTCTACGATCACGGACCAGTTCAATTCTACTGGGGCTGCGTCAATTCCTGTGGAACCTACAGAAGTGTGTTGTCATTTGGGATAAATGCATGGAATTGAAAGGTGTCATTTTTCTGAAAGCCCCTGGGATGCTGGAGGCTGCTGCTGGTGTTTAGTTTTAGGCCAGTTATACACTTCAGGGATGATGGAAGGAAGAAGAGGAGATCTTCCAGAAAGAAGTCCCCTGTACAGATGAAGCTAAAACCTGGAGTGTAGTCCCAACCACAAAGTTTATCAAATCTCTAGGTCCCTGATTTCTAAGTTGACCCCTTCCCCGGAATGGCCCCATTACAAAGCCTTCTAACTGAAAGTCAAACTTCTTTTTTCCAGATTCAGAAGCGGGAAAGCAGGGAATGAATTTTAAATTTAGGAAAGCTAAATCCAAGATCCATCTGATGTCAGCAATGATATCCCTCACTCCATGTCCTCATCTGAATCCGGCTTAAACCTCTGATGTTGTTGTTGTTATGTGCTGTGGAGTCGGTTCCGACTCATAGCGACCCTGCACAGGGTTTCCGAGGCTGTTAATCTTTACGGGAGCAGAATGCCTCATCTTTCTCCCACAGAGCAGCTGGTAGTTTTGAACTGCTGACCTTGTGGTTCACAGCCCGATGCATAACCACTATACTACCAGAGCTACCTATCAGAACTACCTGATAGCTCCCTGTCAATATACTGTTGCAGTTGTATTTAAAATTATCTTCAGCAAAAATTTACTTGCATGTGATATTAATGATACTGTCTGATGATTTACACATTCCATTGAGTCATCTCTCTATGGAATGGGCACAAATACGGATCTCTTCCAATCAGTTGGCCAGGTAGCTGTCTTCTAAGCATAGATGAGTACCTCCAGTGCTGTCTCAGTTTGTTGAAGTATTTCAATTTGTATTCTATCAATTCCCAGAGCCTTGGACTTCTTCCTTCAGTACCACTGGCTTTTGATCATATACTACTTTTGAAATGGTTGAACACTGACCATTTCTTTTTGGTACAGTGACTCTATGTATTCCTTCCATCTTTTGATACTTTCTAAATCATTCAATATTTTGCCCATAGAATCCTACAATATTTCAATTCAAGACTTGACTTATTTCTTCAGTACTTTCAGCTTGAGAAATGCTGAACTTGTTCTTAACTTTTGATTTTCTAACTCCAGATCTTTGCATATTATCATTATAATACTTGAATTTGTCTTCTTGAGCCACCCTTTGAAATTTTTTCTGGTTCAGCTCTTTTTTTCATTTTTCTTCTATTTGCTTAAGCATCTCTACACTGGAGAGAAAATGTCAGTTTTTGCTGATCTGTTACTTTCTCCTTACATGATGTTTTTCTAACATCCCACAACTATTCTGGTCTTCAGCAATTAGAGTCTAATGCAACAAATTTTTTCTTGAAATGGTCTCTAAATTCCTGAATTCATAGGCAGCTTTCCTAAATCCTCTTTACAAGCATTTTGTGTGTGAATTACCAGCCTCCTTCTTCTCTACTAAATACGTTTCTATATTACATCTTTGACCTTTATTTTTATGTGAATTTCCATCTTTCCTCATCAAATTTCTATTTAACATTTTCTGCATTGTCAGGAAGCTTTCTTTCAAACACATATTTCTTGAATGCACATACATGGTCTCTGTGATTATCAGTGATGTTGCAAAAAGATCCAATTATGCTCTCCAACTTGGATAGGCAGTGACATGGTGATTAAAAGCTTGAATTTGGAAATGAAATAAGCCTATGTTTAAATCATGGCTCTACCACAGATTGTAGCGTAGTGGTTACAAATCGGGCTGCAAACCGCAAGGTCAGCAGTTCGAGACTACCAGCTGTTCCGCAGGAGAAAGATGAGGCTTTCTGCTCCCATAAAAATTTACAGCCTCGGAAACCCTGTACAGGGTGGCTATGAGTCGGAACCGACTCCACGGCACATTACCACAACCACCACCACTACCACAGTTATAAGACCTTGACCAAGATGCTCAATGTTTTGAGTTTCAGTTTTACTTTCTATAAAATGAGGGATGATGATAATAGTACTTTCCTGGTAGAGTTATTGTGACATTGAAATGGGATAAAGTGCTTAGCCTAGTACCTGACACAGGTATGCATTTAGTGAATAGTACTATCCTGGTGTGGGGCTATGGGTTAATGCACTGTACTTTACTGTTAATGCACTGTAAGGTCAGTTTGAACCATAGGGTCGGTGGTTCAAGCTCACCAGCCGCTCCTCAAAAATCCTAGACAGGGTCACTATGAGTCAGAACCGATGCCACTCCTCAAAAATCCTAGACAGGGGCACTATGAGTCAGAACCGACTCAAAGGCACTAACAACAACAAGAACAATTGTTATTATTATTCATCACCAACATTTAGGTAACTGTTCAAACCCTAAAGCTGTCCAGAAGATATGCAAAGTGCCAAGCAATGCCCAGTAAGAACTGCCCATCAGAGCCATCCACCAATGAGGGAGGTTCCAGGGATGTATTGTATCAGAAGCAAGCCCAGTACAAGAAAGGTTGAATCAGCGGATTTCAGGACAGAGAGAAAGCAGGGTACAAAGTAAAGCATGGTAAGGAAAGAAGTCAGCCAATGAAAGCCTCAACTGGAGAGGTAGGCGAGAAAGCTAGCAATGGATGTATGTGTTCTGTGGGTAAATGTAGAAAAATTAAGGTGCAAGTCAGCTGTGAAGATCCAGAAAGAGTACCTAGAAAGGCAATATTCCTTCTGGTTCATGGTAGTTTGAGTGATAAGAGCAGAGTCACAAAGAAATGGAGCTAGGTGAAGGTAGTGAGGTTGGCGCAGGAATGGGCAGTGTTTCGTTCTGTTGTGCATAGGATCGCTATGAGTTGGTACTGACTCAATAGCACCTAACAGCAACAACAATATAACAATCACTATCAACTCTCATGGAAGCAGCAGTCAAGAAATCAAATGATCCAGGAGCCATCAAGGCAAGTGGTTGGGACTCCTCAGAGCAAACCCCCTTCCAAGACTGAGACTCAAGGGGAATACATGAGCAGACATGTGGTCTGGCTGGTGACCACGTTGGTCACCAATAAGGGGAAGAGGGGATAAAAAGAGCAATGAAGTTGCGAGCTTGGCCTGACCACATTCAATAGACCTCTGTAAACCCAGGTGGAGACCTGGATGGTCAGCAGTATGGCAAGACCCAGGGACTCCTGGACCCAGAGGCAGCGACATGGCCACAGAGGACTAGAGCGGAGAGTGAAGTGGTCAGCTAATATGAAGCGAGGGGAGATGCACAATAACACTCATACTTGCAGATAGTACCCACTTGACCTGGCTTCGATGGTTGGATGATCAGAACTCGGCTAAAAGAAGAAAGAAGAGGGTGGGAGGAAGTAACCTGCTACAATTTGATGAACTTTACCTATATTTATGGATGTAGTAGCTCAAAAAAGGGAACAAATCTTTACAGCGAGAATCACTCCCACCCTCTCGGTACACAGGGTTGACAGGGATGTTAACTTAGACATTGGCTACCCCAAATGAAGGGGAACTGACTCCACAGTACTTAACAACAACATAAAAGCAAGAAGAGAATGGCTTACAAGCTTTCAAGAGGGAGCCTAGTTCCAGACGGGGTAGGGGAAGGTAGAATCACCACTGAATGATTTCCAATCTGTCGGGACTGGGCTGGCGAAAGGAAATAGGGATAAGACTCTTGTGGTACAATAGTGAATAACTGCCATCAGGACTGATTGTGAGAGTAGGAAATATAGAGGTAGATGTTTTTTGACAAAAGGAGGAGAGTGATTGATTTTGCAGCCCAGGAGCGGAGGTCCCTGGGACCATCAAGTAAGAAGAACGGAGAGCAGGACCCTACCCAGAGAGACAGTGATGCCAGGGATGGAGACAGAGACGATGATGTGGACGGATGGAGCGGCTGGCGACACTAGACTCAGGGAGGGAGAAAGGCTGTGTGCTGGCGGCTGTGGGGTGGGCTTGTATGATGTACCCTTTGGTTATTTGATAATGCATGGAGGGGATTGTAATCATTGCAATGAAACAAATTACAATAGGATGAGATGAGTATAAAGCTGATGTTCTCCCATGTAAACCTCACAATAAAAACTAAAAAAAGAAAAAAAGAAATAGACTAACCAATATGAAGAAAGAATTGCTTCGTTTTTGTTTTTAATGTCTGTAGTGTAGGTTATACTAAAACAATGTATAATACTCCCAAACTGGAACTGTTACTTGCCAGTAAAACTCTTTGTACTTCCTCCTAAAAAAAAAGAAAGAAAGAAATCAAATGACCTAATGCGTTAAGCAAAGTCCTGGTGTGGTGCTGCGGGTTAATGCACTGGACTACAAGGTCGGTTTGAACTGCAAAATTGGAAGTTCAAGCTAACCAGCTCCTCAGAAACTCTCTACAAGTTGCTATGAGTCACAACTGACTCAACAGCACTTAACAACAATAATGTATTAGGCAAATCTGCTCCACAAGACCTCTTCAAAATGTTCAAGAGCAAAATTGTCAGTTTGAGGACTAAGATGCACCTGACCCAAGCCATGATATTGTCAGTAGCTTCATATGCGTGTGAAAGTTGGGTAATAAATAAGGAGAATCATAGAAGAACTGATGCACTTGAGTTATGGTGTTGAAGAATACTGAAAGTACCGTGACTACTAGAAGAATAAACAAAACCATAGTGCTTCTTAGAAGCTAGGATGGTGAGACTTCGTCTCTCATACTTTGGGGATGTTATCAGTGGGACCACTCCCTAGAGAAGGATGTCATGCTTTCTAAAGTGGAGGGTCAACAAAAAAGAGGAAGACCTCCAATAAGATGGACTAGCACAGTGACAGCAGCAATGGCTCAACTTTAAAAATGATTGTGAGGATAATGCAGGATTGGACAATGTTTCGTTCTGTTGGGCATAAGGTCACTATGAATTGAACCTATTCCACGGCACCAAACAACAACAAAACCAACAAGGTCACACAAGAATCTGAGCAGTGTATTAACTCAATATATCAACAGGTTTGAGAGCCTTAGAAGCAAACTTGAGATGTTGTTATTTTTGGTACTGTCAAGTAGGTGCTAACTCATAGTGGCCATACGGACAATAGAATGAAACACAGCTCAGTCCTAAACCAGTCTCACTATCTTTGCTATGTTTGAGCCCACTGTGCCAATCCATCTTGTTGGGGGTCATCCTCTTTTTTGCTGATGCTTTATGTCCTTCTCCAGGGATAGGTCCCTTCTGATAATGTAGCTGAAGTATGAGAGATGAAGTCTGGCCATCCTGGCTTCTAAGGAGTATTCTGGCTGTACTTCTTCCAACACAGATTGGTTTGTTCTTCCGGCAGTCAATAGTACTTTTAATAATCTTCTCCAACACCATAACTCAATTGCATCAATTCTTCTATGGTCTTCCTTATTCATTGCCAGACTTTCACATGCATATGAGGTTACTGAAAATACCAAGGTTTGGGTCAGGTGAACCACTGTCTTCAAACTGACATCATTTCTCTTCAACACCTAAAAGAAGTGTTATGCAGAAAATTTGGCTAAAGTAATAGGTCGTTTGATTTCTTGACTGCTGCTTCCATGACTGCTGATGGTTGATCAGAGCAAAATGAAGTCTTTGACAACTTTGATCTATGCCAATACCAGTCCATTTCACTTAACTAATGCCTAGAATATCGATGCTTATGCATTCCAATTTATTTTTGACAATTTCCAATTTTCCTAGATTCATACTGTGTACATTCCATGTTCTGATTATTAACGGACATTTGCAGCTGTATCGTCTCATTCTGAGTTATGCCTCACCAGCAAATAAAGGTCCCAAAGGCTTTACTCCATTCGCGGCATCATGGTCAACTCTACTTTGAGGAGACAGCTCTTTCCCAATCGCATTTTGAGTGCCTTCCAACCTGAGGGGCTCATGTTCCAGCACTATATATGACAATATCTTCATCATGTTTCAATACTCAATATTCTGGTGCTATCAGACAATGTTCCACTTCTATTCAAAAGGTTTTCAGTGACTAAGTATTTGGAAGTATCATCTCTCCTTCTTCCCATTCTGTCTTAGAATGGAAGCTCAACTGAAACCTGTCCACCATGGGTGACCCTGATAGTATTAACAATATCAGTGGTATAGTTTACAGAATCACAGCAACACCCAAGTCACCATAGTATGACAAACTGGCAGACCAGTAGTGGAAACTCGGGACAAGGATTCTTATTCAAGTGATTTACTGGGTGTGTAATTTCTGGGTAAAGTGTGAGAGAAACAGGATATGACATGGAGGAAAACCTAGAAATAATGTGGTCTCAAGTGATTCTACAAGAAAATTTTGGAGCAAGGACCCCAGGACCATCAAGGCAGAAAAGCATGAGTGGGATGGTGGTTTTGAACTGCTGACCTTGTCATTCACGGTCTAGTGCTTATCCTATGGAACCACCATACTCCAACCATCTGTTGGTGTTGTTAGGTACCATCAAGTTGGTTCCAATTAATAGTGACCCTATGCATAACAGAACAAAACACTGCCCAGTTCTGTACCATCCCTATAATTAATTACCATTACATGTGAGCCCATTAATGCTGCCACTATGCCAATCTATCTCATTGGGGCCTTCCTCTGTTTCACTGGTCTTCCACTTTGCCAAGGATGATGTACTTCTCCAGGGACTGGTCAGTCCCTCCTGATAACATGTCTGAAATATGAGAGACAAAGTCTCACCATGCTGACCTCGAAGGAACATTACACACCTTTCCTGATATAAAACTCCTTGCTCTGTGCAGATTATTTGCTCACAACCCTAGTGCACACCTTTCCCGATTTTAAACCATTCACTATCCCCTTGTCTGTTCAAACAACTGCCTCTTGGTCTAGGTACAGGTTCCTCATGAGCACAATTTAGTGTTCTGGAATACCCATTTTTCACAATGTTATCTACAACTTGTCATGATCCACACAGTCAAAAGCTTTTGCATAGTCAATAAAGCACAAGTAAACATCTTTCTGGTATTCTCTGCTTTAAGCCAAGATCCACCTGATGTCAGCAATGATATCCCTTATACCACATCCTTGTCTGAATCTGGCTTGAGTTTCCGGCAGTTCTCTATATACTGTTGTAACTGCAGATCTTGTAGTTTTCAATCCAGTGTTTAACATATGGAGCCACTGTGCTCCCAGAAAACTTGCTAGGATTTGTTAAATTTGTTGCCAATTTGTCATTTTGGTAAATGTCCATCCAAAGTTTTATCTGCTGCTACCAGGTCACTATGAGTCAGAACAGACTGGACAGCACTTAACAACAACCAGGTGGCTGGAGTACTGGGGTGGTGCTGTAACATAAGCACTTGACTATTAACCACAAGATCTGTGGGTCAAACCCCCACCAGCTGCATCTTGAAAACCCTATACAGGGTCTCTATGAATCAGAACTGACTCGATGGTACTTAACAACGGCAGATTATTTCGTATTTCTAGCCTTTAATATCAAATGGAAGAACTGAGGAGGTACAAAAGCTGAACAGAAAATTTCAAAGGTCATCTTGAGAAGACAAAGTCAAATATTATAAAGAAATGTGCAACTCATGTGGTATAATGGTGAATAATTACTATCAGGATTGCCTGTGAGGGTTGGAAATGTAAAGGTAGACATTTTGTAGCAAAAGGAGGGGATTGGTTAACTTTGCAGGCGGAGCGGAGGTACCTGGGACCATCAAGGGAGAAGAGCGGAGTACAGGACCCTACCCAGAGAAATAGTGATGCCAGAGATGGAGGTAGAGACGATGACATGGAGAGATGGAGCAGCTAGGGACTCTAGACCCAGAGAGGGAGAGGAACTGTGTGTGTACTAGTGACCGGGCGGGAGGGGCAGGCTTGCAGGGTATATACGCTTTGGTTGGTTGATAATGCATGGAGGGGATTGTAACCATGGCAATGTAACAATATGCGATGGGATGAATGTAAAGCTAATGTTCTCCCATGTAAACTATCACATAATTCACAATAAAACATTTTTTTTAAATGTACAAAAACCTGGAGTTAGAAAACCAAAAGGTAAGAACTTACTCAGTATTTCTCAAGCTGAGAGAACAAAAGAAAAAATTCAAACCTTGATTTGTATTACTGAAGGATTCTCTGGGGAAACTACTGAATGATTCAGAAAGCATCAAAAGAAGATGGAAGGAATACACAGAGTAACTAAACCAAAAGTAAATGGTCAATGTTCAACCATTTCAAGAGGTAGCATATGATCAAGAGCCAATGATCATGAAGGAAGAAATCCAAGGAGCACTGAAGGCACTTGGCAAAGAACAAGGCACTGGGAACTGATGGACTACAAATTGAAATCTTTCAAGAAAATGAGGCGGCACTAGAGGCATTCACTTATCTATGCCAAGAAAATTGGAGAACAACTACCTGGCCAACTAATTGGAAGAGATTCATATTTTGTTTCCATCCCAAAGAGAGGTGACCCAACGGGATGCAGAAATCATCGGACAATATCACTGATATCCTACGTGAGTAAAGTTTTACTAAAGGTAATACAGAAATGGCTGCAACCATACATTGACAGTGAACTTCCAGAGGTTTAAACCGAATTCAGAAGAGGACGTGGAACGAGGGATATCATTGCTGATGTCAGACGGATCTTGGCTTAAAGCAGAGAACACCAAAAAGATGTTTGTTTTTGTTGTTGTTAGATGCCAACGAGTCGGTACCAACCCATAGCGACCTTAGGCACAGCAGAGTGAAACACTCCCCAATCCTGGGCCAACCTCACTACCACTGCCACACTTGAGTCCATCGATGCTGCCACTTGGCCAATCCATCTCATTGGGGGTCTTCCTCTTTTTCTCTGACCCTCCACCTTACCAAACATGATATCCTTCTCCAGTGACTGGTCCCTCCTGACAATATGTCCGAAGTATGAGACACGAAGTTTGGCCATCTAGGCCTCCAAGAACAACTCTGGCTGCACTTCTTCCAAAAACGGATCTATTAGTTCTTTTGGCAGCCCATGGAACTTTCAATATTCTCCTCCAACACCATAACTCAAAAGCATCAATTCTTCTGTGATTTTCCTTATTCACTGTTGCTCTTGTGGACTCGTTTTCATTTTCTTCAGCTTCAGTTTGAATTTGCATATGAGTCATTAATGAGCTGTTCCACAGTCTGTCCCTGGCCTTCTTTTGACTGATGATATGGAGCTGGTGAGGTCCATGTGTATAGCCATCTCTTATGCTGTCTAAAGAAGGTATTTGAAATGAACAAATCATTGGTTTTGCAGAATTCTATCATGCGTTCTCCAGCATCATTTCTATCACTAAGGCCATAGTTTCCAACTACTGATCCTTTCTTTTTACTCCCAACCTTTGCATTCCAATCACCAGTAATGATCTATACATCTTGATTGCAAGTTTGATCGACTTCAGATTGAAGAAGTTCATAGAATTCTTCTATTTCATCCTCACTGGCTTTAGTAGTTGGTGCGTAAATTTGAATAATAGTGGTATTAACTGGCTTCCCTGTAGGCGCATGGATATTATCCTATCACAGACAGCGTTGTACCGCATGACTGATCTGGATATGTTCTTTTTGACAATGAATGCAACACCATTCCTTTTCAGTTTATCATTCTTGTCATAGTAACCCATGTGGTCACCAGCTTCAATATGGCCAATACCAGTCCATTTCAGCTCACTAATACCTAAGGTACCGATGTTTATGCATTCCATTTCATTTTTGACAACTTCCAATTTTCTCAGATTCATACTTCACACATTCCAGGTTCCAATTTTCAATGGATGTTTACAGCTGTTTCTCTTCATTTTGAGTTGTACCCCATTAGCAAATTAAGGTCCCATGGGCTTTACTCCGTTCGTGTCATCACGGTCAGCTCTACTTTGAGAAGGCAGCTCTTCCCCAGTCGCATTTTGAGTGCCTTCCAACCTGAGGGGCT
>NW_006408624.1:2525220-2526669 GCF_000296735.1 Chrysochloris asiatica | reverse complement strand
GGCTAAGCTTCATCTCTCATACTTTGGATATATTGTCAGGAGAGAACAGTCGCTGGAGAAGGATGTCATGCTGGGTAAGATGGAGGGTCAGAGAAAAAGGGGAAGACCCCCAACGAGATGGATCAGCCAGGTGGCATCATTGATGGCGTCAAGTGTGGCAGCAGTAATAAGGTTGGCCCAGGATCAGACATTGTTTCGTTCTGCTGTGCATGGGGTCGCTATGAGTCAGTCCCGACTTGATGGCACCTGACAACAACAACAACAACAACTTCAGAAATATTGTCAGGCGGAACCAGTCACTGGGGAAGGATAGCATGTTTGATAAGGTGGAGGGTCAGAGAAAAAAGAGGAAGACCCCCAGCGAGATGGATTGGCAAAGTGGCAGTATCAATGAGCTCAAGCGTGGCAACAATTGTGAGGCTGACCAAGGACCGGGCAGTGTTTCATTTTGTTGTGCATAGGGTAGCTATGAGTCAATACCGACTCAATGGCACCTAAAATAACAACAAGGTGGAGGGTCAGAAAAAAGAGGAAGACCCCACCCCCCAGCAAGATGGATTGGCAGAGTGGCAGCATCAATGGGGCCAAGTGTAGCTATGATTGTGAGGCTGGTCCAGGACCAGGCAGTGTTTTGTTCTGTTGTATACAGGGTTGCTATGAGGTAGAACCAACTCAATAGCAGCTAACAACAACAACAATAACAACAATTCTAATTTTAAATTTAAGAACCAATGCAATGGACCCACCATTAGATGGGCCTGGACTAGGACTCTATTTTCCCAGCATAAGACCATTTGAATAAATGACCACACATTCCTTTGGGGAATGCCTGAGGGAATCACTATTATATTCACTCACCTTGGTATTGTAGGGTCCTTCCTTCTGGTGAACCAGCATGCCTTTAGTTGATAGATTCTGGGTCTGACATTCACTCAAGTCTAGAAACTTGGCAAAGGATTGTGACTTTCTATTTGAGTAACTGGTCTCAGTCCTCTCATCTGCTCTTGAACATTTTGGGTTACATATATTTAGCAATACCTTTGTTTACAAGGAGCTGTGGTAGCTTAGTGTATATGAGTCAGGCTGCTAATCTCAACGTCAGCAGTTCTAAACTACCAGTGGTTCTTTAGGAGAAAGATGAAGCTTTCTGCTTCTGTAAAGATTTATAGCGTCAGAAAACCTATACAGGGTCGCTATGAGTCGGAACCAACTTCATGGCACACCACCACCACCACCACCTTTGTTTACTACCCATCTAGCTATGCATAAGGCCGCTATGAGTCAGTATCAACTCGATGGCACCTAACAACAACAACCTTGCTTCTAGGAAAACTACGTTCTTTGCACCATTTCCCTCCTTCCTGTATGTGTGTGTGTGTGTGTATGTATGTATGTATATATGTATGTATGTATGTATGTGTATATATATATATATATATATATATATAT
>NW_006408624.1:2522095-2524480 GCF_000296735.1 Chrysochloris asiatica | reverse complement strand
ATATATATATATATACATATATATATATATACACACACACACACACACACACACACACGTACTATAAAATGGGTGTGGGGCTGTAGGATAAGCATGGGACCACAAGATCAGTTTGAACTGAAAAATCAGTGATTCAAACTCACCAGCTCTCCTCAGAAATTCCATGCAGGGTAGCTATAAGTCAGAACCTACCCGACGACACTAAACAACAATAACAAATGTGTATGTTTTAATTACAAAAGGTACATAGTTACATAGTTAAGTGCAGTTGACTCAGTTCTGACTCATATACACCTAAACGTGTACAATGAGAGCAAGACGGGCTTCTTACCCAGTGGTGTTTAAGAAAAGGATTTTTCTAGGATGATGGATGCAGCTGTGTACCTAGTGGGATAGTTGACTTAATGACCTCACTTGCCCTTGGCATCCATCTCATGATAGATGGGCCACCCCAAACTCCCCAGGCTGTATGTTCCTTCATGGGCAGAGAAGTGAGAGAAACATTCAAAAAGAAGTATTCCACATTTTTGCAAAGATAAATTAATTGTATAGTTGTGTTTAGAGATATGATTGCATTCCCCCCCCCACCCCCCACTTCTCTGCTATTATGAAGACTCTGTCATGAAATAGTTCAGAGTTTCCAAAATGGTTGCAAGATATAAGAGGATGGCTTTTTTTTTTTAACCTCTTAAATTTTATGAATACATGGGCATTGCAAAATATTCAAGCGATACAGCTATGTTTAAAATCAAAAGTGAAAGTCCTTCCTTCAAATCACACTCCCCAGAATAACCACTTATACAATTTGACATGTTTATTTCCAAATCTTTTTCTATTCATGTTTACATTTACAAAATGACATGCTACATATTAAAATGCCATTTTATTTTTACTTAGCATATTTTGGGCCATGTGTGATATATTAGTATATTTAGGTTCATTTCATTCATTTTAATGGCTGCATACTATTCCATGGCAGGAGTATATCATAATTTATATAACAATTGCTGTATTTATGGACATGTAGGTTGGTCCTTTTCTTTGATGTTGCAATGCTATAATGAATATCTCTTTACAAATATATTGGTATTTGTGCAAGTATTTCTTTAGGATATATTTAGAAGGTTAGGCACACCTACATTTTAATAGTTATTATCCAATTGTTCACTATAAAAGGGCCATAATAACTTATCATCTCACCAGCAATTTAAAACTTCTCATTTTCCTATCTCCATCAGGACTGAGGGTCTTTTCATGTTTACTGGCCATTTGTAGTACTTCTTTTGCGGATTCCAAGTTCTAAACTGTGGCCTTTTAAAAATGTTCTTTTTTTTTTTTTTGCCCAGCAATTTGTAGAAACTTTAAAAAAAGTTAGATATTAACTATATCATATATTGAAAAGGATTCCTGGTGTAGCACTGTAGAATAAGCACTGGACTGTTAACAGCAAGATCAGTGGTTCAAATCCACCAGCCACTCCTTGGAAAACCTCTAAAAGGGCTTGCTATGAGTTGGAATCAACTCGACAGCATTCAACAACAAAGATAATGAAAAAGTTTTCAAATTATCTTTATCTTTAAACAGTATTGTGACTTTCAACACACAGACTTTGAATTTTATATAGTTTTACCTGTCAAATCTTTCCTATATTGGGGTCCCTGGGTGATACAAATGGTTACGTGCTTGGCTGGTAACCAAAAGCTTGGTGGTTTGAGTCCACTCAAAGGTCCTCGGAAGAAAGGCCTAGTACTCTATTTCCAAAAGATCAGTCATTAAACATCCCAGAGTCCAGTTCTACTCTGACACACATGAGTGGAATGGACTTAAGAATCCTGGTGTGGTTCTGTAGGATAAGCATTGGACTGCAAGGTCAGTGGTTCAAACTCACTAGCTACTCCTTGGAAACCCTATACAAGGTCGCTATGAGTGAGAACCGATTTGTCAGCACTTTAACAGCAGTTTGGTTTCGGATCTTCTTTTCTCTATATTACTTCTGGAATTCTTATCATAAGCACACGTACGGCCCTAATATTATAAAAATATCCTTTTTTTTTTCCGATTTTTATGATTTACCTTCATGCTTAAGTCTTTAATCCAGTCATATTATTTCTGTGAGGAATGTAAGTAGGCAATCCTCTCATGTTATTTTTCTCCAATCCGGCTTCAGGGAAGAGATTTCTGGAAAGATTGGGGAAACGGCCACCTGAGACTACCCCTTTTTGGCATCCATAAAGTGGTTGGCACTTTACAAATGGTGTGTAACTTCATTCTTTTTTTTTTAATTTAAGGTTTTTATTGTGGATTGAGTGAAAGTTTATAGGGTGCAACATCAGTTTCACATTCAACCATTCATATAACTTGTTTCATTACATTGATTATAATCCC
>NW_006408624.1:2511647-2521995 GCF_000296735.1 Chrysochloris asiatica | reverse complement strand
TTTGCCTTTTTGGACTTTACCGTCTTGGCTTCTAGGGAAGGTTTTTACATTTATCTGCGGATATCCAGGGCTCATGTATGAGATTACTAGCAAGCATACTGAATAATCAGATGAGGGCCAGTTTGCTATGTCTGCTAGGTGACCAAAGTCTGATCCTCAGAGCCTATGGTTTGGACGGTCTGCAGTGTAACTTTATGCTTGAGGGAGTCTTAAACTCCTTATTTATAAAGAAAGAAATTGAGCGTTAGACAAGGTACACAAGGACTTACAGAGCCGGAATTGAATGTGACGAAGTCAGGTCACGAGGTGAACGCAAGCACCGAGCAACACACTCAACACCTCACCCGCTTTCCAACCTCTCGCGACAATTACGTCATCCGAGAGCGCCGGTAACCCGGCTGTCGCGCGGCCTGCGTCGCGCAAATTTTTGCTCTTCTGTGCTGTCTCACCAGTGAGGCCAAGAAGCCAGCGAGAGCCAAACGAACTCTGTAGACCCAACTTACCGCTTCCTGCCTCCCTCTACTATGGAGTACCTCATCGGCATCCAGGGCCCCGACTACGTCCTGGTCGCCTCCGACCGCGTGGCCGCCAGCAATATTGTCCAGATGAAGGACGGTGAGAAGAAGCTGAGGAGGCCCGACGGGGCCTAGGTTTAGGGTCCTAGGAGGGAGTTCGGGGGTGTGTGTGGGGGGTGAGTACCGAGGAGTTCTGGGAATTAGAACCCGCCGTGCCCTACCCTGCACTTACCTTTCAGAACTGAGGGGGCAGGCAAACGAGTTTACGGCCTTGCCAGCCGTTCCTCCCTGGGCTCTTAGGCCAATAGTGCTCTGATCTCCCAAGAGAATTCAGCTTTAAGCCCCTATCGGGCATCAGGCTTCCCTGACTCCGGAATCTGTGACTTTCCTGTTATTGCTACCCATGAGCTTAGTTTAGTGGGATCCTAGGGAGAGTGAGGCTGGGAGGGGGGTAGGGGGGTGCAGAAGTTTGGTATTTTCTTTCCTTCTTTTGTCTATTACCTTCCCGTGACTCCGTCCTGATGTTTCTTTTCTAGTCTTCCTGGCTGCCAAGTTTTCCAGTAGTTAGTAGAATTAGAAGACTCGACAGCCCCTATCACTTAACTTGCTTTGCGACTTTGTACAAGTTACTCTGAAGTGCTCAGATTCCCTCATCTGTAAAATCATATTTGAGTGAATGAAATATGTTATTCTCAAGTGCCTTGTTGTTGTTATGTGCCGTGGTGTCGGTTCCGACTCATAGCGACCCTGCACAGGGTTTTCGAACCTTTAAATCTTTATGGGAGCAGAACGCCTTATCTTTCCCCCTGCGGAACCGCAGGTAGTTTCGAACTGCTGACCTTGAGGTTGGCAGGACAACTCGTAACCATTACACTATCAGAGCTCCTTTCTCAAGTGCCTTACACAGTGATAAATATTTGTAAAGAGCAGTACTACTAAGCACTTACTATGTATGTGCTGTTTTAAGCAATTTACTTTAGAGATTGTTGTTGTGAATAGCCGTCTAGTAGGTTCCGACCCATAGCAACCCTGTATAGGGTTTCTGAAGAGCAGCTGTGAGCTTGAACCGCCGACCTTGCAGTTCAAACGGCTTTGCAGACTGGCGCATTAACCCGTAGCACCACACCAGGACTCTGCTTTTGAGATAGGCACTATTATATCCCCACTTTACAGATGTTTTTCTGAGGCACGGAAGTTAAGAAACTTGCCCAAGCTCGCAGATGTCAGAATCAGGGTTCAAACCATTGCAGGGTACTTAAGAACTTTTACTTTTAATTGGGTCCTGGTGTGGCTTACTAGGATAAGCACTGGACTACTAACTCACAAGATCAGTGGTTCAAACCGATCATCGGAAACCCTAGGCAGGATTGCTATGAATTGGAATAACAACTTGATGGCATTTAACAACAACAACATATGTACATTGTACAGCATTACTAAGTGCTGCAGGGATGCAAAGAAGAATAAGATACGACCCGGATCCTAAGATGATTAGATAGAATACTAAATGAAGTTACAGTCTAATAAGGATTTGGATATGTGTAAAAGTTATTATGTGACAGGAGTCCTGGTAGTGCTGTAGGATAAGCACTGGACTGCTAATGTCAAGATATGCGTTTCAAACCCACCAGCTGCTCTGAGGAGAAAGGTGAGGCTTTCTGCTGCCATAAAGATTACAGCCTCAGAAACCTTATGCTACTAAGTGCCATCCAGTCGGTTCCGACCCATAGTGACCCTGTATAGGGTTTCCAAGGAGACGCTCGTGAGCTTGAACTGCCAAACCTGCAGTTCAAACTGCTTTGCAGTCTGGCGCATTAACCCACAGTGCCATACCAGGACTCCCAGAAACCTTATATAGGGTCATTATAGGTCAGAATCGACTTGATGGTAGTGAGTTTGAGTGAGTACCTCTCTCGTAATATAGAGCAAGAAGAAATTGCTCTTAGGTAATACAGAGGAAAAAGATTCTGGTTGTAGAAAATAGAAAACCTTGAGAACAGCTGACAGTTCATCTTGGGTTTAAGGAAAGACAGATGATTAAATTTGGAGTTTCTCGAAGCCTATGAACGAAGACAAATAGCGTGTCTACTACTGCTGCTTCAGCAGGCATCTGAGAGTCAGGATGTCTCCTAGCACCTAGGAAGGTGAACCAATTTTGATGGGCTTTGCTTGAGTTCTAATCTTTTTAAAGATGAAAGGGAGTCCTGAAAGTGGATTGTTAAACATCTGTTGTATGGATTGGTCCTCAAGTGAAATTACTTCATGAAATTTGATAGTTAGTTTGTAGAAGTTCTCTTTGTAAACTAGGCTTTCAAAGGAATAAATTAGTTTTGTTTGAGAGTAAATTTTTCATTTTTTTGAATACCAAGTCCTTTGATAAGCAGTGATTTTAGAATGAAGCAATGTCTAAGTAGAGCAATAACTAAGTCAAACCTTTACAAGGCTTCTGTTTCATTGCAATACTATTTGTGGAATAATTTTGAAAAGTATAATGTGCTTGAAGTCTCCTTGTGTACATATTTGATATAGTCCTTAGAGGAATCTAAAACATTAAGGAAACAAGGAAATAAATATTACAAGATGGGTTTTTTTTTGTATGATTAAAAGTATCACTAGTCAGTATAAGGTTAGTTTTTCATGATTTCAGCTGTGAGTATAAAAAGGATCAGTGTGGTTTGGAAGAAAGATGATTTTGTGTTCTTGAAAAACTATTGGACTCAACTTTCTGATATTCCCATGGTCTTTTCAGACATAAGCATTTTTATAAGAGCTTTGGAATTGTGTAAGGATTTTTTTCTTAGTTCATTTTATGAAGGAACTGTGTAGGATAGCTAAGAATGTGAAAAAGAGTAACCTTTAGGGACTAAGTTTCTCTGGCTGTAAAATGAGAATAATACTTGCTGTTTGTTTTTTCTCTTTGTAAAATAGTGTAGTGGTTATGAGTCAGGCTGCTAACCTCCAAGTAAGCAGTTTGAAACTACCAACTGTTCTGAGAGAGAAAGATGAGGCTTTCTGTTCCCATAAAGATTTACAGCCTCAGAAACCCTGTGCAGGGTTGCTATGAGTTGGAACCGACTCCAGGGCACATCATCACCACCACCACCATACAGAAGATTTCCCAAGGATTGCTTGCTTAACAAATCATTCAGAGTACTCTTAACACAAAGAACTCTCTCTTTTCTGAATCCCTGTATCATGTATGTATAATTTGAACTACATTATTTACCACTTAAGTATAATAATATTGCAGTGGTGGTGATTAAATTCCATCAAGTTGTTTCTGACTTTTAGTGACTCTATAGTGTCCAAGGAGTGGCTGGTAGATTTGAACCACTGACCTTGCAGTTAGCAGTTCATTGTGTATCCTACAGCACTACACGAGGACTCCACAATAATGTTATTGTTAGGTGCCATTTTCCTTGAGTTGGTTCCAACTCAGAGCAGCCTTATGCACAACAGAAAGAAACAGTGCCCAGTCTTGCAGACAGTATTTGTATAGTATTGTATATGTACAGAATTCATTACCAATTTCCCCACTTAATGAGTTAAGCTGAGGTAAGTGATACTATCATTGTACACATTTGGAAATGAGCTTCAAGAGGGCAAGTCATTTCTCCAGATTCAGAAGGTCAAGGTCCGATTATAAATGAGGTCTATAGCACTGTAGGATAAGCCTTGGACCACAAGGTAGTTTTGAACCACAAGGTCTGCATTTCAAACCCACAAACTACTTCTTGGAAACTTTATACTCAGTCGCTATGAGTTGGAATTGACTTGACAGCACTTAACAACAACATTAAGTTCTAGTTTAGTTGTTTTTCTACAGTATTACATAATAATGTTTATTTTGTTGTCTATTTGTTTTGTGTGTATCTTGTAATTAAGTTCCTTGTCAAGGAACAGAACTTTTCTAGAGCTAGAGGCTGTTTCCTGGACAGCTCAGGGAGCATTTAGTATCTATAATTTTTGTTTTTATATCCCCCTCTGCTACTCACTGGACATGCAACAGATGTTTAAAAAACAGTTTTGGCCTTGGATTAAGTTCATTTAAAATTTGAATAGTTTGGTACCAAGATTTTTAGCCTTTTGAAATATGACATACAAATCTCTATAAATGCATTTTTTCCTGATTATAAAAGTAAAGCAAATTTATTAACTGTTTTCTTACCAAAGTGGTATGTGTTAAAATTTTAAGAAACCCTAATAAGCAAAAAGAGGAAATGAAATTGCTCATAGTCTTACCACTAATAAGAACAAACATTAATGTACCCTTTTAATCCTTTTTCTTTGATACACAATATATTGACAAGTTTGCAAGCAGTCTTTAAATTTCCTGTAGTGTTTGTGTTAGAAATTCCAAGGCAATTTGATATTATCTGCAGGCACTTTTTTTTTTCTTTCCACCCTGAGTGGAAGTAACCATATTACTGGCATCTACAGCTCTCAAACACTTATAAAGTATTTGACAGTAGCATTTTGTTCTTTAAATCCTATTAAGAGATTTTGACATTTTAGAAGCTTTCAAACAGGAAAGATGTCTTCCAGGGAAGATTATTCAGCACTGTTTAAAAAATGAAAAGTGAAAGTGAGAGTAAGATTTCGACTTCTGAATGTGGAGTTTTCATCCTTAGGCGCTACTAGCTATCTGAATATTTATTTATCTGTCTAATCTGAATGAGTCTGGTTTAGCTAGATAAAAATATAGTATAAGGATTTTTATAATGTGTTTTAAAGTATCTTACTGTTAGAATTTTTACTTTGGAAATCATTTTAATTTTTGGAGTTGGTTTAGTTTTTTTAAAGTGATTTATATTCTCAGTTGATTTTCTATTCTTTCTTGTGATGATCCCTTAATTTGGGGTGTATACTCTTGATTGCCGTTAATAAACTATGTTAATAGCTCAACATGAGAGTAAAAAAATAAAATACAGGTGCCCATTAAAATCTTCTAAAATATGGTTAATAAAATTATTTGAGAGGGAGAGGAGCTGTGTGCTGGCAGCCAGGAGGCAGGCTTGCAGGGTATGCCCTTTGAGTGCTTAAATGGTTGCTTATTCTTGAGTGTTTTGGTGTACATCAAAAAACAACAACAAAACAGAACAGAGGGAATAGAAGCAATAGAAACAAATACTGTTGAATGATGATGTGTGGAAAGGATTGTAATCATTGCAGTGAAACAAAATACTATGGTGTTCTCCCATGTAAACTATCACTCAAGTCACAATAAAAAAAAAAAAAAAAAAAAGACAAAAACCCAAACACTAAGAGAAGTATTACTTGTAGAAGAAATTTGATAGTATGACACACTTTTTATTGTGGTTAGATGCCATCAGTCAGTTCTGACTCATAGGGACCTTATGCACAACAGAACAAAACACTGCCTAGTCTTGCCATCCTCACAAATTTTGTTAATCTTGAGGCCATTGCTGCTGTCACTGTGCCTGTCCATCTCATTGGGGGTGTGGCACTGTAGCTGGGGCATAATTTGGACATTAGGCCTTTCATATATCTGTCACATCAGTTCATACTGTCACTTATCTATTGTCCTTATTTTCACAGAAGACCTTGATGATTCACAAGAAATCAGTGATCAGTTAGTTATATTGATTTGTTTCTCACAAGAATAACATGTTATAGGAAGCTAAGCCCACTTTATTCTAACTTTCATTTTACAGGCAATACTAAGTTTTACTGATAGTCTTCAAATATAATATCCTATGTGGGATAGAGCACTAGACCACAAGGTTGGCTTGAACCACAAGGTTGGCAGTTCAAACTCACCAGCTGCTCCTTGGAAAACCTATACAGGGTCACTGTGAGTTGGAACCGACTCAATGGCACTTACTGACAACAACAACATACAAATCACGGGTAAAATATAACTTCTCTAATAGTAGAGTAGAAAGTTTTAGAATGGCCTACTAGTGCCCTTTCCAAATACAATAACAGATGGTAAATGTATATGTGAAAATTGGAATTCTTTACTGTATTGTCAGAAGATCTTTAGAAAGTAAAAAATAGCAATTTTCAATCTCTGCATATCAATTGTTGCGCTTCATTCTGAGGCCCCAAGGGAAATACAATAAAGCTCAATTTAGAAAAAAATTTAATATACCCACCCACTGCCATCAAGTCAATTCCAACTCATAGCAGCCCTGTGTAGTGTTTCTGAGACTAAATCTTTACAGGAGCAGACAGCCTTATCACAGAGCGATTGATGGATTTCAGACAACAATCTTATACTTAGCATCCCAATGTCAAATCCACAGAGCCACAAGGGCCCTGTATAGGGTTTTCAAGGAACAACTGGTAGGTTTCAATAACCTTTCAGTTAACAATCATGTGCTAAATCCTGCAGTGCCATACCTGAGAGTCCCCTTTATTTAATAGTAATTAATAAGTATTATTACTCAATATAATAATTGATACCTGTTTATAGTTCCATATATAATAGCTGTAAATTTCTGATAAAGTAATTTTTAATACCATGTTTTTTTCTTTGAGCAGATCATGACAAGATGTTTAAGATGAGTGAAAAAATCTTACTCCTCTGTGTTGGAGAGGCTGGTGACACTGTGCAATTTGCAGAATATATTCAGAAAAATGTACAGCTTTATAAGATGCGAAATGGTGGGTAACATTTAGATTTTAACTTTGATTGGCTTGTCTTTAAATTTGAGCTAAAAAAGAGTATTTTACATGGGCAGGCTTATGTGATTATATTTTCATTTGAGTCATCTCACTTTTAAAAACTTACCTAGACCTTCCTTCTGTCATAAAAGAGAGCCATTCTAATACTAATGCTTGGGAGATGAAACTAATACCATCTTGGAGATAGGCATGGCAATATACACTAAAAGTGTGACATTTCAGAAAATATGGTTTGAGCTGAAGTATATCTGAATCAGAAACTTAACAATGACCTAAGTAGACCTTAGCTTTACTGTTTTATGTGTGATAAGTCACATTTGGGCCTTCATTTTTCTGTATTTCTCAGGTGGGCTTATAATACTAATAACAAATAATACATAGGAAAGTTCTGTAAAATTGTGAAGGGTTAACTGTGTTTAAAAGGGTTTTGCCTGACCTCTCTGGTAGGTTCCTGTCTAGGGAGATGATTAATTCATTAGACAGGGGCTAATGAAGTCTTATCTACTGGGAAAACCTATCTATCAGATAATGCTAGCCACTAGCCCTCTGATTCTGGCAAGTTTGGAGTGAAGCTCTTTCAGAAAATACTTTGTTGCTTCACAGCTTAGTAAAACTGTTAAATACAACATTAGTGTAGTATGGAGCTGTGAAGGAACTTAATTTGTATATAATTGCATGAGTTAAATGCTTAGTAGAACCATTCAGATCATTTTTTTTTTAAGCATTGTAGTCTACAAATATTTTTGAAGATCTTATTTATGTTAAACATTCTGCTTACTATTACAGAGAATTCAGAGATCCCTAAAGTTCTGTTTTACATAGATAGAGCTGCTGTGAGTTATAACTGACATGATGGCACTAACAACAAAGTATGTTGTACCTCTCTTTGGGCAAGCTTAGAATATTTCAAGAATTCTGTTATTTTTCTAGTGGATTAGAATGCTTAAGTAACTATCTGAATGGTTATACTAAATTTGCCTACATGGCAGGTGAAGGATGCTAATAACATTTTTGAAGTATAGGAGGTACAACTGTACTTAACTCTTCTATCCTGGGAAAGAAAACAAAAGTAGAGAGAATTGCTTGTTACATGGATGTTGCGGTCTAAAGTCAGTGCATAAACCAAAAATTGGATGTAGTTAAAATTGCCCTTTTAAATACTCAAGCCAAACTCAACTGACACTGAGTCAGTTCTAATTCATAGCAACCCTGTATAGGGTTTCCAGGCTTTAAATATTTACAGGAGCAGAAAGACTCATCTTTCTCCTTCAGAATGGGTGGTGGGTTTGTACTGCTAGCATTGTGGTTAGCAGTCCAGTGCTTATCCTCCAGCACCACACCAAGACTCCAAAATTACATCCAGAACAGTTTTGTGAATATAATCCAATTAGTATAGTAATGCTTCTGCATATTGAAGTTCAAATCTGAGGTAAAATAAAGGAAAGAAGAAGAAAAAACTATAAGGAGATGATGGAGCATCAGAATTTTCTGCAGTGTTGTTTGTGGGATGACGTGGAGCACTCAAAAATATTCCTGCTTGTCCAGACTTGTCTAGAGTTGTTCCTGTTACGGTATTTTATGGTTTAATATGCAAGGTCAGTTTGAACAGCAAGGTCGGGGTTCAAACCTACCAGCCGCTCCTCGGAAACCCTCTACAGGGTCGTAGTGAGTAAGAACCAACTCAGTGACACTCAACAACAACAACAATAGGGGGTCTTGGTGTGGTGCTATTGGATGACCACTGGACTGCTAGCCGCATGGTCGGCAGTTAAACCTACCAGCCACTCCCTGAAAACCCTATACAAGGTCATTATGAGTCAGAACCTACTCAGTAGCATTTAACAACAACATTGACTAATAAGGAGCCCGTGTCGTGCAGTGGGTTAAGTTAGGGCTGCTAGCTGCTCCACAGGAGAAAGATGAGGCAGTCTACTTCTGTTAAGATTACAGCCACAGAAACCCTAGGGAGTAGTTCTGTTCAGTCCTATAAGGTTACTGTGAGTTGGAATTGACTCTATGGCAGTGAGTTTGTAGTGATTTTTTTGTTTGTTTTTTTGCAGTGTGGAGATTGGGTATTAATAGACTAATAGGAGCCTTGGTAGCCCAAAAGTCAAGAGCATTGCTGATAACTGAAAAGTTGGCAATTTTAACCCACCCAGCACCTCTGGGGGAAAAAGATCTGGCACTTTACTTCCATAAAGATTACAGTCAAGAAAACCCTATGTGGCAATTCTACTCTGTCACATATAGTCACTGTGAGTCAGAATCAACTTGTCAGTACCCAACAACTGCAATAGACATGGTATGAGGGTGAAATTCAAAATATAAATGAAAGCTCATAGCATAGACCCTGAAACAAAGCAGCTGCTCCATAAATATTTTGTTAGAATTTATATCTAATTCTGACTTCATCTAACACTGGTATTTGAAATGTTATGGGGAGTAACTTAGGCAAATCCACTCTCTCTTTCCAAGCTGGGATTTTTTTTTTAGAGGTTTTGTGCTTCAGATAAACTATTTAAAAAAATATTTATAGATAATGATGGAAACTTTTCTTTTTTCTATAGCTTGTACTTTTTTGGAAATCATATTGCATTTGTTAATAAAGTTATACATATATTTTAAAGTACACCTCATATAGCATGACTCTGAGGCTACTCTAACTTCCATTCTTTCTTTTCCCAATATCCTTCTTTTAATAATTAAAGGATGACATATCAAGACTTCTTTCTTTTTTTACATCTGTGTGTTTGTACTTCTTACATAAGGCTATGGCTTTGATCCCACCATAGCACAGCCAGTCACCTTGGTTCTGTTTTGTGGTAATGGATTACTGTCATTATTAGCTGTTATTTCATAAATGTTGCATGGATAAAATGATTAGAAAAGTAGGATTTTACCCTGCAGTCTCTGACTTTATATATGCTGAATGGACAAACGATAGTGGACTTTAAGAACAGGTTAATGGGATGATTTGGGGTATTGTTAATTCCTTCTGCTTCAATTTAAGTATTCCTTTTTATCTTTTGTACCAGGATATGAATTGTCTCCCACAGCAGCAGCAAATTTCACTCGCCGAAACCTGGCTGACTGTCTTCGGAGTAGGGTAAGCAATCTGGCCGGTAGTCTTAGATATGAGCAGAGAATCTTCTGTGCTCCTTGCGTGTTCTTGTTAAACCTGA
>NW_006408624.1:2480101-2511547 GCF_000296735.1 Chrysochloris asiatica | reverse complement strand
GCTTTTTTTTGTTGTTGTTGTTATCCTTTACTTACACAGTCATTCTTTATTCTTTTAGGGTTTGTTTTCTCTTTCTGCCTAGTTGCTAATTAAAATCCAGAAGGTAAATTTGCCTTCCCAAAAATTTTGAGTGGGGCAAACCAATATGAAGGTCTATGACAGCCTTTTTAAAAGGTATTTTGTTTGTTTGTTGTTTCCCTGAAATGTTTCCATAGTAAACTGTGCTTTCTAATTCCTTGGGTCGAAGGTCCCTACTTAGTAATTAATGGAGGTGGTGAAACCTTACAAATAACACAAATTTTTATTTCTCCAAAAATCTGAGATTATTTATCTGTTTCTCTGACTTTTCATTTGAAGCACACAGAATTGTTCTTCCTCATTTCTTCTGGCCTTCTCGTTTTCATAGAGCTGTGTCTGTTCCATTGGTGGCATGTTAAAAGATACAACACTAAGTTAAGGATTAAATGTATTAAAGATTGTGTAGGATGTGCCAAGAAGGTTCATATGATTGCTAAAGGTATGTGCTATTCCCTTCCCACGGGAACTAAGTAAATGGAGCCTTACCATGTGACTGTAACCCCTTATGCCTTGTTTACTCATCTATGAAATCGAGATAACTTCCTAACCCCACAGGAGTGCTAGGAAAATGAATGCTTGTAAATCATAATACTTAACATTCATATATCTTTTGCCCACAGCATTTTGCTTAATAATTTAATCTACTCACTATCCCACTGAGACAGATAGTAGCTATTTCTCTATCATTGATAATGGAGTGAAAGGCATAAAGTGGCAAAGGTACTAGCTCCAAGTCACACAGCAGGTCAAACAAAGCTTTAATAATTGTGCCATAACCGTGTGGCTGCTCCACCTGGAATCACCTCCTTGGCTCTTCAATAGTGTTTCTAGAACATAGATGCTCTTCAAATTTTTGTTTTGGTTTTGCTGTGATCTATACTTGCTTAAAATGAGTTACAATGTGTTTTTTTCTTTTTTAAGGTTTCTTAATAGACACCTCTAATGTAGTTTATTTTCTAGTGCCTAAAAATACTGGATTCAGAACTTAATAATTTTAATAAATGAATTTTAAAAAACAATGGCCATCTGGTTGGCTCTGACTCATGGTGACCACATGTGTGTCAGAATAGAACTGTGCTTCATAAGGCTTTTAATTATTGGTTTTCCAGAAGTAGACCCCCAGGCCTTTTTTCCAAGGTACTTCTGGGTGGACTTGAACTTCCAACTTTTTGGTTAGCAGCCAAGCACATTAGCTGTTTGCACCACCCAGGGACTACTCTCAATAAATAGAATCTCTTTCTCAATGCTAGTTTTGACCAAGGGTCTTGTGCAATCTGAAAGATCAGAAGCTTGAGGAGAAGCTGGATGAATTGGGAGAAGGAACAAATTTAGTGTTTTGATCTAGGTGAAAGATCAATACCTTTTCTTGTTCACTCTTTGAGACAAGAAAATAGGCTAAATATGAACCTTCCTGCCACCTAGAAGTTCTGATGGTATTCAGCAAAGAGTATGTTACGGCTTTCTGTGTTAAATGTTCCTTTGACTTATCAGGTAGAAATGGAATAAGAATCCCAGCTTCAGGCACAATAGACATTTTGTCAGAAAGGCTACAGATATTAAATGAATTAAGCTCCTTTTAGAACTGAGATAAGAGTGGCAGTATGCTTCATGCAAATGCACTGAATCCAGTTAATCTTCTCTTAGCAGAAATGTTTGATGTTTTAAATAAATATCCCTTGTAGGCGGTGCCATGGAGCTTTTAGTAAATATTGACTCTCTCTGCCTTGTGCTATGTGTCCAATCACAAATTTATATTTCATTCTATGTGTTCAATCACAAATTTATATCTCATTCATTTATTCTGGGGAAAGAGGTGGTAATTGTTTTTCAGTTTTCCTAAAAAGTCCCAAATCACTAAATTTAGTGCATTTTCAAGGTCATACCAATTGGCACATGAGACTTATTTTGAGTCATCTGGAACTGTGCACAAGTGTAAGTTGATAGTGCACGTTGTTTGATTCCAGTTTACCACCTGTTGTTGGGTGTGTATGAGGAGGGGTATGGCGTAGAGTAGGGAGGACCTGTGTTGATCGCAAAGCATATAATTAATCTTTTGAAAAGTGGTTCATTTAAGTGTGGACAACTTAGCATTGTAGTTTCTGGAATTACACTACCTGGATTTGAATCTTTGCTTACTAACTTGCTACCTGTGTATCTTTGGACAAATCCTAAGGCTTAATTTCTCAGCCTACAAAATAATAGCACTGCTTCACAGAATTATTTTAAGATTAAACAAGGTAATCCATTCCTTTAGCACAGTACATGTTGTTAAGTGCCATCAAGTCGGTTTTGACTCACAGTGACCCTATGTAGGGTTTCCGAGGAGCAGCTGGTGGGTTTGACCTTCGACCTTGTGGTGAGCAGTCAACCTACCCTATAGCGCCACACCAGGACTCCATTACATGGCACATGTAACTGATTAACAGCTTGCTTTTTTTTTTTTTTTAAGGTTTTTATTGTGGATTGAGTGAAAGTTTTCAGGGCACATCATCGGTTTTACATTCAAGCATTGATATACCTTGTTTCATTACATTGATTATAATCCAACAGCTTGCTTTTATGCTACTATTGTCCTTTGGTTGAAGAAGCAATTTATTAACTAAAAGTTAGCTTTCTATGGATGATACTTCATGATGCTATTTTAGAGAGGAATCCTGGTATACTACTGGTCTTGATAGGGAAAATAGAAGAAAACCAATATTGACATCCTGTTTGTACTAGATTTTATTCTAGATCTGCTCAGCCCAATAAGGTGGCCACTAGTCATATGTGGTTATTTAAATGTAAATTGAGTAAAGTTAAAAATTCAGTTTTTGAGTCACACTAGCCACATTTCAAGTGCTCAGTAGCCACATGTGGCTTAAATAGCTCCATATTGGACAGCACAGATAAAGAACATTTCTGTCATCACTGAAAGTTCTTTTGGAAGTTGGGGAGAAGTTTCTTAACTTCAAATATCGTACATATTCATGCGTTTTTGCTTTATTAGTTACTGGATTAATGTACTTATTGTTGTTAAGTGCCATTGAGTTGGTTCTGACTCATAGTGACCCTATATAGGGTTTCCGAGGAGCAGCTGGTAAGTTTGAACCACTAACCTTGTGATTCAAACCAACCTTGCAGTCCAGTGCTAATCCTACAGCTCCACACCAGTACTCCAGTGTACATACTTGCGGGGGCGTTTTTTGCTTTAAAAAGTTTGTGGAAATGGAATTAAAAGATACAGAATTTTTCCACAAATTTTTCTGAAACTTTGTATGTTTGTGCATTTGAGGGAACATGAACTGTTCCATTCTGTTACGATGTCAAGATAGCCACATAGGATTATATAGATTAGTATAACTCTATGTCCATTGTAGATGTTCAATAAATCTTTGTTAAATAAATGTCATCCAGTTTGGTCCACAGAAAACACTGAAGATGTTATTATGCATTTATTCACTAGAAAATAATTTATTAAAGTAGTAATGAATGGATGTTACTTCTCCATTAAGAATTAAAGACATGAGATTGGCAGAAGAAAAAAAGACACATGGGCAATTGTGCGGTGCGGGGTGGGGGCTGGACCAAGAGCCTTCATTTTCATTTTCATTAGAATTCATGTGTACATGTAAGTTGTTTTGCTTCTGGGTAGACCCCAAGGAGCAGATTACAAAGGAGTTATTAGGCTTTTACTATCAATTTGACTCCTCAATTTAGATTACTTAAGAGACTTCCCTCAACCTGAATTTAGACACAGGTACACCAGGATCGGGCAGTGTTTCGTTCTGCTGTGCATAAGGTTGCTATGAGATGGCACCTAACAACAACAACACCACCATAATTTTAATCCCTTCTCTGGTAATATTAGTTTGTATAATCTTAAATAACTTCACTATGTTTGCTGGACTTCATTTTCTTCATCTATTTAGAAGGAAGGAGTGAGCAGATATATCAAATTATGAGACCTGAGGATTAACCATTGGTGTAATATATTTTGAATGAATGAATGATACTTCCCTGGTAAATTGTATTTAATGAATGACTCCATCGTTGAAGAACTATTTAGATTGACAGGGTTATTTTGAAATTTAAAATATGGATTATTGGCATAGTTTTCACTACATAAAAGATAAATGTTTGAGGGCTGCTTATTTAGATTCTCATCATTTGATTAGTAAGCTCTAAAAGGAAAGTGAGTGACACATAATGGGGCTACTTCTTATTTGAGGTGAACAATGTGGCACATAGCCAGTCACGCAATTCTAAATGATCTTTTATCATGCACCATCTCCATCTTGCAGCTGTAGAGACAGGTATGATGTATGTGGGCAATGTGGAGTTCGTGGCAAGGCTTGGTGTAGAATGCACTGCTGTCTTTGGGACTCACTAGCATAAGTGTTTTCATAAAACTTTTTCTGAAGTGTTTTATGTTATATATTGGAATTTTGTATAAGATCTTATTTGAAAGGGGGCTCCACTGCCCCCATCCCTCTAACTCAAAAACTAGTGGTATAGTCAAAAGAGCCCCACTCTAGGAGGTTTTGCAGTAGATCTGCTGTGAGCTAGTTGGAAAACTGTGGGGGGTAAATAATTTGATTAAAAAGCAAAATTTAAAGATCTGATATCAATCATAGCCAGACTTGGATTTATATTTTCAGTGTAAGAGAAAGAATATATAGGAACCAATTTTAGGTACAAGTGACCATGGCTTGTCCCAGCACTCTGGGCTGAATGTGAATGTATTTGGTGTGGTTATGAGTGGACAGGTATGGTGTCCTAGAAGAAATTTGGTGCTTTGAGCCTTTTAGTCTGCCCACCAGTTATTTTCCTTGTACCTTTAGTGGCTGGTACAAAGACATCATCTGTTTAATGTGTTGATGGGGCCATGTGACCTTGTGAACAGATGGCCCAGGTGAAAGCTTGACTCTGCAGGTCTTGTCCCTTAAACACAATCAACCATTTATTATATGTGATTAAAATATCACTAACAGGGGTAATTTCATTTTGTTTGCTTTTTGGCGGATACGGTTAGCAGGATGTGACATAGTGCAGCACTGCCTTCTTCCTCCCTGTGCCATCTCCCTTGAGGCCTCCTCTCCCCTGCTTGCCCTGTCTCATCCATGCCTGGGCTTGCCTTTCAGCTCACCTGCTCCAGATGGGCGGCACAGTGGGAGGACACTGGCAAAGGCAGATGTGTTTATTTTCCGGAGACAAAATGTTGTGCTGCCACAGATGGCAGTGCCTTGGAGCAAATGGCAACCCTTGACACTGCTGCCACAACGCCTGGGCATCTTGACAGACAGAGTTGCCTGACTTCTGGTAACGGGGGAAAAATCAAGATGTTCATCATGAAACTCTTAGACTTTTAACACAAGCCTCTGTCCTTTTAGACCTGGAGAGCAGCCTTCTTCCCTATCAGACCTCACTAGGCTGGCCAGTTAATTATGGACTTTCACTGAGTTCTGTGTCTCATAACCTTTATAGGACACAGTGAAAACTGAAAACATTGCTACATTTAAATGCATATTCAGTGGTACTGGAGAAACCTTTCAGGAATTTTTCTTAGGATTGGGAGAGGTGCATGTCTGTCTCATTGGATTTATTGCTACTCTATTTTTATTGGTCACTTTGACTGCCTGAAGACTGAGGGACAGATGTGCCTTGAAATTGAGATATCTTAATTAATACGACAACATTTTGTGTTTACAGTATTTTTCTACCAAGAGGAATGAGAATTTTGACGGCTGCTCTTTTAAGCACTTTGCTTATACATTATACAATCGAAGTGTTTGACTAAATCTATTAAGAAGGCAAAGATCATAGTTGTTGAACCATTACATTTAGTCTCTGAAGAAAACATGGTTTAAGAAGATCCTTCTTTGAAAGTTTCTGGCTTTGTTAGGTAATCTTTTTTTTTCTCCTTCTTCCTTCCTTCCTTCCTCCTCTTCCTTTTTTTTCTTAATATGTGCTGTTTTTCCCAGCCCTAGTGCTGATCAAGTTAGGAGTTTTGCAGGTGTAAAGTCCTCCCCCTCCCCTTCCCCTCTCTCTCCAGGGGGTTGTATGTGAGAAGGTGTTGCTTTCTCACTCAGAGAGCATCTATGTGCTACCCTGTTGGATGCCTGCTGTGAGCACAGAGAACCCCTGTGTTGGTTGGATGGCTGGAATTGTGCAACCCCTAATGCTGACTTTTCACTTAAGGCATTTTTCCTGTCCACAATGTGGGTGAAACAAGATAAGTAATGGTTCTAGAATTATAGTATTTTGAAACTTGTGTCTTAAAAATGGTTTTCTAAATAAGGTTAGGTTTAAGCCTGGAGCAGCAGAATACTATGTCTGTTTACTAAGAACAATTGTTACTTTGAAAATTTATACCATTAGAAATGCAGGTTTACACACACACTCCACCTTTTTAAATTGCTTTAAACCAGTGTCCTCTCACTCACAGGTATACACACATACATCCTGGCATCCCAGGTACCGCTTTTTACCTTCTCTGGCTCAGGATCATACAGAGGTGTGAATTCAGAGCTGATTTCCAAGAAAATCCCACAAGATTTTCTTTCCTGTCTCCCAAAAAGCAATAATCTAAAGTGTAGGGTAGTGAGGAAAGACATAGGGTTGACAATATTCTTTTTTTTTTTGACAGTATTCTGTTCATGACCTAAGAGATGGTTAACATGCGTGTTCACTTAAGTGCTTAAGCTGTTCATGTGTATTTTTTGTACTTTTTGTGTGTTATTGCACCAAAGTTTAAGGAAATTAAAATGAAGGACAAGGTGGTGGAAAAGCACAACGTAATTTTTTTTGTAAGTTAAGGAAAAACAACGGAAAAAATACTGAAGTTGTCAAGCATTTTATTTTACTAGCATTCATAATACCCACAGAAACAGCAGTCAGAGAATAAAATGAACATATTGCATTGCATTGGGCAGATCTGCTGCAAAAGATATCTTAAAAGTGTTAAGGAGCAGAGGTGTTTCTTGGAAGACTAAGGAGTGCTTGATCTAAGCTCTGATCTTTTCAGTTGCTTCATATGCATACAAAAGCTGGACAATGAATAAGGAAGACCACAGGAGAATTGTAGTGTTGGCGAAGAATACTGAATATATATTTATATGGACTTGCCAGAAGAGCAAATAAATCTGTGTTGGGAGGATTACAGAGAATGCCCATTAGAAGTGAGAATTACA
This sequence comes from Chrysochloris asiatica, assembly GCF_000296735.1. NCBI lineage: Eukaryota > Metazoa > Chordata > Mammalia > Afrosoricida > Chrysochloridae > Chrysochloris > Chrysochloris asiatica. The sequence continues at coordinate 2,504,297 of NW_006408624.1, read as the reverse complement.
AGACTTCATGTCACCTACTTTCAACATTTCAGCAGAGACCAACCAGTCCATGAAAAAAGACATCATGATAGGTAAAGTAGAGAGTGAAAAAGTGGAAGAACCTCCACAAGGTGACTTGACACAGTGACTGCAACAGTGGGCTCAAACAACAATGATTGTGAGGATGGTGCAGGACCAGGCAGCATATCATTCTGATGTGAGTAGACAGAGTTACTGTGAGTCAGAAACAACTCAGTGGTACCTAACAACAGTAACAACAAGGAAAAATAAAAGTTCAGATTTACTATCACTTTTGAGTGTAGACACCAGCACAAATAGGATTAATTTAAATGGAAATTAAAGGGAGAGGATGTAATAATCTCTGAATCTTTTTAGACAGAAATGACCCACCAGAATGTCACACTTTTCTTTTTAATGCTTCCCAATATGTATGATTTCTTATTCTAAGAAGTTGCATAGCTGCTAATAGTCATTTATTCAGCAGATCTGTATTTTCCTTGGTGCTGAGAATACAGAGGTACAAAACTCAGCATGTACCTTCTGGGGAAATAGATATATAAGCAGTCAGTTAGAATGCACAATGACAGGTATTACAATAGCCATATACACATGGTGCCTTGAAAACACAGACCTAACCTGAGTCTTGAAAGACTAGCTGTTAGTAAAGCAACAGTGAAATAAAAGGGTATCTATGTAAAGGGAAAGACCAAGGAGGTGTGAGTACGAGAAAATGTTAGGTTAGGCACAGTGGTTTCCTAACCATGTTTTAGGTGGGAACAGTAGTTCTCTGAGCCCCCTGCTCCTAATTACCTTTAAATATACTTTTTAAAAAATATATATATATATATATATATATATATATATATATATATATATATATATATATCTTACAATCAAAAGTAGTTTAATATGGGGGAATGGTAAAATGGTTGAAACTAGAATTGTAGTATAGGTTACAAAGACTTTGATTAAAAAAAGTTTTATCCTAAAAGCAATAGGGTGCTTTGGATTTTAACTTGGTGTCCAAGAGGAGGTTAATACAATCAGATCTGATTTTGTTAGCTCTTTGGCTACTCTTTATATGAGAGTTTGGGGAAAGTCTGAAGGAAGCAAGGAGAGAGTGAAGCTATAGGAGTAACTTGTGTTAGAGCTGAGATGTTAACGGGGAACTCTTTGTTCTAATAGAAGGGCTCCTGGATAGTTTTTCCCCAGAATTTCATAATATTCTATATCTAGTTACTGTATGAAGTTCTGGTGTGGTGCTGTGGGATAATACACTGAACCACAAGGTCAGTTTGAACTGCAAGATCAATGGATCAAATTCGTTAGCTGGAGTCAGAACTGACTTTATGGCACTTAACAATAACACAAATTGCTATATTGTTATTGTTCAGTGCCATTGAGTTGGTTCTGCCTCATAGTGACCCTGTATAGGGTTTCTAAAGAGCAGCTAGTGGGTTTGAATGGCCAATCTTGAGGTTAGCAGTCAAATGCTTATCCTACAGTGCCACACCAGCACTCTGTCTAGTCGCTATGTTGTTGTTGTTGTTAATTACCATCGAGTTGGTTCCGACCCATAGCGACCCTGAATAGGGTTTCCGAGCCTGTAAATCTTTACGGGAGCAGAAAGCCACATCTTTCTCACATGGAGCAGCTGGTAGTTTCGAACTGCTGACCTTGCGGTTCGCAGCCCGATTCATAACCACTACGCTATAGTCGCTATAGACATCTGAAAATACATATAAGGGGGCTTCCAAAAGTTTGTGGAAAAATTGAGTTGAAAGATAATGGAATTTTTGCAAGAACTCTTTGAAGCTCCCTCATACAGTCATATACAAGAGGGTTCAAAAGTTTGTGGAAAAATGAAGCTAAAAAATAATTCCATTTTCCACTAACTTTTTGATGCCACCTTATAGAGTCCTATATAATCTTTCCAACAGACAAATTCAGGGAGATGATAAATGTTCAACATCATTGTTGATGTTCAACATATTTATTTGTGGATATACATAACATGTACAACTTAATAGATGCCTGGTGGTGTATAAAACATGACTTCTCCAGTTGAATTTTTTGAGAACTAACATAAAAGTATACGTGTAGTCTTCAGTTTTCCCTGAAAAATGCCAGCTCATGAAAAAACAAAAGCAAAACTCAAGTGGTCTTTTTGCAAACATGTTGGTGTTGGTTTTGCCATTGCACAATCAGCAATTTTATTTTGATGTTATTTGGGGAAAAGCAGTATTTTTGATTAGCAAGTAAAATTAATGTAGAAAACAAATACTGTGTTAACTAGTTGGTATAATAAGGCATCTGTGCCATGTTGTGTTTCACCTCATTAAATTTCGTAACTTCTCATTATGATAAGGTTACAACTTTAATGGGAGAACCAAACAAATCAGGGTTGGAGATGGCTTTAGAGAAGTTAAATTTAGAGAAATTTTGGAATTATTGAGGAAGAACTTTAAAATCCAGTTTTTATAAAAGAAATTTTAAATGCATAATTAAATTTCTGGTTATAAAATTCAGATTCAGGTGACGTTGTTGTTAAGTGCCGTTGAGTCGATTCCTACCCATAGCGACCCTGTATAGGGTTTCCAAGGGACAGCTGGTGAGCTTGAACCATAGACCTTGCAGTTCAAACGACTTTGCAGTCTGATGCATTAGCCCATAGCGCCACACCATTGTACACTGGGCCAAGCCTTCTCTCAGGCACTTTTACACAACTGAGTCCTTTCATTCCTCACCACTTTGTGGGCAAGTGGTTTATTACCCCTTCATAACAGACTAGGTACTTGAGGGTCTAAGGCTAAGGGGAATATCCCAAGTTACACAACTGTGAAGTGATGAAGCCAGGTTTGAACAAAAATACATCCCTATCTTATATCATTGTTGGTAAGTGCTGTTGAATCGGTTCCAACTCACACTGACCCTGTGTAGGATTTCCAAGGAGCCACTGGTAGGTTTGAACCACTGACCTTGTGGTTGTCAGTCCAGTGGTTACCTTACAGCACCACACTGGGGCTCCTATCTTATATGACTTATGGGATTTAAAAGTTATAGTTTATTCAAATAATAATATAATTTAAAAGGTGTATTGCATTTAAAGTTTAAAATGTAAAATGTAAAATGTGTTTGCTGTAAATGCAGCAACATTCCTGAGCTGAAGTTTAAGAACTCAACCATTTTGCTAGTGTATTCAGCAAAAAATTTGAACATAAGCTGATCATTACTTAAGGAAAGCAAAAATAGTTGTTAAATTTTGGCATGTAATCTGCCAGCATCAAACTTTCGGAAAATGACCAGTGAAAGGGAACTGGAAAAAGAAAACTTGGGTAGTTTCATTTTTAGAGCAAAGTTTCTTTTATTTTATCTTGGGCTTCAGAAAAATCAAAGATTTTCATAGCTTGAGACATGCTTGCCTCTTTGTCTCATTTTAGTATGAGAATTTCATAATTCTAAATTCTAGTTTTTTCAATGCATAAAAACAAAGACAAATGTCTCTGAAACAAGACTAAATATAGTTGTTTGATTCCAATTCTTTTAAACTCATACTTTTATTCAACCATAGGACTAAAAGGAAATGGTTTTCAACTTCTAACACTTAACTTTCTTTTTGAGTGGGCAACAGTACATAATGGGATGAGGTCCAGCTTGAGAGAAAAGGTTCAATTTTTCTTACCTCCACAGAACTGCCTTCGTATATTTAGAATTTCACAGTCTCTCTGGTTCATATCTTTTCTTTCATGTCATCGCCCCTGCTTTCTCTCCTTTCCCATTCCCATTTATACTAAATACTTACTCTTCCCCATATCTGCTGTGTCTTCTCTCTTACATTCCTGCCTTTGCCTACTTCACCACTTTGCCAGTCATTTTTTCCTGAATGTGCTTTCACATCTTTACATTGTTGTTGAGTGTTGTCGAGTCGGTTCTGACCCATAGCGACCCTGTATAGGGTTTCCAAGGAGTGGCTAGTGATTTGAACAGCTGGCCTTGCAATTCAAACCAACTTTGCAGTCCAATGCATTAACCACAGCACCACACCATGACTCCACATCTTTACATGTTGTTATTGTGAGGTGCCATTGAGTCTGTACCGACTCATAGCAACGTTATGCACAGCAGAACGAAACACTGCCCAATTGTTGGCTAACCTCACAATTGTTGCCACGCCTGAGCCCCACTGATGCTGCCACTTTACCAATCCATCTCTCTGGGGGTCTTCCTCTTTTTCTCTGTCCCTCCACCTTACCATATATGATATCCTTCTCCAGCAGCTGGTCCCTCCTGACAATATGTCCGAAGTGTGAGAGATGAAGTTTGGCTATCTAGGCCTCCAAGGAGCACTCTGGCTGCACTTCTTCCAACACAGATCTGTTGGTTCTTTTGGCAGTCGATGGCACTTTCAGTATTCTCCTGCAACACCATAACTCAAAAGCATCAGTTCTTCTGTGGTTTTCCTTATTAACTGTCCCGCTTCCGCACGCATATGAGGTTATTGAAAATACCTTATTATATGCATGTGAAATATCTTTACATTGTTGTTGCTGTGAAGTGCTGTAGCTAATGTTTAATAGCTATAATATAACAGATAAGATTTTAAGTTTCAGGGACATTTTCTCTGGACTTTTTTTTATCTCAGTTCCCCACACATATTTCACCTCCTTTGTTTTATAGCAACCGAGGTATACATCTGCTATAATGGCCTATTACAATTGTTCCCTTAACTATGTTAACTAAGTTAACATGTAAGCATGAAATTTGATGAATTTGTGTACATAAAATAGTCTAAAGGGCTGGCTCTTTTTAGCCTCAAGGCTTTGGCTATACATGATTTTCTTCTTCAATGTTCATTGGGTTCAAATTGAGCTTTTTTTTTATTTGTACTACCACCTTACTGAGAGGCTTCTTTCTCCCTCACCTCTTCTATTCTTCTAGTTATTAAGTCTCTGTCGGTTCTACCTTTGTAATGTGGCTCATATTCCATATCATCCCATCCATCCCCACTGTTTCTTCTTTGTTTGTTCCTCATCATCTCCATCTGGACTGTGGTGATCTCTTCTATTTTTCCTGCTTTCTATCCTAATCTCAGTTTATCTTCCTTCTAATTGTCAGTGACCATCCTAAAAGGGAAGTTTGTTTGTATTACTTTCCTACCTAAAAATTTTCTTTTTAATGGTGGAGCGGACTAGGGGAGAATGAGTTTGCTGGAATATCAATCCTGAGACATCAGAGTTCCTTGGCACCAATAAATCAATGTCTTGAGACACAGTAAAAGGCTTGGATTAGCAGGGGGATGGGAGTAGTAGATCTTCACTGCCTTTACATACCAAAGCTTTCCATGGTTTATGTACCAAAGTTCATACTCTTTAGAACCTATAACAGTTTAGCCCTATAACAGTATCCTTTTATCTTCCTATCCTCCTAGTTCCTCTCTGCTTCCTATTGAAATGCACTCAGTTCTCCAAGTACACATGTCTTTTGCTCACCAACACCCAAACATTCCATGTCTCACCATCTTTCTTTACCTTCACCTGTGATGTTTCCTTTCTCTAGAATCCTTTCTACCCTTGTCTACCTTGTTAATTTCTTCTAGATCAAGGCATCACCTTCATCGCCTGGCACAATATTCCTTGCATAGTACAAGGAAGCTTCAAAAAGTATGGGGGAAAATGGAATTGAAGACAATGGAATTCCTCCACATACTTTTTGAAACCCCCTCATAAATGCTAAGTATTTGTTGTTTTTATAATGTATTCACATTCCAAGTGTAGAAATGAAGTTGGATTTTATAGTTATCCTAGAATTTGTTTGAAGTCTTTATATGCTTTTGTCCATAGGGGGGGTTAGTGTTATCAGACAATGAGATTGATTCTACACATGGGTTTCCTTAAAAAGGAGTGTTTCCAAAAGGATTAAAATCAGGGTACAAATGATTCTATATCACTTCTTGTTAGGTGCTGTCCAGTTGGTTCTGACATAGTGACCCTGTGTACAGCAGACCTAAACACTGTCCAGTCCTGTGCCATCCTTACAATTGTTGCTAACATTTGAGCCCATTGTTGCTGCCTCTGTGTCATTCCATCTTGTTGGGGGGAGGGGTCCCTTCTTTTTTTAACTTCACCAAAGCATGATGTGTTTCTCCTTACATGTCCCTCCTGATAACATGTCCAAAGTATAAGAAGTGAAGAAATGAAGTCGTGCCACCCTGTCTTCTAAGGAACATTCTGGCTGTATTTCTTCCAACACAGATTTGTTTGTTTTTCTGGCAGCACACAGTACTTTTATTATTCTTCTCTAATACTGTAATTCAGATGCATCATTTCTTCTATGGTCTTTCTTATTCATAATCCAACTTTCACATACATATGAAGCAATTGAAAATACCATGGTTTTAGTCCTCAAACTGATGTCTTTGCTCGTGAACACTTAAAGACTTCTTTTGCTACAGATTTGTCTAGTGTAATGTGTCCTTTGATTTCTTGATTGCTGCTTCCATGCATATTACGTAAGCATTAAGAACAGGTAGTTCTGCCCCAATGCCATCCATGAAACTGATGTTTAAGAGCTAGAAATGGTACTGAAGTCATGAGGGCAGTTGGAAGTTGTTTTAGGGGCTTGGAGTAGTTGCAATTCCAATGTAGGTACAAAGTCCTTTAATTAAAATGGCAAAATTGAAATAGAAAATTTACAATTATATCACCAAACCCAACCAAAGCAGATAGCTGGTGAATTCTGTTGGTATACTGGAATCGTACTTCTGATTCAGAGTTCAGTACACCAATGTAAGAAAATAACAATTGATCCACTTTTTTTTTTTTTTACTTTATTTGTAATTTATCCATTTTGTTTATTAATGAAGTTGAAAATTTGGGCAGTAGTAAATTAGTGAGGAAAAAAAAAAAAAATCCTGGTGTGGTGCTTACAGGATAAGCAGTGAACTGCTAACCGTAAAGTCCAGCCACTCCTTGGAAATCCTATACAGGGTCACTGTGAATCAAAACTGACTTGATGGCACTTACGACAAACAAAATAATTCAGTTGTATACCTTTATAACCCAGATATTTATTGAGTACTTATAAGCACTAGAGTGTGAACCACAGGTCAGTTGTAGCTCAAGCTCACGAGCCACTGTGCAGGGGAAAGATGAGGGTTTTCTGCTCCTGCAAAGATTTAAAGCCTTGGAAACCCTATACAGGGTCACTGTGAGTCAAAACCGACTCAATGGTATACAACAACAACATGTCTTACACTATTTTAGACCCTAAAGAGAGTCATAATTGCCATTTTAAGATGTAAAATACTACAGTTCACGTTAGACATGATGCATGAAATAAAGAACAATAGACTCTGATGTGCAAAATAGTACCTTCTAAAGTATTTGAGTGATTTTACATATTAAATCATATTTTCACGCTAATTTCCATTTTATGGAGGCAGCATAGTTTCCTGGAAAAGCACACAGACTCAGTATTGAGAACCTGAATTCTGATCCTGACTGACAGTAATTAGCTGTATGGTTTAGGGCAAGTCACTGTCACCTCTTTGAACCTGAATCCCACATTTGTAAAAGAGATGTGGGTGAACTCACCCAGCTCTCAGGTGCCTTCTAACTCTATAAACACTCTTAGTGCCAGAGATAGGATTTTAAGCAGCTTTGAAAATCAACTGGACTAAAATAAATATCAGGCGCCGATTGGTTAAAACACTGTCATCACTAGGCAAACTCCTTTGTCCCCTTAGTGGCACTGCATCTCCTTCCAAATTACTGACCCACCGGGAATGCAAGTCGGCTTCACACAATGCTTAGCATTCCAAGGTTCAGCACATCGCAAAAGAAACCGCATCTTTTCCAAGGCACCTCGCTCATAGCGACATCGTCCTATTCAATTAGAGGTGGCGAAGGCTGGCCTGGCTCCAAAGGAAGACTGTCAATTCCTCTCTTTCTGTGTCCACGCTCGGCAGGATGCTTCCTCACGCCCACCTCTCTCCCCCTTGCTGTGAGTTTGGCTTCCGCCAGATGTCACACCGCTGCTTGTCACCGCCCAGACTCTCTCTTATCGCTGATTTTGTTGTTTCAGTGTATTTATCACAACTGTTTTCTTTAGCTGTAAAATTTATGGAATTTCACACTCTTCTTATTCACTACAGTGTTTCTTTTTTCATAAGAGAAGTAATATACAAGCAGTTGAATGTGCACAAGAGTTGGAAAGAAGAAAACATTCTTTCTAATTTAAGGAAAGTTTACATGTGTGCCATGAACATTCTATATCCCAAAATGTACAAGTGTTCAAATAGAGCTGAACTCAGTTTTAAGAGCTTAGAAAGAAGGGTAAAGGTAGTGAAGAAGCTCATTTCAATCCCAAGGAGAAGTACATAGCAACTATCCTTACTGGCTAATTCCCCAGGTATAAATTTTTCTCTCTTTTAACAACCAAATAAGATGAATAATTTATTGGCTCCCTATGCTTGGTCGTCTCTGTTTTCTTATTTTGCCTAGTCAGATCTTTTAATAATGCAGCCAAATCCTAAAAATGATAATGGTCATGGTAGTAGTGACAATAGTTAATGTGTACTATTACTATGTAACAAGCTTTTTCAGGAGCCTAATACATGTAATAAATACACTTTTTACATGTATTAACTTACTTAAACCATAACTACAACCCTATATAGATGGATACTGTTACTCTACTTTAAAGAAAAAGTTCATAACACATGCTGGCTAAGTGAGGAAAACACACCACATTTATATGGTGTTTTTTCCCCCCTCTAGTTATGAGTCAAATTTTTGGAATGGTACCTTATTCCAGAAACTAAAGTTTAGTTTGAGTTTCAGGATGGGTTCATTTAAATTTTTTTTGTGTGTGTCTATCAATTACATACAACTTTTAAAACTAAATATGTTGGTATTTGTGTTGGAAATCTTTGACGGGGATGCTTAAGGCCAGTGGGCAGAGTCTCAATGTTTGGGTTCATTACTGGTCATTAGGATGTTTCCGTTAGTTCAAAACTATGTATAATATTTCATCTTAGCTTTTGCTGTGGCAGATGCCTAGACATACATATAAGATACAGTTCTTCCCTCAGGGACCATATAATTTTGTTTTATTGCCTAGACTTGCTAGCCAAACAGTTAGAATAATGAACACAACTACATGCACAGATCAAGGATAGAGGGATTCCTGGCAATTTGTGTTCCCACTTCTCCAGAATAATTTGGCAAATTCTCACATGTAATATTGATCATGAGCAAGAAGAGAACTGATGAAAAAGCAGCTAGAGAGTAAGACTTAGCATTCAGGTAGGCAGATCTACAAGGGAGGAAATAGTGTGAATGTAAATGTTTATTTGTTCTCCAATTCTGCATGTAGGTCTTTACTTAGGGTTTATTTTATTTTATTTTTAGGGTTCCAGTACATCTCACTATGTACAGCATAAAATAGTCTGCCTATGTCAGTCTCAAGAGGGACTTGAGTGGGTTGATCATGAATCAGATAGGTTCTAAGTGTCTAATAAGATTGCTTGTGACAGTGAACATCATCACCTTTGGGCCCTGGAAAGGAGTCTGGGAGGGAGAGAGGAGAAAACTGTTATTTATTGCATCTCTACCATGTGTCAGACAGTATGCTATGTGATTCTTATAAACATTCCTCTGTAGCCCTTTGTAAAGATACGTATGAGTTTATCTGCTATCTTTAGTGCCAGGAGTCGTTGGGCTTCTTATTGTGAACTTCATAGAGGATTGTGTTTTCCTAGGCACATACGAGGTCACTTCAAAAAGTTTATGGAAAAAAACACGTTCTTTTAATTCCATTTTTCCATGAACTTTTTGAAGCCCCAGTGTATTTACCGTGTATTGAGCCTTTACTATGTTTTAGGTACTGTGCTTATCATTTATAGGCGTTATCTCGTTGAATTTTCACTACAACCTTTTGTAGTGAATATTATCTATATTTTACTTTTTTTCTAAAGTCATGCATCTGTCATCAAACCCAGAGTTCAAACCCAGGCCTCTTCATCTCCCTTCAAATGACCGATCTGTACCCTAAGCATCTGGTTACTAAGCAACCCATGTCTAAAGAGGGGTAGAAAGAGAAGGTCCCAGGAGCCTAGCAAAAAGCAACAATGTATGTATTCATAGGGCAGCTTGGAAGAAAGACATGGCAGTCTGCTTCCTTAAAGTTTATAGTCTAGGAAATTGTATGGGGCAGTTGTACTGTCCTATAGGTTTGTGTTGTGTCCGAATCTACTCGATAGCATTTTATTTTAAGGTTTTCATAAGGGGATGTTGATAGCAATATAAATTTGAACCAGTTCCTCCATGGTAGGACACAGTAGTTTCTGACATTTGTTTAGTGATCAGTGTCCTCTATTTGTGTGTGTGATAGTTAGGTACTAGTCATATATATATATATATATATATATATATGTGTGTGTGTGTGTGTGTGTGTGTGTGTGTAATGTTTTCTGGCATGATTGTTACTCATTTATTCATTCAACAAGTATTTATTGAGCATATAATGTATGTTGTTAGTGCCATCCAGATGGTTCAGACTTTATAGCGACCCTGTATAGGGTTTCCAATGAGCAGGTGGTGAGCTTGAACCACCCACCTTGTAATTCAAACCGACCATGCAGTCCAGTGCAATAATCTGCAATGTCACACCAGAGCTTGTACATAATTGAATAAGACAAACATTATCCTGCCTTCATGAAGCTTATAATTGGCATAAGCATTTGAATAGATGAGGTTGTGTTTTATATATAGTAGATGTTTTACAGTTTTTGTTCTGTTGTGCATAAGGTGGCTATGAGATGGAACTGACTCAGTAGCATCTAACAACAACAAAAGTATTTTTCCAAACAAACTAAAAACACTCACACCTTGTGTACACACATGTATGTACTATGTTTAATAGTATCTAACTTGGTGGCTGAGAATTTATCGTTTTCCAGGAAAGCACCAATGAATCTATAATATGAGGGAACAGAAAATAGAAAAGCCAAGAAACCCATAATGGTGACCTTATCATTTTGAATGTCACAGTTCTTACAGGAGCAAGCGAATGACAGTACGTAAAACTTTGAAATTTTAAAAACTAGTGTGAACCAGAGAGCTTTGATGGAGCATTGTCAGAAGAATTTCAGAAACTGCAAGTTGTTACACAGATGTATTGATTTAATTAGTCTAGATAACACCATTTATTTATGCTTAAGCATCTCACACATGGAAAAGTTGGTAATTCAAAGTCACACAATAATTTGTGAGTTATCTTCCATATCACGTGTTGTAGCTTTGAATACTAACTTTGGTGAGTGTGTGTGTCAGATGCTTAAGCATAAATAAATGATATTATATACACCGATTAAACAATACAGTTTGCTTCTGGTTTCTGTCAGCATTGTATTTCATGTAAAATCTTCTGATAATGACTTTTTTTAGTCCTATGAATGATTTTAAATACAGTTTAATCCTATGGAGTTAACATGAATTGGAATCACTCGACTCAACAACAATTAGTAACAACAAAGCACATAGTATGAGCAACATTCTCATTGGAGACAACACATACCTGCCTTTTGCTGGCCAAGACCTCTGTGAATATCTTGGTGGATCCTTATATACCTTAAAAAAACAAAAAACAAATCCAGGGCCATGGAATCGATTCTAACTCAGAGCGACCCTACATACAATTTCTAAAACTGCATCTTCACAGGAACAGACAGTCTTATCTTTTTTCCACAAAGCAGCTGGTGGGTTTGAACTGCCAACCTTGTGATTAGCAGTCCTGTGTCTAATCGGCAGTGCCACTTTGTCGTTGTTAAGTGTCGTCAAGTCAGTTTTGACTCATAATGATCCTGTATAGGACTTCCAAGACTTAAATCTTCAGGGGAGCAGAAAGTCTCATCTTTCTCCTGCAGAATGGCTGGCGAGCTTGAACTGTTAACTTTGTGGTTCGCAGTCCAAGAGCCACCACGCCACTAGGGATCCTTAATATTGTAACTGTCAAACTTGTTTTGGTTAACTGTATGATGAAGACAGTTAACCAGTAGAGGAGAGTAGACTAGTCACTGTTTTCACAAAATGATTCACTTGTTTTTGTTTTGTGACAGGTAAGGTACTATATTATTAAATCTATGAGGGGTGGAACTACTTTGAATCCCTTTACTAGTCTCTTTTTCTATTACTTTTTTTTTTTTTTGCTATTCTAATTTTAACTGTAAGAACACCAATATATTCTGTGTCTGTCTACTTTTGCAGTACTGTTTTCACACTTTTGTGGGAAATGCTATTAATTATATATATTTTTTTATATTTAGCTAACTAAATTTTATTTACTTATGTTTTAATTTAAAGTGCTATCAAAAGATTATGAGGATATATTATAGCTAATTCACTTGGAATTTAGGTCGCATGTTTTCTTCCAGAATTTGGGATGCGCCACCTCTAGTACTTTTTCTCTCTCTATTCCCTAGAAAATAGAAAGGAGAAGGATTATGTAACCAATTTTACAGCTAAGAAAAGACTTGCTCCTAGGGGTTAAATGTCTTGCCTAAGGTCAGACTTACTAAGAAAATGGTTACAGAACAGGGCAAGAATTCCAGAGTTTGGCAGAGTGTAGCACACTATCCATTGGGAAATATGATAGACAGGTAATTATTTTCTCAAAAGTTTTGACTATTACTGGTTAGTTCTTATTCCTTTGAGATTATCGACCAAGGCAGAAACTTGTTTGAAGGTTAGGTCCACTCTGTAATCTTTAGGAAATTTTAGTGTAATCTTCCTGCTTAGTGTAGGAAGATTTTTATGTTTTAACATGAGTTCCTTCAGTCTGCCAATTGCCCAGGTTAATCAGTTTTCAAATAATGTAAAATGGACCATTAGCTATTATTACTACAGTCTCATTTAATGTTCATTTAATCACATACATATATACATAAATTTAGGGATAGGCACATAACCATGTGCAAAGCCTGTTCACTACCCATCAAGGCAAATGGCAAGAGGAAAAACACATCCTGCCAGGAAAAAGGAAGCCATGTAAAATAAGGGTTCCTCTCCCCAACCCCACCCGACTTACGCCTAGGGGCATAGATTGAATTTAACATGTTAAATGGCCCAACTGATACAGAAAAAAATAATCATCCATTGAGAAGTGAAATGCAAGACAGACTTAGCTAAGGGTCTCTGTAGTGACTTGTTGATTTGATTTCTAACTTTAAAGGTAATTCAAACAAAGAATATACATCCAAGTTATAATTTACTTTTCATTTGTTTTGTTGAATCTTAGGAGAACCTTACTATATTAGAAAAATGTTAGCATTTCACCTAAGGCTTCAGTTTTCTAGAGCCACCATGTTTCTTTGTGTTTATATTGTTGTGGTGGTTAAGTGTTGTTGAGTCTGTTCTGACTCATGTCAAACCCTGTGTAGGGTTTCCGAGGAGCAGCTGGTGAGTTTGAACTGCTGACCTTGCAGTTCAAACTGACTTTGCAGTCCAGTGCATTAACCCACAGCACCATAGACTTCCTTTTTCAGTGCAATGATAACAATCCCCTGCATGCTTTATCATTCAGCAGTATTAGCTTCTGTTCCCTCTGGCTGGTGTGTTTTTTTTTTTTTGATGCGCACCAAAATACTCAGGAATATACACTCATTCAAGCAGTCAATGGGCACACCTTGCCCCCTCAGCTGCTCCACCTCTCCATGTCATCATCTCTGCCTCCATCTCTGGCATCGCAGATTCTCTGGGTAGGGTCCCACACTCTGTTCCCGCCCTTCTCCCAAGGTCCTCTGCTCCAGGACTGTAAAATCAACCACTCACTCCTTTTTGCTACAAAACTTTTACCTTTACAGTTGAAATAAGCGCAGTTATGATAACAGTTACTACTATTATGAGAATCTTGTCCCTATCTCCTTTCACTAGACCTGTCTAAACAGGATGAAAACCACTCAGTGGAGATTCTGACTTCCCCCACACACTCTGAGTCTAAACTCCCTCTTGAAAACTTGTAAGCCAGTAACTTTGTGCCTTTACATCCCCCACATTTTAGGTAGCTAATGTCTTAAGTTGCCCATCCCTATCACCCTTGTGTACAGAGGGGCTGGGAATGATCCTTGCTGTAAAGTTTCTTTCCCTTTTGGTTGGTATTTTAAGCTACTACATACATAAGTATAGGTCAAGTTCATCAGATTGTAGCAATTTATACTTTTTAAAATTTTCTCTCGTTTCCTTCCTCTAGTTGGGTTCTGAACATCCAGCCATTGAAGCTAGGTCCAATGGGCACTATCTGCAAGTTTGGGCGCCCTTGTTCATATCCCCTCACTTCCTATCAGCTGGATGCTTCACTCTCAGTTCTAGCCCTCCGTGGCCATGTCCTTGTCCTTGTCCGTGGGCTCAGGAGTCCCCCAGGTCTCATCGTACTCCAGGTCAATGGAGGTCTATATAACTTGGTTAGACTCAGCCCACAACTTCATTGCTGCTTTTCCCCCACATCCTCTTACCAGTAGACCAGTGTGGTTGCCAGCAAGCTTACATGCCTGCTCGTGTATTCCCTTTGAGTTTCAGTCTTGGGAGGGGGTTTGTCCTGAAGGGACTTGATTGCTTGGCTTAATGGCTCCCCAGAAAACAACTTGCTTGTTCTTGTAGTAGCCAATCTGATTAACATTTTTGGTTTTGGTTTTCCCTGCTGGTTTTTCTTTCAAGAAGTATCTTCAGTTCCTCCAGCGGCTCCAGGCTGGTCTGCTTGTCTTTTCAAGTGGGAATTTCCCATCTCAAAAGGTTCTGGATGGGGATCAGGATTCCATCTAAGGTCTTATACCCTACAAAGACTGCAGGAAGTCTCTTTCAGTGGGCAAGTTCTAGCACCCCTTTTAGGTATTCCAATCAGTTATAGGCTGAAGGCCATCATACAAGTTTTCTGTAATCATGTTTCCCGATAATCATTACTATCCCACTCAAGTGTCTATTTTACAATAGTGGGCAAGGGAAACAAATATTCATAAGCGAGTCAAGCATCTTAACATTATTTTCCCTCTTTTACCCATTCAGACTATGCCTCAGTCCCTGTATCACAGAGCCCTTTTGTTCCAAGGTTGAGCATTCATCACTGTTAATCTCTGCCCCATTTAGCCCTTGCACACCTGCCTAAGTGTTCTCCTATCTACCTTGTTCCCTCCCCCTTCTTGTGTATTGCCCACTCCAACACCCAAACTCTGATGTGACTGTCACCTACCCTCTGCACTACCACCCTCTCCCTAGACTTCCATTTTTGTTATTAAGTATTGTCGAGTAGGTTCTGACTCATAGCAACCCTGTATCTGGTTTCCAAGGAGTGGCTGTTAAGCAGTCCAGTGCTTATCCTGCAGCTCCACATTGGGACTCCATGGACTTCCGTTGTTAAGTGCTGCTGTTGAGTCAGTTCTGCCTTATAATGACCCTATGCATAACAGCCATCTCCTTGGGGGTCTCTTTTTTGCGGTCCATCTACTTTACCAAGCTGATGTTCTTCTCCAGGAATTGGCCCCTCCTGACAATATGTTCGAAATATGAAAGACAAAGTCTCACCATTCTTGACTCTTAAGTATTCTGGCTGTACTTCTTCCAACAAAGACTTGTTTGTTCTTCTGTCAGTTCATGGTATTTTTAATATTCTCCAACACCACAATTCAAATGCATTGATTCTTCTACAGTCTTCCTTATTTATTATCCAGCTTTCATATACATATGAGGCCATTGAAAATACCATGGCTTGGGTCAGGCACAACCTTGTTCCTCAAACTGACATCTTTGCTTCTGTTCAATAGACTTTAATTAGTACTGTCTTTATTAAATGTCTACTGATTTGATGTTAATGTTTGACATCTAATAGTCTTCCCATTCTAAGAGAGATTTCTTTCATCTCAAACAAGGTGACAAACAAACTCATTGCCATCTGGTCCATTCTGACTTACAGCAACCCTGTACAGGGTTTCCAAGCCTGTAAATCTTTATGGGAGCAGAAAGCTTCGTCTTTCTCTCATGGAGCCACTGGTGGATTTGAACTGCCAACCTTGCAGTTAGCAGTTGGTGTAGGACATACAGTTTACCACCTGAGATCTTGGTTCAGATGCCCAGACTCAGCCTATTCATTTTGGATGATATGGCTAGATCTACAGCTTTCTTTATTCTATAGAATTGTATTTGTTGGTCTCAATAATTAGGTGAGACACAGTGCACTCATGCTTTGTCTGAAGTGCTTTTATAATGGTTCCTCAACTTTCAGAAGATAGCAGTTTTCTGAATACTCTTTTTAAAGTGTTCCAAATGTCCTTCTTTTCAAAGAAAATTATCTGACCTCCCTCTCCCTCTTACCACACTATATAAGAGTTCTTTAAATTGTTACTTAATTTATTCCCCTGCTGCTAATATTTTCTTATTCATCAAGAGCTGGTATACTCCCATTTACTATGGACAGAGATAATCAGTGTTACTGGTTTGACTGTCACTTTGCAATTGTTTTTCTTTGCAGACTCCCTATCATGTCAACCTCCTTCTGGCTGGCTACGATGAGCATGAGGGTCCAGCGCTCTACTACATGGACTATTTGGCGGCCTTGGCAAAGGCTCCTTTTGCAGCCCATGGTTATGGTGCCTTCCTGACTCTCAGTATCCTGGATCGATACTATACACCAAGTAAGTACCAGCATTCTAAGTACGAAGTAGTAGCAGAGCCCCACCCTCAGCTGCTTCCCAGTTTGGGTAACCTGGAGTTGGCTGGCCAGGACTTGAGAAGAGGATACATCATAAGAGCATAGACAGGTGCCCTTTGGGAACTGTTCTCTTTTGTAGACACTGCCCAAAGGGCTCATACAAGGCCCTTTTTTCCTAGACACAAGGAGGTATTCCATATATCTGGAACTGGGTTTTCTTTTGTTTTAAAGTGAGACTGGAATAGCTGGTATACTGAGTAAAACTTTTTTTTTTTTAATGTTTTATTGTGAATTATGTCATAGTTTACATGGGAGAACATTAGCTTTACGTTCATCCAATCGTATATCGTTTCATTGCCATGGTTACAATCCCCTCCATGCATCATCAACCACCCAAAGGGTATACCCTACAAGTCTTCCCCCCGGTCACCAGCACACAGCTCCTCTCCCTTTCTGGGTCTAGAGTCCCCAGCCACTCCATCTCTCCACATCATCGTCTCTGTCTCCATTTCTGGTGTCACTGTTTCTCTGGGTAGGGTCCCACTCTTCTCCCTTGATGGTCCCAGGGACCTCCACTCCTGGATTGCAAAGTCAATCACTCCCCTCCTTTTGCTATAAAACGTCTACCTTTAGACGTTTTATAGCAAGGAGGGGAGTGATTAACTTTTTAGTATGGGAGCGGAGGTCCCCAGGACCATCAATGGAGAAGAACAGAGAGCGGGACCCTACCCAGAGAAGCAGAGATGCCTGAGATGGAGTCAGAGACGATGACATGGAGAGATGGAGCAGCTGGGGACTTAAGATCCAGAAAGGGAAGAGGGACTGTGTGCTGATGACCGGGACTGGGGGTGGGGGGGGCAGGCTTGCAGGGTATACCCTTTGGTTGGTTGATGATGCATGGAGGGAATTATAACCATGGCAATGAAACAATATACAATAGAATCAATGTAAAACTAATGTAAACTATCACATAATTCACAATAAACATTCAATAATAATAATAAAAAGTCTACCTTTACATTTCTAACCCTCACAGTCAGTCTTGATAACAATTATTCACTATTATACCACAAGAGACCTATCCCCATTTCCTTTCATCAACCCCACCCAGATAGATTAGATACTACTCAGTGGAGGTTCTGCCTTCCTCCATGTCCTCTCAATCTAGGCTCCCTCTTGAAAGCTTGTAAACCAGTCACTTCTTGCCTTTGTAGCCACCCGCCCCCCCCCCTTTTTTTTGGGTACCCAATGTCGAAATTGCCCATCCCTATCTACTCTGTGTATGGAGGGGGGTTGGAATGATCCTCGCTGTAAAGATTTCTTCCCTCTTTTGAGCTACTGCATCCATAGGTGTAGGTCAGGTTCATCAAATTATATCAGATTACTCTTTTTTCCCTCTTCTTTCTTCTTATAGTTGAGTTCTGATCATCCAGCCATTGAAGCCAGGTCAAGTGGGTATTATCTGCAAGTGTGGGTGTTGTTGTGCATATGCCCTCTCTTCTTATCAGCTGAATGCTTCACTGTCCACTCTAGTTCTCTGTGGCTATTTCACTGACTCTGGGCCCAAGAGTCCTCAGGTCTTGCCATACTGCTGACCAACCAGGTCTCCACATGGGGTCTCAGGAGTTCTACTGAACGTTGTAGGGCTTAACTTACAGCTTCATTGCTGTTTTTCCCTGACTTCCCCTTATGGGTGGTGAACGTGGTCACCAATCAGAGTGCATGTCTTCTTGTATATTTCCATTGAGTCTTAGTCGTGGAAGGGGTTTGCCCTGAGGGGATCCGACCACTTGCCTTTATGTCTCCTGGGTAGTAAAACATTTTTGTCAGGTTTTATAATTCTTCAGTTACAAGAGTTCAGTTTTTTCACTCATTGGAGAATATTGAAAGTGCCATGGGCTTCCAGAAGAACAAACAAATCTGTGTTGGAAGAAGTACAGTGAGAATGCTCCTTAGAAGCCAGGATGGTGAGACTTCGGTTCTCATACTTTGGAATATCAGGAGGAACCAGTCCCTGGAGAAGGACATTAGGCTTGGTAGTTAGATGGTCAGCAAAAAAGAGGAAAACCCTCAATGAGGTGGATTGGCACAATGGCAACAGCAATGGACTCAAGTGTAAAAACAATGGGAGGATGGCTCAGGACCTGGCATTGTTTCATTCTGTTGTACTTAGCTCTCTATGAGTTGGAGCGGCTTCCACAGCATGTAACAATGACAGATATTTGTTGACATCTTAGCTGTTGGGATTTAGCGAGTAAAATGGTTTGTGTGTTTGTTTTGAGTTTGTGAATATGAACTGATCCCAACATTGGCAACTGAGGGTTGCATTACTTAAACATCAATGCATTTTAAGGCTACAAACGTTGGCCCTGCCATTCTTTCTTATTTCCTATTGGTTCTGTAGTTTTCTGACAATTTGGCAAAGCTTCAGACCCAGGGATGCTTGTGTGCTGAATCCTCTCTTCTACCCCAAGTCACAGTTTCAGTATTAGCCACTGTGAACAACAAGATTTGGGATTGTTAGTTTTACAGGTTATAGATGTGGTACAGTGACCACTTCTCTCCTTACATCCTTTCTTCCTCGTCAGTATAGTGAAAATCTGGTGTGATCATTCCTTTTTAGTGCTGCCCTCTCACTCAACCTCAGTCACCGGAGCTCCAGGCCACATCCTGAAAATAACTAGCCTGGCCTCCTGCCCACTCTTTCTTGACTGGGCGTCTGTCAGTAATACAGCTGATTTTTCCACCAAAATAACCACCAACCCCCTGCTGGAGCTTATCTGTGCAATATGTCATCTCAGTTTGCTATGCTTGTGGACAGTTCCTTTGGCTCCTATTTTGAGAATCTCAGCCTCATCCTATGAATTCTCTTCCTATTGTTAAACTGAGACCCAGCTGGGGAAGTTAGGCTAAAACTCTGGCCTTGTCCTCCCTTTCCCTGATTTGCAGCTGGCTAGGGCAAATGGAACTGATTTAAGCCCTGTACTAAAGGGAGGCGGGTGGGCTAAAAGAGAAGCACTCGACTGGACTTCTCCAGAGGCGGACCCTGGCCATGGAGGCAGAATTCGTCATGCTTACCCTTCTTTGTAGCAAATCAATTTGCAATGGCCCGTGGCTACGAGAGCATTGTGTCTGGGGCACCCTTAACTGTATATGCAATAAGTTTGTTCCAAGTTAGAAGGATAACCTATTTTTTTTGCCTTTCCATTGGTGTGACATGCTGACCTGAAAAGGTTGGAAACTTAATGAAAAGTTGTGGTGGGGGGTTGGACTCACTGACAGTATTTTGAGTGCTTGGCCTCTGTGTTTTCTTTCAGCTATCTCACGTGAGAAAGCAGTGGAGCTTCTTAGGAAATGTCTGGAGGAGGTGAGTAGTTCCCCAGGGAGCTTAAAAGGAATATGTTGTCTCTGTTTGCCAACGTATTCTTCCTGATCTTTGTCAGATGTAATAAATATTCACTATCCAGGTGTGAGTCCTGGTGTGGCGCTACAGGTTAATGCACTGGACTGCAAGGTCACTTTGAACTGCAAGGTCATCAGCCACTCCTCGGAAACGCTGTACAGGGACACTGTGAGTCAGAACCGACTCAACAACACATAACCACAACAATAGTATCCAGGTGTGAGGAGTTTGGTGTGGTGTTGGAGTATAAGCAGTCAGTTTGAACCACAAGGTCAGAGGTTCAACCCCATCAACCACTCCTTGGAAACCCTATACAAAGTCACTGTGAATCAGAACAACAACTTCCAAGTGTGAGAAGTCCTGGTATGGTGTTGGAGGGTAAGCACTCGACTGCTAATCACAAAGTTGGCAGTTCAAACCCACCAGCCATTTCTCGAAAACTCTATACAGGGTTGCTATGAATTGGAACTGACTTGACAGCACTTAACCAATAACAACAACAACATCCAGGTGTGAAATTTGCTGCCACTGGTAGGGTTTGGTGGGTAATACACTTGTTTTTGCTCTCATGAGTCTCCTCATCAATGTCAGTTTTTCAATTTTATTACTTTTCTTTCTGTTTTATTCAGAGCGCTGGTCCTCAACTTCTAATATATGTACGATTATCTGGGGAGTTTGTTCTTAAAAAGCAGATTCCTGCCCCCACCTCAACCCCCTGCAGAGATTCTGATTAATTTATTCTGAGATAGTACCAAAGAATTTGTCCTTTACCTTGCAGCCCTAGGTGGTTTTACTGTAGGAGTTATATTTTAAGAACTTTAATAACTATCTGCTACCATAACAGCCCTTGTAATCTGGAGAGAGACCTCCCCTTCTCGAGAATTCAAGAGACCGTAGAAAGCAACTTAGGAGCTTTGGACAAAAGGGAAGAGTGACCTTTGGTTTAATAAGACCAGTAACAGTCTCGTTTCAGGACTACTCCTAAGAGTTTAAGACTGTGAGTTATCAGTAGAGGCTAAGAGACCAGGAAGTAGGTGTACATTCAACTTTTTTCTCATTTTGTTGTTATTGTGGCCTAAGGATGAGTTTGCATCCATGGTCTTGTGGAAGAATGAGGGCAGTGGGAGCATTTGAAATATATCTGTTAGCCTCACACAAACCTGTCGTTTTCAGTCCACAGTCCATCCCTTCCTTTTTATTTGTAGATCTCCTTCCCAAAGCAGAAGCTGAGAATAATCTCTCTCATGTGCTTTTTCCTAATCATTCAGCTGGGAGACCATATTGGTCTGTCAGCTCTAAGTGTTACAAGGGACTGGCAAGAAGAGGCCACATATATGTTGTGAGTGTTCTTAGACTTTATTTTCCGTGAATCCTCAAGTGGGTCATTTAATCCATTATTTCCTATTGCTGCTTTTTCTTGAACTTGAAGCTAGTTTCTACACATAGGAATGATGGCCAGAGAGGCCTCTGGAATTGGTCCTACTCATTCAGCTGCAGTGGAGATGGGAATCATCAAGGGAAGGAGGCCTTAAGCTTGGAGAGGTGACCGTTTCTGGAACGTGCTCCAAGGAAGCAGGAAGAAGGCCTTGTATCTTCTGGCTAGAGTCTTTAAGGAAGGGTTCCAAGTAGCAACAGAAGCAATGATTTCCTTCAGCTTTTAGCCCCTATAACCTCCAGCCAGTTTAGTGAGGAGGTCTGATTCCATGCTCCTGCTACAGCCTCTGCAGCAGAGACCTTATGAGAATGCAAAGATGTTACTTTAATAACAGATCAGCCTGAATTGAAGGGCACATAAATGGTTGTTCCAAAAGCATTTCTACTGAACTTCTCTCACCACCACGCCAGTTACACACACAAACCCATTTACACAAACATAGTCCTTATGATGTGGGTAGTTGACTGAAGCAAGCTGTTGGGGCTTAGGTGTGTACTGTTGTGGTCCAAAGTGTATTCCTTTTAAATGTCACCTTATTAAGCAGTACATCCGAAGGCCCCAACAGCTTGCTTCATTTAAGAGACATTTTAAGAGAGAAACCTGTATTTGCCAGACTGATTGGTAGCAGACTTGGGAAATAAGCATTGGATTATGACATTATTTTCATAGGATGATTGACCAGAGATGATAGGCTCCTAATTGCATCTCCCAGTTCATGTTCACTGACTTCTAGCTGTGACTTACATTTTTAGATTTTGTTCATTGCTCCAGTCCTGACTGCCCCCAATAGAAGTTCCTCCAAATCTGGGATTTAGAAGTAAACTACCACATCTGTTTCCTGTGGAGCAGCTGGTGGGTTCCAACCACCAACCTTTCAGTTAGCAGCTGAGTGCTTTAACCACTATGTCATGGCTCCTTGGTACTTAGTTGTTGTTAAGTACCATCGAGTTGGTTCCGACTCATAGTGACCTTCTCGTTGCTAAAGTGCCATCGAGTTGGTTCTGACTCATAGCGACCCTGTATAGGATTTCCAAGGGGCTGCTAGTGAGCTTGACCACCCTTGCAGTTCAAACCAACCTTGCAATCAAGCGCATTAACTGACAGCACCACACCAGGACTCTAGCAAACTTGTTAGTCTCAATAAATAATACTGATTTCCTTCCTGTCTCTCTGCAGCTCCAGAAACGCTTCATCCTGAATCTGCCAACCTTCAGCGTTCGAGTCATTGACAAAAATGGCATCCATGACCTGGAGAACATTTCCTTCTCTAAACAGGGATCCTAACATTGTGCCCTCCCTCCTACTGGCCAGGAACTTTTTTGATGGGCTTCTTTATTTTTTTTTTTTCTATTTTTTGACTTGCACTCTGATAGATGATTGATCTCAGAATAAAGCTTAATATGGATAAATTGAAGTCTCTGGTTTGGGTCTCAGTTTACCCATCACCTCACGCAGGAGATGGAGGGAGGATGATTTGCTTTGAACTATTTGCCATGATTATCTTTTCTCCTACCCCTTCTCTTTATGTCTTTTAGCAGCTGACAGCCTCCACATTCTTACTCCACTGCTCCGCTTCACCATCTATTATTTTCCTGTATCTTGCTTGCTAATGTTTTTAAATTTATATGACAGGAATATGTGTACTTACACCCATCCCTATGATCTAATTACCCATTTCCCTTCTCAGAAGTAACTACAGCTACTAGTTTTTTGCCTGCCCTTTGAGAAATATTCTGTTCTTGTGTAAAGCGTATAAATTGTGTATGAGTTTTATGTGTTTATGTATATAAATATACATACACAAACACACATTCTTTCTTTAAAATATTTTTAAATGTTCTGTATGTTGTTTAGTTTCATTTAATACTATATATACTCCTGGTGTGGCACTGTAGGATAAGCACTGGACTGTGAAACACAAGGTTGGTGGTTCAAACCCACCAGCTGTTCCTAGGAAACACTGTACAAGATTGCTATGATTCAGAACCAACTCGATGACACTCAACAACAACATACTGAATATTGTTTTATATCAATATATATTGTTGTTAAGTGCCATCCCATAGGTTCCAATTCATAGGGACCCCCCTGTATCATGTAACAAAACAAAAGCATTACCCAGTCCTATGCCATCCTCACAGTGCTTACTATTGTTTAAGCCTATTATTGCGGCCACTATGTCAGTTCATCTCATTGAGGGTCTTTGTCGCTCACCCTTTAACCCTACCAAGAATGAGGTCCTTCTCCAGAGACTGGTCCCTTCTGATAACATGTGCAAAACAAATGACACAGTATCATCATTCTCATTTCTAAGGAATTCTAGCTAGGCTTGCTTTCTTGTAAGATAAATTTGTAAATCTACCTTCTTCTTAGTGTTTTGTTGTCAGGTACCATCGAGTTGGAACCAACTCATAGCAACCCCATGCACAGCAGAACGAAACAATGTCCGATCCTGGGCCAACCTCACTACAGCAGCCACACTTGCCGCCATCAATGATGTCACCTGGCTGGCTGATCCATCTCGTTGGGGGTCTTCCTCTTTTTCTCTAACCCTCCACCTTACCCAGCATGACATCCTTCTCCAGCGACTGTTCTCTCCCGACAATGTGTCCAAAATATGAGAGACAAAGCCTAGCCATCTTGGCCTCCAAGGAGCACTCTGG